>NC_052070.1:17638648-17941678 GCF_015852505.1 Tachyglossus aculeatus
CCTCACCGAAAAGGAGCACAACAAAAACGGCATCAAGGTATCGAACCATTCATTGTAGCAAGACTTCCCTCGCTAGTTGTTTAGCTTCTTCTTAATTCCCTTTCCAAAGGTGTAGACATTTGCACATGTGTATTTCCGCCCGAGTCTGAGCTTCTCTGTGCTCCGAGTTTGTTTCACCTTGGGGTGTTGGATCTTCCATGACCGTGACTTGAGCAGAGTCTTATTCAAAGGAAAACTGGGCTGAAGAGGAAGTTGATGAATCGGCACTGGGCCAAACGTTGTGCAGCCAACCCGTCTTGGGATGGGGGGGTGGATAATTAGCCAAACTCATTTTCGTTTTCATGCTCACGCTAAGGGAAAGCAGCACATTTTTGTACTTTGTGTGAGTGGGGAGGGGGACCACTGAACTGAAGGATCATCAGAACAGTGTAATCCGCATGCAAATGGCACTGAAGTGTCTTTTTGACAGACAGATTTTAGATTCCTTTGTGTTCTGTGGCATTCATTCGATAGTTCATCTAAGAGAAGCTGTGACCTTGGGGGAAGTGTGAAGGGGGAGGGCGGAGGAAGGCATTGTCAACGGGGGGAACTGTTCAGAGTTTAGAGCAGGATTATGATAAGCTTATTAAACAAATTCTTTTTTTTCACTTGCTTTTGTCACTGTTGAACGTTAATGACATTTTTTAAAAACTTGGGCTTCTCTACTGAGTGATAATCACTTGAAAAACGCTTTTATTAGAAAAAACCTATATTGATAAACAATTCAGCGACAATCCACAGATGTCTATAGCACACCTAACTCCCCAGATAAACAAATAATGTTCTGTAATTTTTACATATAGTTCATCAATATTATCAGTTCCAGTATAGGCCAGAAGCCTACTTTTGTTTTCCAAAAAAAAGTACACTCCCAAACTCAGCACCTTAACAAATTAAAATTGTTTTGGCGCATTTGTGGAATTTCTGGGCTTTAAAAAAAAATTAAGATGTTTTAAATCATTTTTTTTCAATCGGTGCTCCTGTTTTTTCCTCAATACCGGCAATAGTGGGCAAATTCCGGATTTTCCATGAATGAGATTCATCTCCATCCTTTCCCTCTAGCCATTTATACAGCAGTCAATACCCAAATGTTGATGTGTTCGGTCGATCTAGACTTTGTTTCATGCCCAAGCACAGGATGAAAGTGATCCATTCTGATGGCTGTTATTCATTCAGTGTGAATAGATCTCAGATAAAGGGGTTGTAGATGGAAGTTTTAACAATCATTAATGATGATGATATTGTTAAGCACTTACTATGTGCCAAGCACTGTTCTAAGAGCTGAGGGAAATACAAGTTTTTACAGGTGGGGCTCATACTCTTAATCCCCATTTTACATGTGAGGTAATTGAGGCACAGAGAAGTGAAGTGACTCACTCAAGTTCCCACAGCAGATAAATGGTGGAGCCAGGATTAGGACCCAGGGCCTCTGACTTCCAAGCCCATGCTCTTTCCACTAGGCCACGCTGCTTAGCTGCAGCACACTTGTCTCTTGAATTTATTAACTATTAGTGCCCTGTTCTAGTCTTCATTTTATCCCTTTTACCAAAAACCGGCCCAAAAAGGCCAGGCAGGGTAAAGAGTGATGACATTCTAGTCTGGTTTAAGTTTCAGTGAGGCCTTTGTTTTGACTAGTTTTGGTCTTACCCCTATGCCAAATTGGATCAGTAGGCCTCTAGGGCAGGGGAATGGACTCATTATGCACGATATAGCGTTATCATGGCAGCTCTAACTGCATGGATTCGAGACTCTCGAAAATCCCTCACTCTGGCATTAGTAGACTGCACTGCTGGAAATTAGAGAACCGCTAGGCGATGGGCTCATTAAGACTGTGGAGTCCAAATCCTTTAAAGGAAGCTTATGGGGTCAGACCCCAGCAGAGGGAGTATTAAAATATTGTTCATCCTGAGACGCAGAGAACTGAGTGAATGAGAGAAGCACAGAGAGGAAAACTAATTAGTGATGTTACATTTATCATGGTCTACAGGGCCAGAAATTTCTTCTAAAGTTACCAAAAGCTCTACCAGCTCTGTGTCCCATAAGGGAGCCCATGTCTCAGTTTCTCTGTCCCCGGCCATCAAGTTGTGAACATTTTTCCAGCATCATAGAGGATGTGTGACTAAAGCAAGACCCTAAACAATGCTAAATTCTCGAGCAACTCCAAATGAAAATCATGAGATCAACTTTCTACACTTTTTATTTTGTCTTTTGTGTCTTTAGTCACCTTGTAGTGAACCAGGTACCATTTCAGCAACAGCAACATAGCAACACACTTGTGTACTTCCACCTTTCATGCCATGCATCCCAAGGTGCTTTGCAAATGCAGCTAGAATTTAGATCCCCAAGGAAGGTTGAATAAAATAAGTACATGGAAGCTAAACTTCATCTGGAGGTGTACTGCTTAATGAACAGTAATTAAAGCTGGATTCTCTATCAGTAAGCTTAATTAATAATGATAGAGTAATATCCTCCTACTTGATCTGCTGATGGTTATCTAAAGGTATCTTTTAGTTATAGTGCTCATGCTTAAAAGTAAAATGGGGATGTATTTTGATGATTAGGAGCTTCAGTGAGGAAAACTAAAAACAGATCAAGTTATAAGGATGACTAAAAGAACTAGAAAGCATAATGAGCTATCTTACGGAATATGAAGACCTTAATGTACAAGAACTTCCCATGCAAAGGAGATAGTTTTAGTAGCCATTATTTCTCATTTTGCTGGCAGTTTTCCATTGCTAATCTATGCCCTCCTTAGGCTTTTAGTAGTTAATTTTGATATCAATTTTGCAAGACAGTGCGGTAGGGTTTTTCTGGTTATTTCGATGAGAAAATGTGTTGAGGAAAACGAAGGCTCATTTGATCATTATTCAGTCCAGAAAAAAAAGTAATTATCATTCTTTTAATCGCCTTTTCATTCTCGAGTGTTAAACAAATTAAACACCTCCATCCTAACATGATGGAGAAAATGACTCTTTGCCCTCTGACAGAATCACTGACAACTAGAAAACCAAACTGTAGAGTTAAAAGTACAAAATCAAAACAACCTGTAATTATTCATGTAGTACTGTTGCTTACGCCCTGTTTCCTTTTTCTCCTCCTCTTTTTTTCTCCTGATATGTATCTTCTTAAAAGTGCCAATAAATGGTAAGTTCCATATTGCCCCATGGAAAAGACATGGAGGGAGAGGGAGTGTGGGTGTTACTTGGAGACTTTGACCAGTCAGCTGGATCTGTTGTGTGTTGGCTTGCATGGTAGTTGGCATTTAACATTTCATGCCTATAGAAATGGCCCATGAGATCCTGTGAAGTTGTTAGTGCTAGAGCATGCTAAGTGGCCAGTCAACAACACATGAACGCTAAGTAGAGAACACCTTTTCATTTTTCCTCTTGAGTTTTATTCCGTGTATTGTATCAGAGACACATTTTCATCTTAGTCCGGGCTTTATACATCATTAACCACGTTGTGCACTATTTTATTTTTGCTCACAAGACATCTGTTCTGAATTCACTCTGTAGCAGAGAGCACTCAACTGGTCTGAGGACAGTACAAGTCCTGTTTCATATGAGGAGGACTTGATGAAGTTTCAAAATGAAACTTCTCCCCTTTTTAGTACCAAACGGCTAAGAAGCTGAATGACCTTTTTTTTGTTGTTGCTGTTGTTGTCGTCGTTGTTATTAAGTCAGTTAATGTTTCCCAGGCAGTTATAGAGTTTGGACTGCATTGTAAAGCTTGCCTTGTAGAGGTCCAGAGTTTTGCCTCATTCCAATCAGTCTTGCCGTAGAAATTTCCGAACCTTTCACTGTATCCTATCAGACGTAGAGGATATTGCTGGAACGGACAATGGTGATATCAACTGCCGTCATCTTAGCGGTCTCTGGGTTCCTTACTTACTCTGTTTCTCTGCACTTACTTATTCAACGGCCTTTTCTCGTAGACGAAACCCACACAATGGCCAGTGATACCAGCAGCCTGGCCCAGACTCACACGTACAAGAAACGCGAGCCTGCCGACGTGCCCTATCAGACTGGGCAGCTGCACCCCGCCATCCGGGTAGCTGACCTGTTGCAGCATATCACGCAGATGAAGTGCGCGGAAGGCTATGGCTTCAAGGAAGAATACGAGGTGAGTGAGACTTCGTCCAGAGGCCCAGTTACCCAACATCTCGGAAAAGTCAGCCATCTCTGATCTCCAGGCCGAGGAAGTCCAGAGAAACTTGGCAGTGAGGAGAGGCAGGGTAAAGGGGCAGCATGGTGTAGTGGATAGAGCACCAGCCTGGGAGTCAGGAGGTCATGGGTTCTAATCCCTGCTCCACCACTTGCCTGCTGTGTGACTTGGGGCAAGTCACTTCCCTACTCTGTGCCTCAGTTACTTCATCTGTAAACTGGAGATTGAGACTGTAAACCCCACATGGGACTGGGACTGCGTCCAACCTCATTTGCTTGTATCTGCCCCAGCACTTAATACAGTGCCTGGCATATAGTAAGTGCTTAACAAATACCATCATCATCATTATTGTTATTAAGATGTTTCCATTTTGGTGGGATCTAGTGTAGAGATTCTGGCTTTCTTCATGGCTTTCTTTTCCTTTCCCTGTCCTGCTGCCAAGGAATTGGGATTCTGGAAGTGATGGATTTGCAATCCAGAGGAAAGAGACACAGCAGGCCTTTATTAAGTGGGCAAATCCTTTTTATAACCCCAGAAATAATAACAATAATGATTGGGGTTTGTGTTAAGCACTTGCTATGTGCCCAGCACCCTGTTAATAATAATAATGATGATGGCATTTGTTAAGCACATTCTATGTGCAAAGCACTGTTCTAAGCACTAGGGGGGATACAAAGTGGTCAGGTTGTCCCAGGTGGGGCTCACAGTCTTAATCCCCATTTTACAGATGAGGTAACTGAGGCTCAGAGAAGTTAAGTGACTTGCCCAAGGTCACACAGTAGACATGTGGTGGAGCTGGGATTAGAACCCATGACCTCTGATTCCAAAGCCCATGCTCCTTCCACTGAGCGACGCTGTTTCTCTAAGCTCTGGGTTAGATATAAGATGATCAGGTCCCATCCCCACTTCAGTCTAAACTTCGCACTGCTGCCCGGATCATCTTTGTGCAGAAACGCTCTGGGCATGTTCCTCCCCTCCTCAAAAATCTGCAGTGGCTACCAGTCAACCTACGCATCAGGCAAAAATTCCTCACTCTCGGCTTCAAGGCTCTCCATTACCTCGCCCCCTCCTACCTCACCTCCCTTCTTTCCTGCTACAGCCCAGCCTGCACCCTCCGCTCCTCTGCCGCTAACCTCCTCACTGTGCCTTGTTCTCGCCTGTCCCGCTGTCGACCCCCATCCCACACCCTCCCCCTGGCATGGAATGCCCTCCCTCCACACATCCGCCAAGCTAGCTCTCTTCCTCCCTTCAAAGCCCTACTGAGAGCTCAGCTCACCTCCTCCAGGAGGCCTTCCCAGACTGAGCTCCCTCCTTCCTCTCCCCCTCCCCATCCCCCCGCCCTACCTCCTTCCCCTCCCCACAGCACCTGTATATATGTTTGTACAGATTTATTACTCTATTTATTTTACTTGTACATATTTACAATTCTATTTATTTTGTTAATGATGTGCATCTAGCTTTACTTCTATTCATTCTGATGACTTGACACCTGTTTCACATGCTTTGTTTTGTTGTCTGTCTCCCCCTTCTAGACTGTGAGCCTGTTGTTGGGTAGGGACCGTCTCTATATGTTGCCAACTTGTACTTCCCAAGTGCTTAGTACAGTGCTCTGCACACAGTAAGCGCTCAATAAATATGAATGAATGAATGAATGAGGGACTGCCACTCTAAGTAAGAGGGAGAACAGGAATTTAATCCCCATTTTACAGAAGAGGAAACTGAGACACCAAGAAGGTAGGTGGTTGCCCAGGGTCACATAGCAGGTAAGTGGCAGAGCCGGGATTGGAACCCAGGTCCCCTGACATCCAGTCCCATACTCCTTCCACTGGGCCATCCTCCTTCCCTAAGAAAGAACAAAGAATGCCTTCTTTCAGGAGTGGGTGGAACCATAGCCTGAGGGGAATTTACCAATGACCTTTGGACATTCGATATTAGGCCCACCCCCAACCCCACAGCACATATGTGCATATATTTAAATTATATATTATAAATTACTTATTCATATCAATGTCTGCCTCTCCCTCTAAACTGTAATCTTGCCATGGGCAGGGAACGGGTCTGCTAATTCTGCTGTATTGTGCTCTCCCAAGTGCTTTAGAATAATTATGGTATTTGTTAAGCTCTTACCATGTGCCAGCCACTGTTCTAAACACTGGGGGAGATACGAGGTAATCAAGTTGGACACAGTCCTTATCCCATATGGGGCTCACAGTCTTAATTCCCATTTTACAGATGAAGTAACTGATGAGGTAACAGAGAAGTTAAGTAATTTGCCCCAGATCACAGAGCAGGCAGATGGCGAAGTCAGGGTTAGGACCTGTGACCCAGGCCCGTGCTGTTGCCACTAGGTTTAGTGTACACATGGTAAGCACTCAGTAAATACGATTGATTTATTGGGTTAATATCTAGACTTTCTCCTTTTTTTAGTTTAGAAATAGTGCCCCATTTTTATGCCTCAGACACTTGTGTCTGTTGGTTTTGGGTTTAGATATTCTTGCTTGCTCACATTTCCAGTCATTAAAGCTTCAAAGCAGCAAACAGTCCAAAACTGTTTTCTGAGTCAGTGTTGTTATTCATCCAAACTCTGTGAAAGCCAGAGAAACATTACTCAGCTAGACTGTCCCCCCGGTAAACCTCTACAAAGCCACCGTCAGCTAGAGATATTGAAAAGAGCCAGAAATTGGGCTCCCAGCTTTCAGGTGAATGACATCGAGAGATTAGGCATTTTTCAGGTGAGCCTCTGTATTCTAGATGACCTTTTGGGAATATTTGGATTGGATTAAATGATTTGGTTCACATGGCATGAAAACTGACTCCCTCTGCACATTTCCTTTTACTTTTTTAAAGCCCAGCTTAAGAATTAATAACATTAAGGCCAGTCTTCAGAAAATTAATGGAGTAGAAAAGACAGAACTAGGTTGATAGTAGTCTATGCTGAGATAATGAATGCACACCCACTGAGTTGGCTTTGTTATGTTCCAGGCCTCTAGTGCAGGTGGTGGGCAAATATTTATTAATAATAATGAGACTAATGAGAGAGATTAGTTATGCGATTACATAGCAATTCACAAGATAAACTGTATCTACTTTTGCAGGGGAAATATCCTATTTCGAGATGGGGAATATGGTCAAATCAGGGAAGAGACTTTTTCTGGATAAAGCCTATGCATTAATATGCTCAATTCTGAACAAATGGTAGGCTAGGTTTTGTTGAATTTGGGCACTCTTTTAAATGATCATTTATTTAATGAGGTATAGGATTTTGAGAGCACTTTTCTTGCAGATTGCTGGAGGCACAGAAGAATGTTAAACAAGAATCATTTGAAATATGTTAAGAGCAAGATTGGGGGAAATACATAGGGGAGCAAGGAAGTGGTCATGCGGAAGGTAGTTGGGGAGAGGAAGCAGGGAAAATTCCAGATGGAAATAAGCAATAATAACCATAATTGTGGTTATTAAGCACTTACTATATCCCCCCATCTTACCTCCTTCCCTTCCCCACAGCACCTGTATATATGTATATGTTTGTACATATTTATTACTCTATTTATTTATTTTACTTGTACATATCCATTCTATTTATTTTATTTTGTTAGTATGTTTGGTTTTGTTCTCTGTCTCCCCCTTCTAGACTGTGAGCCCACTGTTGGGTAGGGACTGTTTCCAACTTGTACTTCCCAAGCGCTTAGTACAGTGCTCTGCACACAGTAAGTGCTCAATAAATGCGATTGATTGATCCCACTTGGACTGTGAGCCCCGTGTGGGGCCTGATGATCTTGTCTCTACCTCCGCATTTAATGCAGTGCTTGGCACATAGTGAGCGCTTAGGTTCTAATCCCAGCGCCGCTACTTGTCTGCTGTGTTGCCTTGGGAAAATCACTTAACTTCTCTGTGCCTCAGTTATCTCATCTGGAAAATGGGGATTAAGACTGTGAGCCCCACGTGGGACAACTTGATCACCTTGTATCCCCCCCAGTGCTTAGAACAGTGCTCTGCACATAGTAAGCGCTTAACAAATGCCATTATTATTATTATTATTATTATTATTATTATTAATTCAGTCGTATTTATTGAGCGCTTACTGTGTGTGTGCAGAGCACTGTACTAAGTGCTTGGGAAGTACAAGTCGGCAACATATAGAGACGGTCCCTACCCAACAACGGGCTCACAGTCTAGAATATAGTCTACTATATTCCAAGCACTGTACTAAATACCAGGATAGATACGGGATAGTAAGGTCAGATACAGTTCCTATCCTACGTGGGGCTCAAAATCAAAGTAGGTAGGAGAACAGGTATATAATACTCATTTCACAGATGAGAAAACTGAGGCACAAAATTAAGCGTAACTACAGGCACCAGGGATTTATCAGGAAGGGAGTCTGAGAAGAACTGATTCCAGGAGACTAAGTTGCCTCCCTATTATCTGAGACCCAGAGTACTTCTCACATAGAGAAGCAGTGTGGCTCAGTGGAAGGAGCACAGGCTTTGGAGTCAGAGGTCATGGGTTCAAATCCTGACTCCGCCAGCTGTCAGCTGTGTGACTTTGGGCAAGTCACTTAACTTCTCTGTGCCTCAGTTACCTCATCTGTAAAATGGGGATTAAAACTGTGAGGGAAGTACAGTAATTGTACAAATTAATTTGATTTGTATTTTGCTAAATTGTGCATTTATGTGATGGACTTAAAATCAAGGCATATGCCCTCCCCCCAGGGACTGTTTATGGAGAGTTAACAGGCTGTTTATGTTTTTATATAGGCTTCACAGCCAGTCACAGAAGTAGAGGTTTCAGTGTGTGCCATGGGCTTCACACCCTGTTGAGTTGCTTCAGTCAGCTTTTAGTCCCATTTCCCTGGACCCGTTCAGGGCAGCTTGTCTGTGTCATACTGCTGCGTGCTATAAGTAGAGCTGCGCAGAAAGCAGAACACTCAGCAGTTTGAGCAGAAAGCAGTTCTGATGATGTTTGGTGAATCACAGACAAAACATTGAACAAAGTAATTCTGCCAGGAGCACCCACTCCAAAAATGCAAAGCCGGTCATGAAAACCATTGCATTATGGAATAGCCTCTAGCTGTGTGTGAGTAGCCCACTGCCAAATGCCATCTAATATCAAGGTTCATAGTTTAGAAATGAGTGAATTAGTAAATTTAAAGTATATTCACTCTTTGTTTCAAAAAGAGCAGGGGTAGTGGGATTCTTAAATTGCTATTTTTTTTAGTTCTGATGCATCATCATCATCATCATCATCAATTGTATTTATTGAGCACTTACTATGTGCAGAGCACTGTACTAAGCGCTTGGGAAGTACAAATTGGCAACACATAGAGACAGTCCCTACCCAACAGTGGGCTCACAGTCTAAAAGGGGGGAGACAGAGAACAAAACCAAACATACCAACAAAATAAAATAAATAGAATAGATATGTACAAGTAAAATAAATAAATAGAGTAATGAATATGTACAAACATATATACATATATACAGGTGCTGTGGGGAAGGGAAGGAGGTAAGATGGGGGGGATGGAGAGGGGGACGAGGGGGAGAGGAAGGAAGGGGCTCAGTCTGGGAAGGCCTCCTGGAGGAGGTGAGCTCTCAGTAGGGCCTTGAAGGGAGGAAGAGAGCTAGCTTGGCGCATGGGCAGAGGGAGGGCATTCCAGGCCCGGGGGATGACGTGGGCCGGGGGTCGATGGCGGGACAGGCGAGAACGAGGTACAGTGAGGAGATTAGCGGCGGAGGAGCAGAGGGTGCGGGCTGGGCTGTAGAAGGAGAGAAGGGAGGTGAGGTAGGAGGGGGCGAGGTGATGGAGAGCCTTGAAGCCCAGGGTGAGGAGTTTCTGCCTGATGCGCAGATTGATTGGTAGCCACTGGAGATTTCTGAGGAGTTCTGATGCATCAGGTATTCATAGCAGCCCTGTCTTTCCCTTAACTTTGGGAAAATGGGTGTCACTTCGTAGGACAATTTTCGGGAAAGGCCTTTTGTGTTTAAAGCTTACAAGCAAATAGTGTGGACCTGAATCAGTCACTGGCAAAAGTCATTGGCAAGGGCTAATTGGGAGAGAGGGGTTTGCTTCCCTTTGAGCTTTATGGCACTGACCTATTACTGTTCTCTCAGGTAGGTGGAATAGGGTACTGAATGGAAAGGGAGTGGGGGACGTTTTATTTACTGTTCAACTATACTGTCGTATTTCTGTAGTCCTGTTCATATTCTGTAGAACCTCACAGTGGAGTTTTAAGAGATGTGTGAGAAGAACACTTCTTCATCATGGCCCTTTTTTCTCTACATCCAAACTGCTACTATGTTGATCCAACCACCTATTACATTCTGCCTTGAATACTGCTTCCTCACTGACCTCCCTGCCTGTTGTCTCTCCCTATTCCAGTCCTTAGTACTCTGCTGCCCAGATCATTTTTCTAAAAAAACCGTTCTGTCCATGTTGCCCCATTCCTCAAGAATCTCCAGTCATCTCCCGTCCATGAGAAGCGGTATGGCTCAGTGGATAGAGCACGGACCTGCGAGTCCGAAGCACCTGAGTTTTAATCCCACATCTGCCACATATCCGCTGTGTGACCTTGGGCAAGTTACTTAACTTCTCTTGACTCTGCCTCCTCTAATATAATAATATAATGTAAATGAGGCATTTTGTTTTTCCTCTGACTCAGATAGTGCCACCACTCAGTGACATTTCTGTTTTGCTTCATTCCAAATTCAGTAAAAAGCAGTTTGTCCAGACTCCAGGACGTTTTTGGAGTAGAGATATTTTGCTGCTTCTCTCTGATTCCAAACCTTTATCTCTGCCAAGAGAAAAGTGTCTGTAAATTGGTCTAAACACTGAAAGGATTTATTAAATGAAGAATCAGAAATACAAGTGTCTAAATGAAAGGAAAAAGCATATGGCAGGGATGAGACTGAGGATTGTTCACAGTGAACTTCCTTATTTGATTTTGGTCTAACAAGATAGATTGCAGGCCTCACCAGGGAAATACAGTAATGTGAGTGGAAGAAAAATTCAGACATGAATCACAATAACAAAGTAAACAGACCAAGTCGAATAAAAAAACAGTGCCTAGTCTACAAAGCACTGTTGCGAAGACAAAGAATAAGGCCTTTGAGTGTTCATACTATTTCCCTGTAGTAGAATTGTTGTTTTCTCTAAGCGGAAAAATTTAGGAAAATATAAACAATTAATACATTCCAGGCTATGTATTATCAAAATATTAATATTCACTTACTGAAAAAGACCTTTTCTCATGACTAATAGCCCTGCTTTATTTTTTGAAAATGAAAGCCAAGGGCTACAACGTAAAAGTGTGTCTAATTTTCCCATTGTAACAATTCTGATATGGAAGGATTTTTATCCTGTCGTGCAAATGTGATAATTGAAACCGACCATAGACCTGAAGAATAAGACCACAGCCAGAAACACATTTAAGATAGCAACTTTCTCCAGGGTAGAAACCGGTGATAAATTCAAAATGCACGCGATTAGCTTCATCGAAGGGAGCTCAGTTTGTCCAAAAAATTGGAAAAATTCTAGCAACAATTGTAAAGTTCAAGAAAAGCCCATAAACATTTGCAAACAATGTTGTATTCCTTAGCACCTCAGGAACTCCTAATATGCTAAGTTCTCCTATAACAGGGGAACCCCTTGTTCTCAGTGACTCTCAGATTAAGGAAAACTTGGGCTATTTTATGTCCACCTTGGCTGGTTCGGCACTCTTATGCACATCGAATTCTCACAGTTATCACAAAAAGGTAGTTGCCAGTTGTTGCAATTCCCTAGCTTCTTTCCAGTTCTCTCTCACCCTCTTTAAACTTTCCTCCCTCCTTCTCCCACCATTGTGGCTTTTAAAGTGGTTTCCCTATTTGCCTTTGACCCATGTGGGCCTTACTCGTCAGCAGCGTGGCTCAGTAGAAAGAGCCCAGGCTTGGGAGTCAGAAGGTCATGGGTTCTAATGCCGACTCTGCCACTTGTCTGTTGTGTGACCTTGGGCAAGTCACTTCTCTTCTCTGGGCCTCAGTTACCTCATCTATCAAATGGGGATTAAGACTGTGAGCCCCACGTTGGACAACCTGATTACCTTGTAGCCACCCCAGCACTTAGAACAGTGCTTGGCACATAGTAAGCGCTTAACAAATGCTATCATTATTATTATTATTCCCCTCCCTGCACACTGCCTATGTTTATAGAGCTGGTATCATACAGGAAGTGAGTCTGGGAAATTGAAATTGACGTGTTGAAAAGCCAAAATAGGGTGTAAATTTGGAATTGCCTCTCATTGTGTCAGTCACTACCCCTCAATAATACTTTTTAACCCTAAAATTCCACCCCTTATCTGCATTCATTCATTCATTCAATCGTATTTATTGAACGCTTACTGTGTGCAGAGCACTGTACTAAGTGCTTGGGAAGTACAAGTTGGCAACATATTGAGACGGTCCCTACCCAACAGTGGGCTCACAGTCTAGAAGGGGGAGACAGACAACAAAACAAAACATGTAGACAGGTGTCAAAATCGTCAGAACAAATAGAGTTATAATTATGCGCACATCATTAACAAAATAAATAGAATAGTAAATATGTACACGTAAAATAAATAGAGTAATAAATCTGTACAAATATATACAAGTGCTGTGGGGAGGGGAAGGAGGTAGGGCTACAAAGAATAGACATGTAAAAAAAAAAAACCCAGTGCTTTGACAACATCCACTGTTCCCTTTTCTTGCTCTCATAAATTGAAATTCCCATTTTTATTTAACGCTTCCAAGGCTTTTAGCCAGGTGAAGAAACCAATCACATTTGCTCAACTTTCCCCATCACTCAATCAGTGGCATTTATTGCATGCTTAATGTGTGCAGAGCACTGTACCGAACACCTGAACACCTGGGACTGTAAGCTCTTTGTGAGCAGGGAATGTGTCTTCCAACTCTGTTGACAGACTAAATGTTCTCCCAGTCATTCATACACACAGAAAGCACTTAATAAATACCACTGATTGAATGGGAAAGCCCAACACAATAGAGTTGGTAGACACGATCACTTGCACATTCCTTCTCAGTGATCCCAGCTCTTCCCCCGCTTCTCCCTTTGCTTCTTATCCACGTCTTTCTTTGAGGTGACTGAGAGTAGGAATTTGGATGTGTGATGATGTGGAAATTGAAGACCGTGTACATCTGGGACATAGGATAGAACTGGAGAAAATGGAGCTGAGGGGTTTTGTTGTTGATAGAATCACTGACGGCACAGCTGGGGCTGCTATTCTGCATGAGACACTCAGCACCCTACCTCCAACAGACACATTCTTCAGATGCTCTTTTCTCTTCTTAATTTGTATTCTGCAACATCAGCTGAGTCAATCAGTTGCTACAATCAGTGCAGGTTATTATCTGTCCCACAGAATACAAATAACAAACAAAAACAGAACCACTGAAGGATAAAGGTAGGGATGGGGGGATTGGCAAGCCACTGTAAAATGCATTGAAAACAACCACCGCAGCTGTGTCTTCTGGTGTCTGCAGCAGCCAACTGCTTTTTGACACATTTTCCCCTGTAATTATTATCATTATCGTAATGTGGTCCATGCAGTAAATGTGGAACCTTTTCTCTGAAACTGAGATTTGGCCTTTCGGTGGGTGAATAAATCCCACAAAATACAGGCACTGATTTGAGTGGAGATGTTTCTATGCATATATTAAATGTCGATCTGTATATTTAAAAACACAAATTATTTAGTTGTCTTCTCATTAAAACCATAAAAAAATTCCCAAGTGCATACCTCAATCTGTCAATCAGTGGTATTTATTGAGTGCTCACTATGTGCAGAGTACTGTAGTAAATGCATAATTTCCTTTAACTACGTCTATTTTGAGGATTTACCTTCCATATTCCAGGTGCTCTTCCATATATATGTGGGGAAGCAACATGGCCTTATGGAAATAATAATAATAATAATAATAATAATAAATTTTTTAAGCACTTACTATGTGCAAAGCACTGTTCTAAGCGCTGGGGAGGATACAAGGTGATCAGGTTGTCCCACTTGGGGCTCACAGTCTTAATCCCCATTTTACAGATGAGGTAACTGAGGCCCAAAGAAGTGAAGTGACTTGCCCAAAGTCACACAGCTGACAATTGGCAGAGCCGGGGTTTGAACCCATGACCATTGACTCCAAAGCCCATGCTCTTTCCAATGAGCCAGGCTGCTTCTCTAATGATAATTGTAGTGTTTGTTAAGGACTTACTGGGTGACAGGCACCGTTCTAAGTGCTGGGGTAGGTACAAAGTAATCAAATTGGACATAGTCCCCATCCCACGTAGGGCTCACATTCTTAATCCTCATTTTACAGATGAGGGAATTGAGGCACAGAGAAGTTAAGTGACTTGCCCAAGGCCACACAGCAGACAAGTGGTGAAGCCAGGATTGGAACCCAAACCCTTATGATTCCCAGGTCTGTGCTGTATCCACTGGACAACACTGCTTCTTGGGCCTGGGAATCAGAGGACATGAGCTTTAATCCCCGCTCTGTAATTTACCTGTTGTGTGGCCATGAGCAAGTCATTTCATTTATTTCTGCCTCAGTTCCCTCATCTGCAAAACAGGGATTTGTTGCCTATTCTTCCTCCTACTGTGAGTCCTTTCTGGGACCTGATTGTCTCGTATTTATTCCAAGGCTTGATACAGCATTTGGCACATAGTGAGCGCTTAACAAATACCACAGTTATTTATATTTCTTTGAATTCTGCTGCTGAAGTGCCTTAGTGGAATCCCACTAACTTCAGACAGGATGATGTCTTATTCCTTTTTTTCCTCCCTATCCATCCTAAAAGCAAATGATAGAGTAAATCTTTTCTCATTTGTTTGGAATCTTGAGAGCCCTTGTTCCAGTGGGGTTCATCTGGAGGCTGCTGCTACTAAGAGTCTTCTTGGTCCTGTTGATTGGGTTGAGCAGTGCTTTTAACCTCTGACCAAATGAGTCAAAAGTACTTCCACCACAGAGTACTGCTATGTTTACCAACAATCAATGAATCAATCGTATGTATTAAGCACTGTTTGCAGAGCACTATACTAAGCATTTGGGGAGAGTACAATATAACAATATCATAGACACATTCCCTGCCCACATTGAGCTACTAAACTGGACATGCTGTCTTACTGGTGGTTTTAGATATACTTATTTATATATATATAGAGAGAGAGAGAGAGAGAGAGAGATAACTTGTACTGCAGACAGTAGTGTTTAAACTGGAATTATATATACATGCTTATATATATACATGTACATATATATAGATATGCATGTATATATAACTCCACATGCACACATACATGTATAAGAGAAGCAGCGTGGCTTAGTGGCAAGAGCATGGGCTTGGGAGGCGGAGGTTGTGGGTTTGAATCCCAGCTCCACCACTCATCAGCTTTGTGACTTTGGGCAAGTCATTTAACTTCTCTATGCCACAGTTAGCTCATCCGTAAAATGCGGATTAAGACTGTGAGCCCCACATGGGACAACCTAATTAACATGTATCTACTCCAGCACTTAAAACTGTGCTTGGCACATAGTGCTTAGCAAATACCATCATCATCATCATCAAATGTATATATAAAGATATAGATATATATACATAGATATATTAATTTATATAATTATATATAAAACTCCAGTGTCTGCAGTACAAGTTGCTTAGGCTTAGTGGCTTAGGGAAAATATGGAAATCGATCTATCAATCAGTGGTATTTATTGATCATTCAGTATCTGCAGCACACTGTACTAAGTGCTTGGGAGTGTACAATAGACTACACAATTCTCTATCCCTAAACCACAAGGAGTTTAGTCTAGCAGTCTAGATAGGGAGACAGACATTAAAATAAATTACAGGTAGGGGAAATGGCAGAGTGTAAGACTATGTACGAAAATGCTGTGGGGCTGTGGGTGGGGTAACTTTCAAATGCTTAAAGGGTACAGATCCAAGTGCAAAGACATCAAAAGACATCAGAGATTGTGAACCCGCTGTTGGGTAGGGACCATGTCTATATGTTGCCAACTTGTACTTCCCAAGCACTTAGTACAGTGCTCTGCACACAGTAAGCACTCAATAAATACGATTGAATGAATGAATGAATGAGAGCTAGTAGGGGAAACTAGGACTTATTTGAGACCTTCTGTGTCACCTTTGCACTTGGATTTATACCCCTTATTCAGCACACACTCAGCCCAAGCAGCATGGTGTAGTAGATAGAGCACAGGCCTGGGATTCAGAAGGTCATAGGTTCTAATATAGGTCTGCCACTTGTCTGCTGTATGACCTTGGGCAAATCACTTTACTTCTCTGTGCCTCAGTTACCTCATCGGCAAAATGGGGATTTAGACTGTGAGGCCCATGTGGGACAAGGACTGTGTCCAACCCGATTTGCTTCTATCCACCCAAGCACTTAGTACTGTGCCTGGCCACATAGTAACCACTTACCAATGCCTCAATCATTATTATTATCATCATTACTATAAATAGTTATGCACCTGTAATTTATTTTAATGTCTGTCTCTACCTCTAGAATATAAGATTCTTGGGGGCAGGGAACATGCCTACCAATTATGTTATTTGGATAGATCAAGGGCCTGGGAGTCAGAAGGTCATGGGTTCTAATCTCAGCTCTACTGCTTGTCTGCTGTGTGACCTTGGGCAAGTCAACTCACTTCTCTGTTCCTCAGTTCCCTCATCTGTAAAATGGGGATTGAGACTGTGATCCCCACGTGGGATAGGGACGGTGTCCACCAGATTTGCTTGTATCCAACCCAGTGCTTAGTACAGTGCCTGGCACATAGTAAGTGCTTAACAAATCCCATAGTTGTTATTATTATTACCCTCTGAAGGGCTTAGTACTCTGCCTATGATAAGCAGTCAATAAATACAATTGATGACTGATTGATTAAAGGATTGAGTTTCCAGGACATCCAACAGCTGCAGAGAGCAAATTACATTGAACATTTTTTGTAATCATTGAATCAAGGTTATCGTAGCCATTCCATTTCCACATAGGGAAGGCAAATAAGAAATTCCTATTTACTGAAAATTAAAACTTAAATAATATACATTGTCCTCCTGCATTCCTGGAGAGCTTCTGAATGGGATTTGAGGATTGAGTGCTCATACACAATCAGGAACTCTCCTTTTCTCTCTCTCTTTCTCTCTCTCTCTCTCTCTCTCTCTCTCTCTCTCTCTCTCTCACACACACACATACGTGTGTGTGTATTTACATATATACACACACATATATGTACATATATATTACGTTATTATTATGTATATATAATATATATTATATATAATATATGTATATATTATATGTATATATTATAATATATTATATATAATAATGGCATTTGTTAAGCACTTAGTATGTGCAGAGCACTGTTCTAAGCACTGGGGAGTTTACAGAGTGATCAGGTTCTCCCCCGTGGGGCTCACAATCTTAATCCCCACTTTACAGACGAGGTAACTGAGGCACAGAGAAGTTAAGTGACTTGCCTAAAGTCACACAGCAGACACGCAGCTGAGTTGGGATTTGAACCCCTGACCTCTGATTCCCAAGTCCATGCTCTTTCCTCTAAGCCATGCTGCTTCTACATATTCTGGACAAATATGATGCCACCAGGCACTTGTACTCAAGGCCTTTGAGAGGGTGGCTTTTGTGGAGTGAAGGGGATGGAAGCCAGATTGGAGGAGGTCAGGGCAGGAATTGGAGGAGAAGAATTTGAGACAATGGGTGTAGACAGCATTCTCATAGTAGGAATTCAATAACTACCACTGATTGGTTGACCACTGTGTCTTCCTTTAGCAGTGGGTCCAGTCCTCCCGGTAGGTTCTATTACCCTGTTGGTGATGCCAATTCTAAAAATGGCAACAAGGATGCCAGCCCACATGCTATCCATTAATCTCGCTCTGTGTCTCCATTTTGTAACACAAGTCCCTCAAACTTTTCTCAGTTGCTTTAGTTTTTCATTAGCCAACCAAGGCAGGAAGAGCGTTCTAAAACACAATGTCCAGCTTGGCTCATTGGAAATCCACCTTGCTCTATCATCAGCAAAATCAAACTGCAAATATCCAAAAAGTTATAGGTTTTGTGTGTGTATATGTGTGTCTGTGTGTGTGTGTGATGAGAATGTGGGTAAAGAAGAGAAGGAAGAAGGATGAATGAAATGAACTTGTCATGGTCAGAGAACATGTCTTTTGTATTGTATGTTCCCAAGCACTTAGTGCTGTGTTCTGGACTAGTAAGTGCTCAGTAAATACCATTGATAGATTGATTGATAAAACAGCTAGGTGAAGTTATTGTTCATTGAAAGAGCAGACCTGGATAATTTACTCCCACCTTGTGCTCCACCATCCATTCTTTTTAATTTTTGGAGCCTTTGTGATACAAACCGAGATCCTCAAAATCAGTCAGTGGCATTTATTGACTCCTATACAATGCAGGGATACTCTACTCTTCCATTTGTGAACTTATTCTCTCCTGTCCTAGTCATGTCTAAAATGAGAGCTGTCTGTATATTATTATCTCAGTTGTACCACCTGCTGCTCATTTTCTTATTTCTTTGAAGGAAATCTCCATCTACATTAAGATGGTTCTCTGGAGAGGAGGGAAAGAAGCCACCTAAAATTATTTTTTATTGAAATGTAAAAACCGGTGTTGTGTGCATGCACTTGACACCACCTGCCATATTATTTGAGCCATGATGAATATTGGATACAATTGGTTAATCCTTTTTCAGTTGTCCTATGCTTTAAGAAAAAGAACCTACTCTCTTTTCCAACTTTTCCTATTGCTTCAGCTGAAATAAGCTGATTAGACTTTTGAAATATTGTTCACGGATATTATTCATTACCTCATACATTAAAAAACCCTCTTTCCACCCTTTTATATTTTATTATTGCCCTTTACAAGACATGGAAAGTCTTTTATCTGCTTGCTTCAGTGTAAATTATGCAAGTGATGGTGAGTGTAATTATAATGTATTCATTGTTAATTATGAATATACACTGTATGTCTTTATATGAATTGTGGTAGTATACTTTAGGTAATTATATATTTGAGTTCATTGCCAATTTCATGGCCAAAATATTATTCCTGACTAATTATTAGGTGCATTTTAAGCATAATTCCTCAAGGTTAAGGGAGATGCACTTTAAATATGTCACATAATATATCTGCCTAGAGTGACTTTTGTTTAGAAAAGTTCATTTTGTCTGGTCTGCTTATGTTTAGGTAAAGCCCTGTCCGAGTATTTTGGATCACAAGTTCTGAAAGTGTTTTCCTATTTGTGGACTGAACCTCACATAAAGTGCTTAATTAGCAAGACGTGAACATGTATTCGTGTTTTGGGATGTTTGGGGCACGAACTCGGCTTCCCCTCAAAAACTGGCTCCCTCAGTTGAGAAGACTGGGAATTGCTAGTTTTAATTTAATTTAATGGTTGTAATTGTTAAGTGCTTACTCTGTGCCAAGCATTGTACTATACTCTGGGGTATTTACAAGATAATCAAGTCAATCACAGTCCCTCTCCCACATCGGTTTTATAGCCTAAGGGGGAGGGAGAATGGGTATTTAATCCCCATTATACAGAAGAGGAAACTGAGGCACAGGGAAGTTAAGTAAGTTGTCCTTCACCCAGCAGGCAAGTGGCAGAGCTAGGATTAGAATCCATGTCCTCTGACTCTTAGACCCATGCTCTTTCTACTAGGTCACACTGCTTCCCATGTACAAACCTCAGCAAAATATTCAGCAAAATATTTTTCAGGGCCTTGCCCAGTTAGGGGCCAATGTAAGAGAGACACTTCAGGCTTCCAGACCTGGTCTTTTTGGTTCTGCTACTCCAAGCAGTTGTTTATCAATCAATCAATAATATTGATGGAGCTCCTACTCTAGGTAGAGCACTATACTAAACCCTTTGCAGAGGCAGTAAAGTTAGAAGACATAATCCTTACCCTCAGGGAACTTGCAGTCCAGGAAGGGAGATAGAATCATTTATAGGTAGAAGAGAAAGGCAAAATCAAGATTTAGATAAGTGCCTAAGCACAAGGGTAAGTCAATATGTATAGACATGTTATGAGTGGTTGTGAATTCGTAAGCATGAAGTTGAGGTCGTTTCAGGAGGGGCACGACCAGGGGAGAAAAAAAATAATTTGGAAAAGCCTCCTGGAAATGTGATTTCATAAGGGCTTTAAAGATGGGGAGAGCTGTAGGCTGGTGAACTCATTGTGGGCAGGGAATGTACAATTGTTATATTGTACTCTCCCAAGTGCTTAGTTCAGTGCTCTGCACACAGTAAGTACTCAATAAATACCATTGACTGAATGGATGTGGAGAGAGTTCCAGGCGGACAGAAAGGTGTGAGCAAGAATTTAGAGGTGTGAGAGAAGAAACCTAGGCCCAGTGTTGAGGTGTGCTTAAGAGTATTGCAGTGTGCAAGGTGGGATATTATGGGAGAATAGAGGGAAGAGAAGCAGTGTGGCCCAGTGGAAAGAGCCCAAGCTTTGGAGTCAGAGGTCATAGGTTCAAATCCCAACTCTGCCAATTGTCATCTGTGTGACTTTGGGCAAGACACTTCACTTCTCTGTGCCTCAGTTACCTCATCTGTAAAATGGGGATTAAGACTGTGAGCCCCCCGGGGGGCAACCTGATGACCTTATAACCTCCCCAGCGCTTAGAACAGTGCTTTGCACATCATAAGCGCTTAATAAATGCCATTCCTAAGATGGAGAGTTACTGAAAACTAACGGTCAGGAGTTACTAATGGTCAGGAGTTTCTGCTTAACAGAGAGAGGAATGGGTAGCCATTAAAGGTTTATGAGGAGTGGAGACGTGTGCAGGATCGAGTTTTAGAAAAATGATCTGGAAGCAGTGTGAAGTATGGACTAGAGTGGGGCTTGACTTAAGACAGAGAAACTTAGTAAGGACTCTGACACAGTAGTTACATGGGATATAAGTGCCTGAACCAGGAGTATGGTCATTTGGATGGAGTGGGAGAGTTGGTTTGGGAAACTGTGGAGAAAAGATTGATAGGATTTAGTAATAAATTCCCATTCCTCATTCCATCCTATAGCCTTGCCATTTACCTAAACACTTAGTACTTACTATTTATAAGTATTATTATTAATAGTAACAATAATAACAATAATAATGGCATTTGTTAAGCACTTACTCTGTGCCAGGCATGCTGAAAATGATATTTGTTAAGCAGTGTGGAGGAACAGCATGGCTTATTGCAAAGAGTGTACGATTGGGAGTCAGAGGTCATGGGTTCTAATCTCGGCTCTACCACTTGTCAGCTGTGTGACTTTGGGCAAGTCACTGAACTTATCTTGGTCACAGTTCCCACATCTATAAAATGGGGATGAAGTGTGTGAGCCCTTCTTGGGACACCCTGATTACCTTGTATCTACCCCAGAGCTTAGAACAGTGCTTTCCACATAGTAAGTGCTTAACAAATGTCATTATTATTATTAATATCATTATTATTATTAAGTGCTTACTTTGTGCCAGGCACTGTTCTAAGTGAAGGGGGTAGATAGAAGGATAATCAGGTTGTACACAGCCTATGTCCCAGATGGGGCTCACAGTCATAAAAATATTAATAATATGAATAATGGTATCTATTAAGGGCTTACTTTGTGCTGCCAGGCACTGTTCTATGTGCAGGGGTATAAAGAGGAATAATTAGGTTGGACACAGTCCATGTCCCACATGGGGCTCACAGTCATAATCCCCATTTTAAAGATGAGATAGCTGAGGCACAGAGAAATTAAATGATTTGCCCAGGATCACTCAGCAGACAAGTGGCATTGCTAGGACTAGAACCCAGGTCCTTCTGAATCCCAGGCCTGTGCTCTATCCCTAGGACACTATTTAATGACTATTCAGGTGGTTCTGGTCATGTATGTATGTTTCTATTACTTGCATTTTTCCAGTCTCTCTCCATTCAGTTGTAAACTTCCTGTTTTCTTCTCTTTCAAAGTTTCCCCAATTTGGGAGACTCCTCTGGCGCACTGTTAGTACCATATAAATATTGTTGATTGACAGTTCAGCACTTGACCAGTTGGGAAGTTGGCTGACGTTTAGACACTTGCTGTCTCTAGGACTTGTCATTCCAAGCTGCTTGGCCCTTTGGGTAACTTCCAATGTTCGAGGAGTTGCTGGTCAAGCAGTGTGTCTTCAGCAATAATCAATCAATCAATCAATTAGTCAATCAATCGTATTTATTGAGTGCTTACTATTTACAGAACACTATATTGAGCTCTTGAGAGAGTGCAGTGTAAAAGAGTTAGTAGACATACTCCCTACCCAGCATATAGTCAACAGGGGGAGATGGTCATTAATATAAATAAATTCAATTACAGATATGTAAATGAGTGCTATGGGGCTGAAGGAGAGGTGAATAAAAGGTGTAAATCTTAGTGCAAGGGTCAGTATACTGTTGGTAATAATAATAATAATAATAATGGCATTTATTAAGCGCTTACTATGTGCAAAGCACTGTTCTAAGCGCTATGTTCACAGAGATTTTATAAAGAAGGGAAACTATTCCCAATGGTACCTATTAATGAAAATCACCTTCATTTTCCTGGGAGAACAGTGAGAGGAGCTGTCAGAGTCCTTTAGAAATATCCTCCTGACAGTTGATGAATGTGCCATGCCCAGTAGAACATAACAAATTCATTCATTCATTCAATCGTATTTTTTGAGCGCTTACTATTTGCAGAGCACTGTACTAAGCGCTGGGGAAGTACAAGTCGGCAACATATAGAGATGATCCCTACCCAACAACAGGCTCACAGTCTAGAAGGGGGAGGCGGACAACAAAACAAAACATGTAGACAGGTGTCAAAATCATCAGAACAAATAGAATTAAAGCTATATGCACATCATTGACAAAATAAATAGAATAGTAAATATGTACAAGTAAAATAAATAGAGTAATAAGTCTGTACAAATATATATACAAGTGCTGTGGGGAGGGGAAGGAGGTAGGGCGGGGGGATGGGGAGGAGAAGAGGAAAAGGGGTGCTCAGTCTGGGAAGGCCTCCTGGAGGAGGTGAGCTCTGAGTAAGGCTTTGAAAGGAGGAAGAGAGCTAGCTTGGTGGTTGTGTGGAGGGAGGGCATTCCAGGCCAGGGAAAGGACCTGGGCCTGGGGACGACGGCGGGCCAGGCGAGAACAAGGTACAGTGAGGAGGTTAGCGGCAGAGGAGTGGAGGGTGCGGGCTGGGCTGTAGAAGGAGAGAAGGGAGGTGAGGTAGGAGGGGTGGGATGATGGAGAGCCTTGAAGCTGAGAGTGAGGAATTTTTGCTTGATTCGTAGGTTGACAGGCAGCCACTGGAGATTTTTGAGGAGGGGAGTAACATGCTCAGAGTGTTTCTGTGCAAATGAGGCATTTGATTAATATGGCATAATAATAATAATATAATTTGGTATTTGTTAAGCACTTTCTAAGTGCCAAGCACTGGGAAAGATAAAAATATGTCAGACATAGTTCCTGTCTCCATGTGAGGCACACAGTCTAAGAGGACTGGGAAAAAGGTGTTTTATCCCCATTTTACAGATGAAAAAACTGAAGCACAGAGAAGTTGAATGATTTATTGATTGGTGTCATCCTCGACTCCGCTCTCTCATTCACCCCTCACATCCAAGCCGTCACCAAAACCTGCCGGTCTCAGCTCCGCAACATTGCCAAGATCCGCCCTTTCCTCTCCATCCAAACCGCTACCCTGCTAATTCAAGCTCTCATCCTATCCCGTCTGGACTACTGCACTAGCCTTCTCTCTGATCTCCCATCCTCGCGTCTCTCTCCACTTCAATCCATACTTCATGCTGCTGCCCGGATTATCTTTGTCCAGAAACGCTCTGGACATATCACTCCCCTCCTCAAAAACCTCCAATGGCTACCGATCAATCTGCGCATCAAGCAGAAACTCCTCACCCTGGGCTTCAAGGCTGTCCATCACCTCGCCCCCTCCTACCTCACCTCCCTTCTCTCCTTCTACTGCCCAGCCCGCACCCTCCGCTCCTCCACCACTAATCTCCTCACTGTACCTCGTTCTCGCCTGTCCCGCCATCGACCCCCGGCCCACGTCATCCCCCGGGCCTGGAATGCCCTCCCTCTGCCCATCCGCCAAGCTAGCTCTCTTCCTCCCTTCAAGGCCCTACTGAGAGCTCACCTCCTCCAGGAGGCCTTCCCAGACTGAGCCCCTTCTTTCCTCTCCCCCTCGTCCCCCTCTCCATCCTCCCGTCTTACCTCCTTCCCTTCCCCACAGCACCTGTATATATGTATATATGGTTGTACATATTTATTACTCTATTTATCTATTTATTTATTTATTTTACTTGTACATTTCTATCCTACTTATTTTATTTTGTTGGTATGTTTGGTTCTGTTCTCTGTCTCCCCCTTTTAGACTGTGAGCCCACTGTTGGGTAGGGACTGTCTCTATGTGATGCCAATTTGTACTTCCCAAGCGCTTAGTACAGTGCTCTGCACATAGTAAGCGCTCAATAAATACGATTGATTGATTGATTGATTTACTCAAGGTCACCCAGCAGGCAAGTAGCAGAACCAGGATTAGAAACCAGATCACCTGACTCCTGGTCTTGTGCTCTTTCCCCTAGACCACACCGCTTCCCATCTATTTTATGTGACCTATTTTGTGTGAGGATCGTATCATCACATTAGTTCTTCCAAAAGCTACCCAATTCAATTCTTTCCCAATCCTCCTCCTTTTCTCTCCTGTTCATCATTAACATCAAATGCTAATTGCCAGTTGTGAGTGTCAGCTCTTTGGAAACAACAGAGCAGGAAAGTCAGATGGGGTGAATCGACAAGGGAGAGAAATAGAATTAGAGAAGCCATTCAGAATTGATGGGGAAAGTCTTTTGTTGAAAATAACTATCTGGCATCCCCCTTTCCCTCTGCCTCTTTGAAATTCTCCAAAATGTCCTTTGTGGTTACCAGCTTGAAGCACCATGACTTTTCTGTTTAAATCCTGTAGCCCTTTAGGAGGAGGGAGGGGCTACTATTGAGTCATCTCCCTGGGCATTGGCAACCTGCCATCACTGCTCTTTGGGCCTTTGGGTGACTTTGGTATTTCTTCCAGAGCTAACAGGCATTATTCAGGGTCATGCATTTCTCCCTGCTATGCTGGCCACCACAGTAAATCTCATAACCTTCAGGAGACTGGCTAGATTTTTTTTTTTTTACTTCCCACATCTTTGCCTTTCTTCTTTTAGTTTGATCCTGGCCCTGGCCCAGAGTTACGGAAAGAGTGCAGAAAGCAGGATGATTTTATTTGTCTTCCCCGAAGTTTTTCTAGTTAGTTCTTTGTGTCTTTCAGAGTCTAAAGTTACTGCATTGGCTAGTTATTACTTTGGCTAATTTAGTCATGCCAGCCCTCGACGTCAGGGTTTCCATGCAGTAAATGAGTGATCATTCATAATTGTTTTTCAGTATTACACAAGATTTTCCTATATTGGTTTTTTAACCGTGTTCCTGTCAGAGTACGTAAGAGAAATGGATCTGCACCTTGTTGGTTTTTTTATTTGTTTATTTTCTTTGTTTTGCTTTTCTGAGATAGCATGTCAACAAAATAACCTAACTGATGACTAGGCACTCCTCCCACACTTCCACAATAATCCCATCTTCAGGGGCAGAAGAAAGCTGTTTCCACAGTGGAAACATCAGTCCAGGTTTATTTCTTCAGGCAACCAGCAGTGGGCACAGTATGTATTCCTGGCAGTAAACTGTGGAAAGGTCAGATTAAAATAAAGCAGTAACCTATTTTCCCTATTTACACCCGCAAGGCGTTTTAAGAGGTGAATTGCAACATATGTAGCCTAAATAGAAGTAAAAGAGAGGCAGCATCTTTCTCCTGTCATCTAACATTCGGATAGTTAATCTTTGCCCCACCCCAACACCACAGCACTTATGTGCATATCTTTAAAATATATATTGTAAATAACTCATTCATATTAATGTCTGTCTTCCCCTCTAGACTGTAAGCTTGCCACGGGCAGGAAACGTGTCTGCCAAATCTGTTATATTGTGCTCTCTCAAGCGCTTAGTACAGTGCTCTACACATAATAAGTGCTCAATAAATACAATCGATTGATTTGGATTGGCCTTTGATAAAAGTACACATATGAAGCAACCACATGAATTTTTTTCTAGCCATTGAAACATATCTAGATATTGAAACATTTCAGCATCATCTAAGACAATGGAGACAGTGGATTTGTGGAGAGTTGCAGGTGCTAAAAATTGTTTATGGAAATGTATTTTGTCCTAGACCCCGCCCAGACAAAAGGAGGTAAATTTCATTTAACTAGCTATGACTCTTTGAGGGGTCACAGCTGTGATGTGTTTGACCCACAGTTAGTTGGGCAGGGGACACAGTGATCTTCATGAGTGTCATTGTGCATCTCCTACGTGTACAAGCAAAATGAGATAACTGGAAACTGTAGGAGGAAAATAAAATCAGGGCTCTGTCCTTGGGAAAGTCTTCTCTGAGGTCCTTGTCAAGCCCATGCATGCATAATTAATCGACAAGGTGATTGTCTGGATTTTGAGTGACAGTAGACAACTTTCACTGTGTCACATGATCAATCCTTGGTGTGGGCTGCTACTTAATCTGTGAAAGACATCCAGATTTCCTCAGCCTTAGTTTAGATCCACCCATTTTTCCTTCAAGCATCCGTTAGTTATAGATTGCATGAATGTCATCCCCCTCGTGAGGAATACAAATGGAAGTTCAATCAACAAGAAGAGCTAGGACAACAGACTCAGGAGCAAATGTCTAGCAGGATATGCATAGCATCATAATTTCCCCATACACAGCATTTAGTCACAGTGTGTTTACAAAGAGTCTCCTTGAGTGGCATACCTGAATAAACAAAGGGAAAAAAGAAAGCCTGGAAGTCATTGTGTTTTCAATTTTGGTTGAGATTTAGGCAAGTGCAGCTGTTCCTTGAGGGAAATATTTTTTGGACATTTTAGATTTTTGCATTCTTGTGGAAAATTCAGACTAAAATAGAAAACAGTAACCTTTCTTCTCTAATGATGCCCTCAAGGGATTGTTATAGGTGAATTATAACATACTTAGCCTAAACAGAAGAAAAAGAGGCAGCATCTTTCTCCTGTCAACTAACATTTGGATTGGACTTTCATGAAAGGACAACTATAATAATAATAATAATAATGGCATTTGTTAAGCACTTACTATGTGCAAAGCACTGTTCTAAGCGCTGAGGGGATACAAGGTGATCAGGTTGTCCCACGTGGGGCTCACAGTCTTAATCCCCATTTTACAGATGAGGGAACTGAGGCTCAGAGAAGTTAAGTATGAATCAGCCAAAGACAGCATTTCCTTATCACCCTTCCCCTGCCCCCAGAGATACTTTAGTACTGAAATCAATCTATTTGTACTTATCTGACATATTGCTCTTCGTGTAGCTGCATGGGAAAGAAAAGATGTGAGAAACTAGTTGTGTTTAGTGTCCTTTTTTATGTTAGAAATACTTGTGAAATGATCTGTGAGTCATCAATATTTATTGAGCCCCTACTGTGTGCAGAACACTCTACTATTTGCTTGGGAGGATATAATACAAGTAGAAGACACAGGCCCTGTCTTCAGGAAATTTATACTATAATGGTGGAAGACAGGCAAAAATTGATTGTATAAAATGCAAAAAAATAAGGCAAACATACATTCAACTAGATTTCTAGCTTGTTGAGGGCAGGGATAGTGTACATTAAGTGGTTATAATCTTCCAAACACTTAATCTGGTGATCTGCACACAATAAGCACCCAATACATACTACTCCTAGAGGCAAATTCTTAGGCCTGGGATTCAGAGAGGCAGCGTGACTCAGTGGAAAGAATACAGGCTTGGGAGCCAGAGGTCATGGGTTCTAATCCCACCTCCACCACTTGTCAGCTGTGTGACTTTGGGCAAGTCAATTAACTTCTCTGTGCCTCAGTTACCTCATTTGTAAAATGGGGATTAAGACAGTGAGCTCCACGTGGGACAACCTGATCACCTTGTATCCCCCCAGCGCTTAGAACAGTGCTTCGCACATAGTAAGCGCTTAACAAATGCCATCATTATTATTATTATTCAGAGGACCTGGGTTCTAATCCCAACTTGCTCACTTGACCGCTGTGTGACCTTGGGCAAGTCCTTTAATTTATCGGTGCATCAGTTTCCTTCTCTGTAAAATAGTGTTTCGATACCTGGTCTCCCTTGTAATAATAACAATAATTTTGGTATTTGTTAAGCGCTTACTATATGCAAAGCACTATTCTAAGCACTGGGGAGGATACAAGGTGATCAGGTTGTCCCATGTGGGACTCACAATCTTAATTCCCATTTTACAGATGAGGTAACTGAGGCACAGAGAAGTTAAGTGATTTGCCCAAAGTCACACAGCTGACAAGCGGAGGAGCTGGGATTTGAACCCATGACCTCTGACTTCCAAGCCCGTGCTCTTTCCACTGAGCCACGCTGTTTCTCTGTACTTAAGACTGTGAGCCCCATGTGAGGCAGGAACTGTGTCTGATCTGATTTTGTATTTCCCCAGTGCTTAGGACAATGCTTGGTACATAGTAAACCCTTAGCCAATACCGTAATCATCATCGTCACATTTGAGGAAGCAGAGGAAGATATTTGGTGAGCCCGGCTTCTATGCATCCCAGCACCTCCCCTGCCTCCTCTCTGGGTGCGGAGAAGCAGCATTGGGGCTCTGGACAGGGACGGAGATTGATTTTGATGTTTCAGAATCAATCTGTCTGTCTCTCCATCGCTGATAAAGTTTTCATAAAGATTCAGATCCTGCCATCAGGAAGAGCCTGGGTTTGAAGCAGGGACAATGGAGCTGGGGAACCAATAAAAACATGGCTCACAATCTGGCCATAAATTAATCCCTTCAATTGAAGGAAGATTAGGCAGTGGCACCAGGAATAGCCTTAATTCAATCATACATAATTTAGGCAGTCCACACCCCTGTCGTGTATTCCCTGGGGCTGTGAATGCCTGAAAGGAGGGAGAATTGGGTGGAGAGATGAAGGGTTAGTCAGGGAAGGCTTCCTGAAGGAGTTGATATTTTAGTAGGGCTTTGAAGATAGGATAATAATAATAATAATAATAACAATAATGGTATTGTTAAGTGCTTACTATGTGAAAAGCACTGTTCTAAGTGTTGAGGTAAATACAGGGTAATTGGGTAGTCCCACATAGGGCTCAGAGTCTTAACTCCCACTTTACAGATGAGGTAACTGAGGCAAAGAAAAGTTAAGTGGCTTGCCCAAGGTCACACAGCAGACAAGTGGTGGAGCCAGGATTAGAACCCACATTCTCCAATTTCCAAACCCGTGCTCTTTCCACTAAGCCACGCTGTGGTGTGTTCGTCATGAAGGGAGGTGGGAGTTCCAGGTAGGAGGGAATATCAACCAGTCATATTTATTGAGTGCTTACTGTTTACAGAGCACTGCACTAAGCACTGTAAATATGTGACTAAGGGGTTAATAATGAGAGAGAAGAGATTGAGGCACAGTAGGTGGGTTTGTGGTAGAGGAACAAAGGGTGGCTGCTGGCTTGAAATGGGAGAGGAGCAAGGATAGGTAAGGAGGGGACAACAAGACTATTTCAAAACAGCCTTAAAATAGCTAAGAAAAGCAGAAGCCTGTGATCTTTGTAGAGTTTGGAAAAGAAAATTTCAATATAGCATTTTTTTAATGTTATGTTGTTTGCAGGGATGTTCAAAAATAAAAGTATGTGAGTTTGCTCAACTGGGTTTTTAAAATGTTATTCCCAATTAGCTCATCTGAGAGGCGGGCACAGCTCCAGTGAAGGAATTCTTAGAGAAAAAAGCAAAACGAAGAGTCGAAATGTATATAAATCTCTGATGTTCATGTAGATTTGATAAAATACCACACTTTGTTGAGCTCATGCAAAAGAGAAACAGAAGAAGCAGATTGCATGAAGCTAAATTACACTAAACTTCAGCCTTCACTTCCGATTGAGGAATCGCTATGAGAGTCAACAAGAGACCAGTAAATTGAAAAAAAATTAGTGAATGAAAGATCTTGCCAACTGCAATTTGGAGAGAGGACAATTGTTTATAAGATCTGTAGAAATCCTTCCCTTAAAAGAACATCATAAGAGAAGCTGTTCCAGTACTGATATTCCAGTACAAGAGAAAATTTGTGACCCAAATGCTCATTATAAAACCCTTAGAAAAATTTCTTCACATAAATAAAGGTTTTTCATTTCCACTGTTGCCCTGCATATTGAAATTCAGCTATCTAGGCAGCTGATGCTGGTCAGGCTGGTGTCTTTTGTAAGGCTAGCAAACAGTCTGTTGATGTGGTAAACTTCCAGCTAAACTGAAAAACTACAGAGCAGTTGTTCTGTCCTACCATTTGTGTGTTTGCAAAATCTAAACCTCCTCCAGACAGCACTTTTGACTTCTTTTTTTAATTGATATTTGTTAAGGGTTTACTAGGTACTCTACTAAGCACTGGGGTAGATACAAGGTGATTGGGTTGGACACAGTCCATATCCCACGTGAAACTCACTCACTCAATCCCCATTTTACAGATGAGGGAACTGAGACACAGAGAAGTGAAGTGACTTGCCCAAAGTCATACAGCAGAGAAGTGGCAGAGCTGGAATTAGAACACATGTCCTTCTGACTCCAGGGCCAGTGCACTATATCCGTAAGGCAACACTGCTTCTCTTGAGCAGTGACAGTGGGGTGGGCAATAATAAGAAAGGGGTTGTTTGTTTTAAAGTAGGGGCTTAAGAAATGTCTCACCAAGACACTGCATCAAACTCTCCAAATAAATGTTCATAGAGTATCTTTTCAATCACATGAGACTGCATGGGATTAATTACAGGCTAGTCAGATCCGTGGATGAGACTAGAAGGAACAGAATTACTGACAGCTTGGAGGAAAGAATGAGTCAAAATAATTTAGACCAATTAGAAAGATGGGCCTAAAAATAGGAAGAAATTCAAGAAGGACAAGTGCAAAGCAATGCATTTTTTAAAAAGGTGAAAAAAGTGGCATGACAGTGGATAGAACATGGGCCTGGGAGTTATACGAACCTGGGTTCTAATCCTGACTCTGCCTCTTTTCTGCTGTGTGACTTTGGGTAAGTCACTTCATTAATCTGTGCCTATTACCTCATCTGTAAAATGTAGATCAAGACTGTGAGCACCATGTGGGACATGGACTGTGTCCAATTTAGTTAATTTATAATCCACTACTTAGTACAGTGCCTGGCACATAGGAAGCACTAAACAAATAGCATTAAAAAAAAACATGTGCTTTTGTTTCTCATACAATTTCGTGCATTAAGACCTGAATTAAAACCTGCATTAAGAGTATGAGCTATGCCATTTCTGGGTCAGACCCATATCTAGTCTCTGATCATCTGAGCTAATATTTGGCTTTTGTCAGGATCAACAGGCTGCATGGATAAAGAGGATACTGGTTGCCCTCTTTGACTCCCTACCATCCTAGAACCCATCAATCCATGACATGTATTGACCATTTATTGTGTACAGAGTACTGTAGTAAGTGTTTGGGAGAGTTCAGTAGACTAGAGTTGGTAGACATGGTCTTTGCCTACAAGCTATAAACTTGTAGACTAGAGGGTGAGATAGACCTTAAGGTAAATTACAGATGGAGGAAATGACAGAGATAAGGATATGTATATAAGTGCTGTGAGGCTGGGGGTAGGGTGAATATCATGTTCCTTAGGGATACAGAAACATCTTGGCTTAGTGGGTAGATCATAGACCTGAGAATCATAAGGACCTGGGTTTTAACCCTGGCTATGCCATGTGTGTGCTCTGTGACCTTGGGAAAGTCACTTAACTTCTCTATGCCTCAGTTACCTTATCTGTAACATGGGGATAAGACTGTGAGCCCCATGAGGAACAGGGACTGTGTCCAACCTGATTAACTTGTATCTACTCCAGTGTTTCAAACAGTGTGTGGCACTTAGTAAATGTTGAACAAGTATCATTATTATTATTATTATTATTCAGATTTGAGGGCATAGGTGATGCCGTAGGGAGTGGCAGCAAGGGAATTAGAGAAGGCTTCATGGAGGAAGCCATTCCTAGAAAGTCTACTAGTATGGTTAATTGCAAATAAATCCAAAATACTAATGTGATATTTTCATTTAAGATAAGACTTGTTTGCCAATTCTTTCTTCATCCTCAGGAAAGTTAAGGTCTGAGTCCTTCCTCGGTATAGTAATAATTGTGGTATTTTTTGAAGTCCTTACTATGTGCCAAGCACTGTTATAAGCACTGGGGTAGATCCAAGGTAATCAGGTTGGACACAGGCCTTGTCCCTCATGGGACTCACAATCTTTATCCCCATTTTACAAACGAAGTAACAGGCACAGAGAAGTTCAGTGACTTGCCCAAAGGGACCAGTGAAAGTATATACTTTGAATCTGATGATGTTTTAAAAATAAAGGAGTTGGACTTGGACATCCACAAATCCACAACTACTCTTTAGTTATATCTTCTTAAACCCCTCCAGGCTGATGGGTGCTTTCTGATTTAGAACCCAAAGTTTGGAAGTCTCTTAAAAAGAGTAATGCTCTACAGGATGTTGGGCTGCTCCACTAGACTGTAAGTGCCTGAGGAAAGGGAACATGTCTACCAACTCTGTTATATTTTACTCTCCCAAGCACTTAGTGTAGTGCTCTGCACTCATAAACTCTCAATAATTACACATTGGCTCTCAATAATTACAGTTGATTAATTGATTGCTCAGAAAATGTCTGCCTCAGGAGGAGAAATGGAAGATGCAGAAATTGAAAGTAATAATAATAATTGTGCCATTTTTAAGCCCTTATTATGTGCCAGGTACAGGAATGCAAATAGGAAAAGGAAATTATACTCTTAGTTGCATTTTGTCTTGTATTCAATGATTGTAACTTCAGAGTTCCCCACAAAAATGCCCCAGGACTGTGAGTTCAGCAGACTGAATTCTTGGATACCTGACAGAAAAAGAACTTGAGATAACTCTGGCCCAGAAGATTTTGATTCCTCCCAGAATGGTCTGGTGACATCAATCCAAACCGCAAATGCATTTAATCATTCCCATCAAAATTGAGTCAGAGCTTTTTATGCATAAGGCCCAGCCAGTGAAAAGAAGCAATACATCAACTGATAATATTAACCTCAGAAGTTCTGTAGCTACTATTCAATATCTAGTGCCTCACTGTTAATATAGTATACTATTCAATATGTGCCTGTTGTTTCCTTATTAATTTGCAAGTTCCTTGAGGGGAGGGATCCTGTCCTTTCTGTGACCTTCTTGAAACACCCCTAGGCCCAAACCACAGCCCCTTCCATGTATCACAGCTCACAGTTCATTCCGATTCCCAGATTGGGTTCAGCCAAGAACCTTTTAACTTCTGTGTTTGACTTGGCACTCCCTATAAAAACAAAGACCTCCCTAAAATTTGATCCAGAAAATCATGGTCATTTAATAATACCAGCATTTATTAAGTTTATTTTTTCATACTGACACTTTCCTCGGACTCGTTGATCAGAGTAACAGGAGTCAGTGGAACATGAGAAAGCATTTCTTCCTTTGATGACTATTTGATCTCACCCTAGTACTCATCTTGAGGATTTTTCTTCTACACTTGCTTTTTCAACAGTGACCGTTTGTACAAGGTTCAAAAACTTTGGTTTCTTTCAGTTACTGCTCAGAAATCTCCCTGGCATTTTAGAGTCATAGACGGAGTGCTGGAAAGAAGGGTGAGGGATGGTGAAATCCATCTCTCTTTGCTGTGCCAGGCGAGATGATAGGTAGCCATCCCCAGGAGATGAAGAGCTCCCCTGCTTTTAATAATAATAATGATAATGATAATAATAATAATAATAATGGTATTTACTAAGTGCTTACTATGTGCAAAGCACTGTTCTAAGCACTGGGGAGGTTACAAGGTGATCAGGTTGTCCCACGGGGGCTCACAGTCGTAATCCCCATTTTACAGATGAGGTAACTGAGGCACAGAGAAGTCAAGTGACTTGCCCAAAGTCACATAGCTGATAATTGGCGGAGCCGGGGTTTGAACTCATGACCTCTGACTCCAAAGCCCGTGCTCTTTCCACTGAGCCACACTGCTTCTCATGATGACTTCCAGAAAAGGAGGCGGTGCCACCACCCCCAATGGCAGAGTACAGATCTCCAGCCCAATGCCAGAGTCTTATCAAAAGGACACTGAAAGAAACCCAATGGGTAATAGGGTTCCTTAGGGCCCTGATCCAGGTGAACACACACCTGGATTTGGAGATTAAGTGGGAAGGAAAACTCCCACCCAAAAGTAAAAAGATCCTTATGGTTCCAATCAATCATATTTATTATTCATTCATTCAGTCATATTTACTGAGCGCTTACTGTGTGCAAAGCACTGTACTAAGCACTTGGAAAGTATAATTCAGCAATAAAGAGAGACAGCCCCTACTCATAATGGGTGTACAGTCTAGAAGGGGGGGAGACAGACATCAAAACAAGTAAACAGGCATCAGTAAAATCAATATAAATAAATAGAATTGTATAGACACATCAAAACAAGTAAACAGGCATTAGTATAAATAAATAGAATTATTGATATGTACGTATATACACAGGTGCTGTGGGGTGGGGAAGGTAAAAAGAAAAGGGAGCAAGTCAGGGCATTGGGGAGGGGAAGGGGAGCTGAGGAAAAGGAAATTTAGTCTGGGAAGGTTGTGTGGAGGAGGGGAGCCTGCAGTAAGGCTTTGACGGGGGGAAGTGTGATTGGCGGATTTGCGGAGGGAGGGCATTCCAAGCCAGAGGTAGGACGTGGGCCAGGCGTCATCGGCCAGGACAGGTGAGAATGAGGCAGTAACAATTTTGATAATAATAATTGTGGTATTTGTTAATCGCTTACCATCTGTCGGGGTGGATACAAAAAATCAGTTTGGAAACGGTTCCTATCCCTCTTGGGGCTCACAGTCTCAATCCCCATTTTACAGATGAGGTAACGGAGTCACAGAGGAGTGAAATGACTCACCCAAGGTCTCACAGCAGACAAGTGGCAGAGCTGAGATTAGAACCCAGAGCCTCCGACTCCCAGGCCTGTGCTCTTGCCACTAGGCCTTGCCGACTTACTGTGGGCAGAGCACTGTACTAAGCACTCGGGAGAGGATGGTATAACAGATGTGATAGAAACATCCCCTGCCCAAAAGGAGCTTACAGTCTAGAGGGGAGCTTTAAGGTAAAAAGGAAATACGGGGTTTTGATACCCAAAGAATAGCCTACCCCCAGGCTGCTTCTCTATATGCAAGCAATTCCCATTAGCACATTTGATTTTATAAGATTTATTTGCCCAGGGAGTCTATAAAGAAATGCCCTGTTGACGAGCACTAAGACCATCAAGTTGACAGATGCTAGTGGTGTCTTTAGAGCCATTTGTTCTCACAGAGAGATTTGTAATTAAAAAGACTATCACTCTTCCACTCCCCCACCACCCCCAATCTTCTTTCATCTCTAGGTCCTTCCCTCCCATTGTCTCTCACTCCAAAAGGTTTCAGGGGGTCTCGGTGCTCACTAAATGAAGTTCCTGGTCACAGATTGGGTGGGGCAGACTGTCCCTTGCTGAACCACCCTATCACTTAGCCTGACCACAGGTCATCAGAACCTCCTGGAAGGCCTGTTTCCCACTCTGTTAGGGAACGGTTCTTTCCCACAGCTGGGCTAGGTCTTCCGAAGCAAAGGCACCGTGCTTCTCCTGAATTGGAACTTGGGGAAGAATCAAAAGAAAAGAGAAAGGAATGGAACAATAGAAAAGTCAGAGAGACTTTGAATATACTAATAAGTTCATTTTCCCTTATTCAGGGTGATGGCTTCAGTCACTTTGCATGGAACAGTTGTGGTCATGTGAAAAAAGGGAGGAAAAATCAGCTTCCAAGAGCTTCTAAAAAATACAACCTAAGTGCTTGGGAGAGTACAATATAACAGAATTGGTAGAAACGTTCCCTGCCTACAGTCTAGAGGGGGAAACAGACATTAATCTAAATAAATAAATTATGAAATCAATCAAATTTGACCTTTCTTGAGAAACCCATTGTACACTATATCCTGCATGCCTGGCAGATTTTTTTTTTTTAGAGAGAGTTATCCCTTTTTTGTTTTAACTCTAGGAGCTGTGGGGATTTTAAGAAACTGCATCATTTTAGAGTAGTGTGGTCTTCAGTGGGCTATGGAGATGTATAATTACATCCTGAGGAAAATGATAGTGGTGTGAGGTGGGGGACGGTATTGAATCACAAAAACATGTTTCTTATTCTGAAAAAAAATGACTGTGGATGTGGGATGTTCAATTTCCTTCTGCTCAGCGTCCATGGAGACTGCATCTTAGTGAAGTGCAAAAGTCGTTGGTATTCAGTGGAGCCTGTCTAGTTTCATTTCTGTTGTTTCATAGACTTATTACTCTTTGTGAGTAGTTCCTAGGTTCACTGCCTTTCTCCGATATGTGTGAGCCATTGGAGTCAGACACGACACTTTAAATACATATGCAGTAGAATAAATGCAAACAAGTATATTTATGAAAATCACCACACAAGGTTCAGGAAGACTATTAATATGAATCTGCCCCCCCTCACCCTACCACCATCACCACAATACATTTAATGTGGAAGCTGTGTTCTTGTTGCGTTAAAATAGAATCTGAAAATATATTGAAAACTATATTCAACCTGAATGTAAAAACCTGCATCCAGTGTCTTTGAAGAAAAAATACGAAGGTGCCTGAGTCTACCAACTTTGTTATATTGTACTCTCCCAAGCACTTAGTACGGTGCTCTGCGCACATTAAGTGTTTAATGAATACGATCGGTTGATGTACAAACATCAGCTGTTTATTAGATTTTGCTGCTTCTCTTCTATTAACTAGTGTTGTAGGAATAAATTTCTTGTAATGATTATTTTACTTATTAACCATGCCATATGACTTTGTCTTCTGTCCCCAGTCCCAAGCTTTGATTGCATTCCACTGGAGTGGTGCAGAGCAGGGATAAGTCAGGGGCAGATTTGTAGCAGAGACACAATTGTAGGCAAGGATTGTCTCTCTTTATTGCTGAATTGTACTTTCCAAGCGCTTAGTACAGTGCTCTGCACACAGTAAGCGCTCAATAAATACGAATGAATGAATGAATGAACAGGGTGACCCAAAAAAGTGACTTACAGATTTTATGTTAAATTCAGGGTGACACTACCTCACTTGGGATGTTTGGAATACTTAACTGAATTCCCCATTGAAAAGGAAGATGATTCCAATCAATCGATTGTATTTATTAAACACTTGCTATGTGCAGAGCACTGTACTAAGGCCTTGAGAGAATGCAATATAACAGATTTGGGCACTTGAGAGAGTACAGTATAATAGATTTGGTAGACATGTTCCCTGCCCACAAAGACCTTACATTCTAAAAGGGTGAATAGACAACAAAATAAATTACAGCTATGTATCTAAGTATATATATATAGACATATATACTTATGTGGTATAAAAAATATATACTTATATACTTATACTTATATACTTATATATACCTATAAGTATTATAAGTAGTATTATTATATACTAGTATTATATTATTATATTATATTAGTTATTATAGTTATTAGTTATTATATATTATATTAGTATTATAGTAGTATTCTACTTATATATCTTATACTTATACTTATATGGGTCTGAGGGTGAAGTGAATAAACGGTACAAAACCAAGTGAAAGGATAATAATTGTGGAATTTGTTAAGTCCTTACTATATGCCAAGGACTGTTCTAAGCGCTGGGTTACAAGGTAGTCAGGTTGGGTACAGTCCATGTCCCTCATGGGACTCACAATCCTGATCCCCATTTTACAGATGAGGTAATTGAGGCCTAGAGAAGTGAAGGTCACACAGCAGACATGGCAGAGCTGGGATTAGAACCCACAACCACTGACTCCCCGGCCAAGTAAGATGGAGTAGAGGAAATGAAGGCTTAGTAGGGGAAGGCCTCTTGAAAGTGGTGGGAAGTTAATAAGGCTTTGAAAGTGGGGAAAGTGATTGTCTGTTGGGTATGAAAGGGAAGGGAATTCCAGGCCAAAGGCAACATGTGGGTGAAGGATCGGTTTGTACGGTAGATGAGATAGAGGTACAGTAAGTAGGTTAGTGTTAGAGAATTGAAGTGAGTGTGCTGGACTGTAATAGGAAATCAGAGAAATAAGGTAAGAGAGGGCAAAGTGATTGAGTGCTTTAAAGTTAGTGGGAAGAAGTTTCTGTTTGATGCAGAGGTGGTTGGGCAACCACTGAAGGTTCTTGAAGAACAGTGAACCATTTCCTGAACTTTTTGTAGAAAAATGATCTATGCAGGAGAGTGAGGTATGGACTAGAGTGGGGAGAGACAGGAGGCAGAGAAGTCAGCAAGGAGGCTGATGCAGTAGTCAAGGCAGGTATTATGCGCTTGGGAGAGTACAACACAATAAAGCAGACACATTCCCTGCCCACATCAAGCTTACAGGATGTAAGCACGTGGGGAAGCAGCGTGGCTCAGTGAAAAGAGCACGGACTTCGGAGTCAGAGGTTAGGGGTTCAAATCCCGGCTCTGCCAGTTGTCAGCTGTGTGACTTTGGGCAAGTCACTTAACTTGCCAAGTTACATTGCCAAGATCCACCCTTTCCTCTCCATCCAAACTGCTACCCTGGTTGTTCAAGCTCTCATCCTATCCCATCTGGACTACTGCATCAGCCTCCTCTCTGATCTCCCATCCTCGTGTCTCTCCCCACTTCAATCCATACTTCATGCCGCTGCCCAGATTGTCTTTGTCCAGAAATGCTCTGGGCATGTTACTCCCCTCCTCAAAAATCTCCAGTGGCTACCAATCAATCTGCACATCAGGCAGAAACTCCTTCAAGGCTTCAAGGCTTCAAGGCTCTCCATCACCTCGCCCCCTCCTACCTCACCTCCCTTCTCTCCTTCTACAGCCCAGCCTGCACCCTCCACTCCTCTGCCGCTAATTTCCTCACTGTGCCTCGTTCTCGCCTGTCCCGCCATCGACCCCCGGCCCACGTCCTCCCCCTGGCCTGGAATGCCCTCCCTCTGCACATCCTCCAAGCTAGCTCTCTTCCTCCCTTCAAGGCCCTACTGAGAGCTCACCTCCTCCAGGAGGCCTTCCCAGACTGAGCCCCCTCCTTCCTCTCCCCCTCGTCCGCCTCTCCATCCCCACCATCTTACCTCCTTCCCTTCCCCACAGCACCTGTATATATGTATATGTTTGTACATATTCATTACTCTATTTATTTATTTTACTTGTACATATCTATTCTATTTCTTTTGTTTTGTTAATATGTTTGGTTTTGTTCTCTGTCTCCCCCTTCTAGACTCTGAGCCCATTGTTGGGTAGGAACTGTCTCTATATGTTGCCAACTTGTACTTCCCAAGCGCTTAGTACAGTGCTCTGCACACAGTAAGCGCTCAATAAACACGATTGATTGATTGATTAACTTCTCTGTGCCTAAATTACTTAATCTGGAAAATGGGGATTAAGCCTGTGAGCCCGCCGTGGGACAACCTGATCATCTTGTAACCTCCCCAGTGCTTAGAACAGTGCTTTGCACATAGTAAGCACTTAATAAATGCCATTATTATTATTGTTACAGTCTAGAGGAAGTGCTTGGATCAAAGTGTTAGCAGTTTGGATGGAGAAGAAAAGGTTGGTTTCAGTGATATTGTGAATCAATCAATCATATTTATTGAGTCCTTATTGTTTGCAGTGCACTGCACTAAGCTCCTGGAAGAGTACAATGCAATAATATAACAGACACATTCACTCCCCACAATGAGCATGATGGTAGAACTAACAGGATTTGGTGACAGATCGAATCTGTGGGTTGAATGAGAGAGATGAAGCGAGGCTAATGCCAAGGTTATGGGCATTATCCAGTGAACATGCTATAGAAATTCTCTGACAACAATTATCCAATTTTACAGGGAGGCCCTCTCCTGGCTCACTTACTCCCAGTTGTTCCAAATCCTGCTCGGGGTTTTAAAACATATGAAAAATAAAAGGATAGATTGAGGACATCTTGTTCTTGATTAAAGAAAATAGACCCCAGGGGCAATCTGATCTAAGTACTTCAACTTTGCTTTGTTTATTTTTTAAAAAAGGAGATAAAAGAGGTGTTAGAATGATTGAGGGGCTAAACTATAGCTTCCTCCAGGACAAATCTTCTTTTTTATTAGAGCAAGGAGGGATTTTTTTTTGTTTTGTTTTTTTAAGAAAAGTTCATGCTGCTGACATCAGATAAGTGTCAGTGCACCATGGGGTGTTGGAAGAGCTTATTTGCATAAACTCCTGTTTCTCCTCCTTAATGATGTGCTTGATAGCCCAACCCACTGTAAAACCAGAAAACTAAAATATCCATCAGGGCTGAGTCTCTGCAAAAGATGGTTTGAAGGGGCATATTCCTGAAATACACTAGTGGGGGACCAATACTTCCAAACCTTTCCAAGGAAAATACCCTGAATATAAAATGAGAGCATTTCATTTATTCATTCATTCATTCAATTCTATTGATTGAGACTCTGGCAGTCTCAGCTATGGGAGGGAGAGTCAAGCAGAGGCCTACCCATTCCATTTCTAGCTTGGGCAGTGGCTAGCAAGTGGAAGGCAATCTACTACGTACTTACAGTACAGTAAGCACTGTACTAAGCACTTGGGAGAGTACAGTACGACAACAGACGCATTCCCTGCTTACAATAAGCCTACAATCTAGAGCATTTAACTTATCTTGTCAAAGATTTTGTCCTAGAGAGTTGCTAAGCTCTAAAGATTGAGACTGAGTAATAGTGTTTTCGTTACCCAGCAGTTCCATTAAGATTAACATTCCCAACCCTGATGATGTCATTCAATCCCACTGCTGCACCAGTTCTTATCTGTGTATGTGTCTTCCTGCCTTCAGTCTCCCCCATCTTCAGTCTGTTTTGATTCAATGGGAAAGGACAGTCACAATAACCCAATGCAGAAAGAATAGCAAAATAAGGTGCAAATAAAACCCAGAGAAAGGGGGTCAAAGTAACCCAATGCAAAGAAACAGGAAAATAAAATATAAACAGTAAACAAGGAACAAAGCAAACCCATTGCTTATAACCAAACACAAAATAAACCTGACCATATTGCACCCAATGAACAATAAGCCAAATAGACAAAAAAATAAAATAAACCAAACAAGCTGTAGATGGCCGGCAAATCTGCTCCCTGCCCTACCTGTCTTTCTGTTTTCTTAAAAGCCTCTGGGATCTTTCAGGGAGATTGACATTTCTGCCCTAGGACACTTTTCACTTGGGATGGGGGATCGCTATGGTGACACCCGTCAAGATTGCTGGAGTTGAAAGTTCCTCCTCAGTGTCTACCTCTGAATCTGGAGAGTCACTGTTGGCTTTGATCCTCTCTCCTGAATAGCACCTCTCACTTAACAAAAGCGGCAGCCAGGCTCTGCCAGCTTTCGGTTACTTAGTTAATTCTCTTAGGAGCTCTGACATCAAGTTTTCTAATATTTTGGAGGTCCTTTTCAAAGTACCTTCCCCATTAGTTTGGAATCTCTTCAAGAACAGAGACTTAAGTACTTGGCTTAAGTACTTGCTACGGGCCCCTCTCAGGGTGACACCTGGAGAGTTTCCAGTACTCTACCTGTCTTGGCTACGGGAGGGAGAGTCAAGCAGAAGTCTACCCATTCCATTCCTAGCTTGGCCAGTGTTTAGTAAGTGCAAGGCAATCTGCTACAAGTCAGAACTCCCCCATGCTGTGCAGCAGTGGCAAGGGAGAGAGTCGAGGGCGGAGACTCAAGTTTAAAGCACAGAAGGAGGCAGTGGTAAACCACTTCCGTATTTTTACTAGAAAACTCTCAGGATCCACTACCAGAAAGATTATAGATGGAGAGAGGGGTGTTCCGGGAGAGATTTGTCCATGGTGTCGCTATGGGTTGGAAATGACTTGACAACATAAAACGACACAATACTTGCTACAGTGCTCTATACACACTTCTGGTACTCAGTAAATATTGTTGTGAGGCAGACAACACCTCGTATATACTATTTGTGTGATTTTCTGACATTTGTACTTTTAGATTTTCTATCCCTGGTCATTTTTATATAGTTGAGTATTTCCATTTTCTTTCAACTCATCCTATCTACTTTATTCATTCATTCATTCATTCATTCATTCAATCGTATTTTTTGAGTGCTTACTGTGTGCAGCGCACTATACTAAGCGCTTGGGAAGTACAAATCTACAACATATAGAGACGGTCCCTACCCAACAACGGGCTCGCAGTCTAGAAGGGGCTAGATCTAATCTACCCCATTAGATTGTAAGCTCTCCGAGGGAGGGCAAGCCTTCCCTTGTAAATGTTCACAAAACCAAATCCCATGTTCTGCCCAGAATAATACAGCACTTAGTAAAGTGCCTGGAACATAGTAAGTGCTTAACAAATACCGTTTTTAAAAAGTAGGTGTTTAATAAATACCCTTAATACTGATAATGAACAATGTCACGTGCAATCGCTTCTGGGCTTCATGTTATCTTTTGGATAACTTTACCACCATGTAACCTGCTTGGGTGTAAGTTTCCACTTGGAAAAAAACAGTTACAGTAACTTGTGAAACTCGTTAAATTTGAGGCTTTAATGAAATTGTCGTTCCCTGATGGAACTGTAGATGTTATTTCCCTACAACCCATTGATTTATCAATCAGTGGCATTTACTGAGTGCTTACTGAGTGCAGAGCACTATACTAAGTGCTTGGGAGAGTACAGTGCAACAGAGTTGGTAGAGACATTCCTTGCCCACAAGGAACTTACAGTCTTGGGGTGGGGGGGTTGGGAAGGGTGGGGCAGACATTAATATAAATAAATAAATTTCAGATATGTACATAGTGCTGTGGGGCTGAGGGTGGTGTGAATATCAAGTGCTAAAAGGGTAGAGATCCAAATGCATAAGTGACAGAGGAGAAAGGAGTAAGGGAATTGAGGGTTTAATTGGGGAAGGCTTCTTGGAGGAGATGTGATTTTAATAAGGCTTTGAAGGTGGAGAGAGTGAAGATCTGTCACATATAGAAGGGGTGGGAGTTCCAGGTCAGAGGGAGGACAGGGCAAGCCTTTGGTTGTGAGCTAATCGAAATCAAGGTTATTTGCCATTGGAGAAGCAACGTGTGCAGACTGAATTATAGAAGGAAATCAGCGAGATGAGATAGAAAGGGGTAAGCTCATTTAGTGCTTTAAAGCCCATGGTAAAGAGTTTCTGCTCGATGCAGAGGCGGATGGGCAACAACTGAAGGTTCTTGAGGAGTGGGAAGATAAGAACTGAACTTAATTTAGAAAAATGATCCAGGCAGCAGAGGGAAGTATGGACTGGAATGGGGAGAGAGATAAGAGGCAGGGAGGTCAGCAAGGAGGCTGATGCAGTATTCAAGACAGAGAGTGTTTGGATCAGTGTAGTAATAGTTTGGATGGAGAGAAGAAGGTGGATTTTAGCTGTGTTGTGAAGGTAAAACTGACAGGATTTGGTGACAGATTGAATATGTGGTTTGAATATGTGAGATGAGTTGAGGATAGTGCTGTAGTTAGCTTGTGAGACAGGATAGTGGTGCAATATACAGTCATGGAAAAGAGTTGGGGAGGACAGTATTTGGTTGGGAAGATGAGCAGTTCTGTTTTAGATGTGTTTAATTTGAGGTGTCAGCAGGACATCCAGGTAGAGATGTCCTGAAGGCAGGAGGAAATATAAGACTGTATAGGTGGGAGATCAAAATAATTTTTATCCAGTATGTCATAAAAGACATGTTTGGTCATTACAAGAACCCAGAAGAATATCTAGTTTTGATTAATAGCATACAGATTATGGATTATGCTTTGAAATTCTAGATCCTTCCCAAAATGGGAAAGGAAACTGAAACTTTTGGGTTATTCCTAAAACAAGACCCAAATGTTGTTTAATGCAGGAATTAATCCTGAAAGTCAAAAATACAGAGATAGTTGTGGTAAGATTGAAGTGGGTAGATTAAATTAATAAAATGAGAAGAAATATCTGGGTCTTCTGTTAGTCTAAGTAGGTTAAATATGCAGAAGGATGAACAGAAATAGGAAACCTTTAATAGTATTTTAAACTAGTACTCCTTGCCCAAGGATAGCATAACCCCTGCACACCTAATTCCAGGGTTGGTAGGACATCCAATGCTTAGTACAGTGCCTCCAGTACTTAGTACAGTGCCTGGCACATAGTTAATCGCTTAACAAATACCACAGTTATTATTATTATCAACTGCAGGGAGAAATATTCATTGTAGTTTGGATGAAATAATAAATAAGCAAGTCAGCGTAATGATGTCTTCATCCATTCTTTGGGGCGACAGTATCTCCTTCTTTGTCCTCTTTCCCACTTCTTCGATTGGTTGATTCTTATTTTACCCTCTACCTATTTTTGTTACAATGAATTGTGATTCTTAATGTCACTCTCCTTTCTTTCTTATAGAGTTTCTTTGAAGGGCAGTCTGCACCCTGGGACTCAGCAAAGAAAGATGAGAACAGAATGAAAAACAGATATGGGAATATCATCGCATGTAAGTGTTGACAGTGTAATTGTGCCAGTGTATAGCCATCCTTTAGTAACTGGTAGAAATGGCCACCTATCCAGTGTGGTGAGAATTGACAGCATCATTTCAACCCGCATACTTTCAAGAAAGCTGCTTTGTGCTAATCCTGGAGAAAAAAAAGAGCAAAACATCCACGGAAATATACTTCCATCTGTGTGACTAGTTTCATCAAGACTTAAATGGTATACCTAGTAATCAACTGCTGGGGAACAAATTATATTTTATAATACAAAAGCCTGCTTTCTGACTCCTACATAAAATTAAATGTGGATAATGATATTACCTGCAAATAGTCAACTCATTCATTCTTCATGTTTTAGGAAGCAGTATGGGCTAGTGGAAAGAGCATGGGTCTGGGACTCATGAAGACCTGAGTCTTCATCCTGGCAGTGCCCCTTGTCTGCTGTGTGACTTTGGGCAAGTCACTTGACTTTTCTATGCCTCAGTTTTTTCATCTGTAAAAAAAGGGATTCAATACTTGTTCTCTCCACCTACTTAGACTGTGAACACATGTGGATCAGGGACTGTGTCTGACCCATTTATCTCATATGAAAATAATAATAATAATAATGATAGTATTGAACGCTTACTATGTGCCAAGCACTGTTCTAAGTGCTGGGGGAGATACAAGGTAATCAGGTTGTCCCACATGGGGCTCACAGTCTTAATCCCCATTTTACAGATGAGGTCACTGAAGCACAGAGAAGTTAAGTGATTTGCCCAAAGTCACACAGCTGATAAGTGGCAGAGCTGGGATTAGAACCCACGACCTCTTACACCCAAGCCCAGAATCTTTCCACTAAGCCACATTGCTTCTTCCCCAGAATGTAGTTTAGCACTTTGCACACAGAAGTGTGAGAAGCAGTGCTGCCTAGTTGATAGAGCACAGGCCTGGAAGTTAGAGGACCTGGGTTCTAATCCCAGCTCTCCCACCTGTCTGCCATAAGATCTTAGGCAAGCCACTTCACTTCTCTGTGCCTCAGTTACTTCATCTGTAAAACGGGGATTAAGACTGTGAGTCCCATGTGGGACATGGACTGTGTCCAACTTGTTTAGCTTGTATCTACCCTAGCGCTTTGTACAGTGCCTGGCACTTAGTAAATGCCTAACAATACCATTAAAAATAGTAAGCACATAGCAAATACCACAATTATTAACAAATACACACTTTTTATCATTATTTTTATATTCAAGAATTATCCCCATCTTAGAGAAGGAAATCTGAAATTCGGAAGCACTGATATTCCCTAACTCACACTGGAAAATTGATATTACATTTAGATATTCCCAATCCCTCTGGAGCTCAGTAACAGGAAACCACAATGTTTGAGGTGCTTTTTAAGTACAATGAAGCTCTATTCATTTCCATCGATGATGGCGCGACCCATGCAAATCCATAAGTCAGATTCTCCAGTACACAAATGATACAGTAAATTAACCCTTTCAAAGCACAGTGGGTCTATGCCAGGAATTATGGTTTAAGTGGAGTCAGTGGAATTTAGAGACTTGAAAGCTGAGAGGACCCAAGTAGCTTCCTAAGATCCCTGACCTACATCAGGCATTAGATTAAACTCCACAGGAATCTAGACCATTCTATTTCATTGCTCAGAAAGAGACTAAACTAGAAAGGTATCTGAGATATTCAGGGAAAAAGTAGTGTTTGTTTATGGATTGTGACCAAGGAGTTTTTATGTCAGTTATTTAATGTCATATTTCATAATAGACTATGTTCTCATAGAGTATTTGGTGATAATAATGACTTGAGGCCCAAAATAATGGTTTTTCTCAAAGAATCATAAGTGAGCCATAGCAGTGTGAAGCATACTGCTGGAAATGGTTATTGAAATGAATCCTGTGACACTTGTCAGTGCGGTATAGTTAAAGGCTGACAGAAGAGTCCTTTCAAGACCGTGATCATTACCCCCACATACTTTTAATGAGAGTCGTGGTATCACGTGTATTCTAGTCTCCTTAGGATGTAAAAGTAAGGAGGTCAAGACCTGGAAATGCAAGCATACTGACTTCAACCCCAGGCCATCAGGCATGGTGGAACTGCACCCTCAGGAGCCAGGAAAACTGGCATGTATTCCTTGCACCCATATTTTGGGGTACCCCTGAGGATCCCATTTTATGGTGCTGTGGAAATGCTGAAAATTCTCACACACCTCCCCCGGACCCTGCCTAGTTTGTCTGTGTTTTGTGGGAGTGGGACCTGTTGATGCTTTTGAAGCTACAATGGAGATGGTTTAATACAAATTGTCATCATCATCATCATCATCAATCGTATTTATTGAGCGCTTACTATGTGCAGAGCACTGTACTAAGCGCTTGGGAAGTACAAATTGGCAACATATAGAGACAGTCCCTACCCAACAGTGGGCTCACAGTCAAAAAGGGGGAGACAGAGAACAAAACCAAACATACTAACAAAATAAAATAAATAGAATAGATATGTACAAATTAAATAAATAAATAGAGTAAAAAATATGTACAAACATATATACATATATACAGGTGCTGTGGGGAAGGGAAGGAGGTAAAATATGGGGGATGGAGAGGGGGACGAGGGGGAGAGGAAGGAAGGGGCTCAGTCTGGGAAGGCCTCCTGGAGGAGGTGAGCTCTCAGCAGGGCCTTGAAGGGAGGAAGAGAGCTAGCTTGGCGGATGGGCAGAGGGAGGGCATTCCAGGCCCGGGGGATGACGTGGGCCGGGGGTCGATGGCGGGACAGGCGAGAGCGAGGTATGGTGAGGAGATCAGCGGTGGAGGAGCGGAGGGTGCGGACTGGGCTGTAGAAGGAGAGAAGGGAGGTGAGGTAGGAGGGGGCGAGGTGATGGAGGTGATGGAGAGCCTTGAAGCCCAGGGTGAGGAGTTTCTGCCTGATGCGCAGATTGATTGGTAGCCACTGGAGATTTTTGAGGAGGGGAGTGATATGCCCAGAGCGTTTCTGGACAAAGATAATCCGGGCAGCAGCATGAAGTATGGATTGAAGTGGAGAGAGACACGAGGATGGGAGATCAGAGAGAAGGTTGATGCAGTAGTCCAGACGGGATAGGATGAGAGCTTGAATGAGCAGGGTAGCGGTTTGGATGGAGAGGAAAGGGCGGATCTTGGCAATGTTGTGGAGCTGAGACCGGCAGGTTTTGGTCACGGCTTGGATGTGAGGGGTGAATGAGAGAGCGGAGTCGAGGATGACACCAAGTTTGCGGGCTTGTGAGACGGGAAGGATGGTAGTGCCGTCAACACAGATGGGAAAGTCAGGGAGAGGGCAAGGTTTGGGAGGGAAGACAAGGAGTTCAGTCTTCGACATGTTGAGCTTTAGGTGGCGGGCAGACATCCAAATGGAGATGTCCTGAAGGCAGGAGGAGATGCGAGCCTGGAGAGAGGGGGAGAGAGCAGGGGCAGAGATGTAGATCTGGGTGTCATCAGCGCAGAGATGATAGCTGAAGCCGTGGGAGCGAATGAGGTCACCAAGGGAGTGCGTGCAGATCGAGAACAGAAGGGGACCAAGCACTGAACCTTGGGGAACCCCCACAGTGAGAGAATGGGAGGGGGAGGAGGAGCCTGCAAAAGAGACTGAGAAAGAACGACCGGAGAGGTAAGAGGAGAACCAGGAGAGGACGGAGTCTGTGAAGCCAAGGTCAGATAGCATGTTGAGAAGAAGGGGGTGGTCCACAGTGTCAAAGGCAGCTGAGAGGTCGAGGAGGATTAGGACAGAGTAGGAGCCGTTGGATTTGGCAAGCAGGAGGTCATTGTCATTGTCATCATCATGGTATTTAGTGAGTGTGCATTACCTGCCAAGCAGTATGCTAAGTTCTCCGTTAGATATAAGAAAATTAGATCAGTTTCAGGCCCTGTCCCATACACAGCAATCTTATCCCCATTTTGTAAGTGAGAAAGCTGGGCCACAGAGGTTATGTAGCATGCCCAAGGTCACATAACAGGACAGTGGCAGAGCTGGGACTCTGAACAGCCTAACTTGGGCTGGTAGAAATATGAAATTCATTCATTCATTCAATCGTATTTATTGAGTGCTTACTGTGTGCTGAGCACTGTACTAAGTGCTTGGGAAGTACAAGTTGGCAACATATAGAGACGGTCCCTACCCAACAATGGGGTTCACAGTCTAGAAGGGGGAGACAGACAACAAAACAAAACAAGTGGACAGGTGTCAGGTCATCAGAACAAATAGAAATAAAGCTGGATGCACATTATTAACAAAATAAATAGAATAGTAAATATGTACAAGTAAAATGAATAGAGAAATTAATCTGTAGAAACATGAATACAGGTGCTGTGGGGAGGGGAAGGAGGTAGAGTGGTGGGGGTGGGGAGGAGGAGAGGAAAAAGGGGGCTCAGTCTGGGAAGGCCTCGTGGAGGAGGTGAGCTCTCAGTAGGGCTTTGAAGGGAAGAAGAGAGCTAGCTTGGCGGATGTGTGGAGGGAGGGCATTCCAGGCCAGGGGGAGGATGTGGGCCAGGAGTCGACTGTGGGGCAGGCGAGAACAAAGTACAGTGAGGAGGTTAGCGGCAGAAGAGCGGAGGGAGTGGGCTGGACTGTAGAAGGAGAGAAGGGAGGTGAGGTAGGAGGGGGCGAGGTGAGGGAGAGCCTTTAAGCCGTGAGGAGTTTTTGCTTGATGCGTAGGTTGTTCCTTAAGTCATAGTGTTCTGCTACTCCTGGGGTATTTATTCTTGTACTTGTAGTTATAGTAGCAGTAGTAGTAGTATTTATTGAGCACTTACTGTTCTTCACTTTCCAGCAACTTCTGCTCCAATGCTTTTAAAAGTGCTTATGTATCCCCTATCCTCAAAAACCCTCCCTTGACTCCACGGCTCCCTCCAGTTACCATCCCAACTCCCCCCTACCGTTTCTCTCCAGTCTTCTTAAGAGAGTTGTTTACACGTGCTGTCTCCACTTTCTCCCCTCCAATTCTCTACTTGAGCTCTCCAGTCTGATTTCTGCCCCCTTCACTCCACAGAAACAGCCCTCTCAAAGGTAACCAATGACATTCTTCTCACCAAATCTGACAGCCTCTACACCATCCTAAACCTCCTAGACCTCTCAGCTGCCTTTGACACTGTAGGTCACCACCTTCTCCTTGAAAATTTGTTCAACCTTGGATTCACTGACACTGTCCTTTTGTGATTTACCTCCTGTCTCTCGGGCCACTCCTACTCAGTCTCTTTTGAGGGCTCCTCCTTGCCTCCCACCCTCTGGCAGTAAGAATCCCTCAAGTCTCAGTTCTAGGTCCCCTTCTTTTCTTTCTCTACACCCACTCCCTTGGAGAACTCATTCACTCATTGGGTTCAGTTCCTTTCTCTCTGCAGATAATTCACAAATCTACATCTCCAGCCCTGACCTCTCTCTTTCCTTGCCTTCCCACATTTCCTCCTACCTTCAAGACATATCTACTTGGATGTCCTGCCGACACCTCAAATTAATCATGTCCAAAACATAACTCCTAATCTTCTCATCCAATCTCTACCCTCCTTGTTTTCCTATCACAGTAGACAACACCACAAGCCGATAAACTTGGTGCTAGCCTCGATTCAACTCTTGTATTCCACCCCCATATTCCGTCTGTCGCCAAAGCCTTTTGGTTCTACCTTCTACCTTCACAACACTTCTAGACTGTGAGCCCACTGTTGGGTAGGGACTGTCTCTATATGTTGCCAACTTGTACTTCTCAAGCGCTTAGTACAGTGCTCTGCACACAGTAAGCACTCAATAAATATGACTGATTGATTGATTGATTCTAAAATCCTTCCTTTCCTCTCTATCCAAACTGCTACCATGCATTATCCTATCCCACCTTGACTGCTATATCTGCCTCCTGCTGACCTGTGGGCCGGCTGTCTCTCCCCACTCCAATCCATATGTCACTCTGCTGCACGCATCATTTGTCAACAGAAGTGTTCAGTCCATGTCTCCCCACTCCTCGAGAACCTCCAGCGGCTACCAGTCAACCTACGCATCAGGCAAAAACTCCTCACTCTCGGCTTCAAGGCTCTCCATCACCTCACCCCCTCCTACCTCACCTCCCTTCTTTCCGTCTACAGCCCAGCCTGCACCCTCCGCTCCTCTGCCACTAACCTCCTCACTGTGCCTCATTCTCGCCTGTCCCGCCGTCGACCCCTGGCCCACGTCCTCCCCCTGGCCTGGAATGCCCTCCCTCCGCACATCCGCCAAGGTAGCTCTCTTCCTCCCTTCAAAGCCCCACTGAGAGCTCACCTCCTCCAGGAGGCCTTCCCAGACTGAGCCCCCTCCTTCCTCTCCCCCTCCCCATCCCCCCGCCCTACCTCCTTCCCTTCTCCACAGCCCCTGTGGGCTGTACAGATTTATTACTCTATTTATTTTACTTGTACATATTTACTATTCTATTTATTTTATTTTGTTAATATGTTTTGTTGTCTGTCTCCCCCTTCTAGACTGTGATGCCGTTGTTGGGTAGGGACCGTCTGTATATGTTGCCAACTTGTACTTCCCAAGTGCTTAGTACAGTGCTCTGCACACAGTAAGCGCTCAGTAAATACAATTGAATGAATGAATGAATGCCCAGCCACCTCCTCGTCAAACAGAAACTCTTGTCATCAGCTTTAAAGTCGTCAATCAGCTCGCCCCATCCTACCTCACCTCACTAATCTCCGACTACAGCCCAGTCTGCACACTCCGCTCTCTTGGCACCAACTTACTCACCCTGCCCCGATCTCATCTATTTCAACGTCGACCCCTTTCCCACATCCTCCCCCTAGCCTGGAACTGCCTCCCTTTCCCTGTACCCCAGACTACCTCTCTCTCCACCTTCAAACTTAACTAGTATTAAGTTCACATCTTCTCCAGGAAACCTTCCCTGATTAAGCAGTCATTTACCTGGCTCACTCTGCCTTCTGAATCATCTGTGCACTTCCCTCTGTGACCTTTAGACATTTGTTATTCTCCCCAACCCCAATCCCACAGCATTTATATACATGTCTTTAAATGATATATTATAAATTATTTATGCATGTTAATGCCTGTCTCCCCCTCTAGACTATAAGTTCATTACAGACAGGGAACATATCTGCTAATTCTGGTGTAGTGTACTCTCCGAAACTCTTAGTACAGTGCTCTGCACATAGTAAATGCTCAAAAAATACAATTAATTGATTGATTGTTGTACAGATCACCGAGAAGGAATTCACAGGTGGGAAACAGGCACAGTCCCTGGCCCCCTGGGTGCTCACAATCTAAAAATAAAAAGAGGAGAGAGTCTTTTTGTGTTTTGTTTGTTGTTTTTTTTTTGTATCGTGAACTTTTTCATTCATCTGTCACCAAGTCTTCTCCCCTTTATCTTAGATTGTGAACCCCTTGGAAGCCAGGGACTATCTCATTCTCTTCCCTGTACAATTCCCCTTAATACTATTGTAATCTCCCAAGCACTTAGTATAGTGCTCTATACACAGTAAGCACTCAATAAATACGATTGACCTACTGTCCTACTGATACCAGGAGCTCCATCTCTCTCTTCTCAGTACTGTTCATTCAGTCGTATTTATTGAGCGCTTACTGTGTGCAGAGCACTGTACTAAGCGCTTATCCTCCACCTCCACCTTTCATGAATGACTCAGGTTCTCCTCAGCCCCAGAGAAACAGTGTTAGTGGTGTTTGGCAAGTATATCTCAACTGGACAAACAAGTCAAGCTGTCACATGAAGAAATCAATTATAATTAAAATGAATTTGGGATCCTTCGAGGGCAAATTTTTCTTAGATCACTGATCCCAATTTGCTTTAACTAGGACATCAATATTTAGAAGTGAAGGGGAGAAAAAGAGAGAGAGACTTTCAGCTAGAGATAAAATATCAATTACCATTCCATTTGTCCTGCTAAAGGAATTTAAAATAATACAAGATAAAATGTCCTGGCTGTTCTAAGATAGCATTTCTTTTGCACACCGAGTTCTCTAGAATATTAGTTTTTGACTTAGAGGAACTAGAATTTTTTTTTATAATGTCATTTAAGTAGACGGAGGAGTTAGAAACAAGCCGATCTGTCACACCCAGCAAAACTTCGTGCGTGATTCAGGACTTTAGAAATGGGCCATAGTGATTTTAAGGACAGTGTCAGTTTCTAGTTTTTTTGCCCTTTTTTCTTAATTCCCCACTCCTGCTCGTTGTGAGTGCTGATCTGGAGGAAAGTGGAGGAGCCTGTCAAAGTTGCAAGTTGCTTCCATTTCCGAGGGGATGGGAATCTCTTGAGGCCGAGGGTGCTATGCTTCCATCAGAGTGGCTACTGGCATTGCTTCATCAGCACACTGGCTGGGACTATGGCCCAGTCAGTGTTTCTGTGTTACTAGGAGAAATTTTCCTATGCTCTTGTGAAATTAGGTTCCCAAATGGCTTTCAAAACAAGTCAGTGGTCCTGGACAAGGGCTGGCGTGTATCAGGATCCATCTTGGAGTAGTTACAGAGCATATAGTGTGTGCATGGGCTGGACTAGGTGACGTGTGGCACTTTGCTTATACAGTTATAACAGCTGGGTTAATCGTGGCCCTGGAGTTTTCATTTCTAAGTGGCCCTACAAGCCCAAGTAATTTAATACTCGTCTTGTCTTATGCTGTCAAGTTGTCTCCGACCCACAGTGATGCCATGGACACAGCTCTTCCAGAATCTCCCATCTCCATCTGCAATCATTCCAGTAGTGTATCCATACAGTTTTCTTGGTAAAAGTACAGAATTGATTTACCATTTCCTCCTCCTCACAGTAAACTTGAGTCTTCGCCCTCGACTCTCCCCCATGCCTCTGCTGCCCAGCGTGGGTGAGTTTTGACTTGTAGCAGATTGCCTTCCACTCACTAGCCACTGCCCAAGCTAGGAGTAGAATGGATAGGCCTCTGTTTGACTCTCCCTCCCACAGTTGAGACTGGTAGAGTACTGGAAACTCTCCAGGTGCAACCTTGAGAGGGGAAATTTGATACTATTAATGTGGAATTCGAAAAATCCAAACTGGAGCCATTCCCCTAGATATTAAGCTCCCTCTCAGTCTATCATATTTATTGAGTGCTTACTGTACTAAGTGCTTGAGAGAGTACCAAATAATATAACAGACACATTCCCTGCCCACAGTGAGCATACAGTCTACAGGAGGAGACAGTCATTAATATAAATGAATAAATGATGGATATGTGCATAAGTGCTGTGGGGCTGGAAGCGGGGGATGCAGGGAACGTATCTACCAACCCTATCATGTTTTACTCCTCCAAGCACTTATTACAGTGCTCTGCACACAGTAAATGTTCAACAAATACCATTGATTGGCCTTGAAGTTGAATTTTGTTCATTCTTATCTAATGAGGGGTGGATTAAATGCAGGATAGCATATTTATTGAGCACTTACAATGTGAAGACCACTGTTGTGAATGCGTGGAAGAGCACAATACAGTGGAGTCCCTGCCCTCAAGTAATAATAATAATGATGGTATTTGTTAAGTGCTCACCATGTGCCAAGCACTGTTCTAAGTGCTGGGGTAGATACAAGGTAATCAAGTTGTCCCATGTGGGGCTCACAGGCTTAATCCCCATTTTACAGATGAGGTAACTGAGGCACAGAGAAGTTAAGTGACTTTTCCACACAGCATACAGGCACACAGCAGACAAGTGGCGGAGCCAGGATTAGAACCCACGACTTCTGACTCCCAAGCCTGTGCACTTTCCATTGAGCCACGCTGCTTACAGTGTAGTGTGGAAGATAATTAAATAAAGGGAAGGCTGTGACTTTTTTAAAAGTGACATTCTTGCATTCATCATTGCACCGTGAATTTAGACCAATGTGTGAGGACACTATCCATTTTAGCATTGTCATGGCCCAGGTCAAAGGAGAGCTAGCATGGTGGAGAGATGAGCGAGCGATCAGTCATCCAGGAACTCTGCATCCCAAGATGTTGCTGTTGGACTGGAATAGCAGAGCGGAGTGTGGGGTTGAGGACAGGTCTCTCTTGCCCTCAGCCAATCCAGCCTAACAGTCATTGTTGGTACTCTAATCATCCCAGCCACAGAGAGTTGAGACTGGACAGTTGTGACGAGGCTCTGGAATCCAAGAGTGAAAGGACAGTGGAATCTCACTTGCAGGATTGCTCCCCTCTAGATTTTCAATTCCTAGACAGTCATTCAATCAATCGTATTTACTGAGTGCTTACTGTGTGCAGAGCACTCTACTGAGCACTTGGGAGAATATAATATAATACTAGACACATTCTCTGCCCACAACAAGCTGACAGTCTAGTGGGGGAGGCAGACATTAAGAAAAATAAATAAATCATAGATAACTAAATAAATTACAGATATACAAATAAATTACAGATATGACAGTTGGATTATGTCTTCCAACCCTATTCTACTCTCCTAATGACTTACACAGCAAGTGCACAATAAATACCACTGATTTGTTGGTTAGAGTGGAAGTCTACTTAGGAATCTTCCAGGCCACAAGTCATAGAAGCAAGGGGATCTCAAATACCTTTGTAATCCTGAAGGTTGGGATAATTCATAATAACCCAAGTGGCCTTGGGGCACAACCAGTGGTTTCAACTTTTGTTGTTGGTTTTTTTTCATCCAAGACTGCCTCAAACATGAGCCTCATTTTGTGGGTGAAAGGGAGTCAACAGAGAGGGAGGATAAGAAGCATGCAGAGGTCAGGGTTAGAAACAGAATTTGAAAAAGAAAAAGCTAAGCAATCGGGGTTGCACCTGGAGAGTTTCCAGTACTCTACCAGTCTCGAGTATGTGAGGGAAAGTCAAGCAGAGGCATATCTGTTCCATTCCTAGCTTGGGCAGTGGCTAGCGAGTGGAAGGCAATCTGCTACAAGTCAAAACTCACCTCTGCTGGGAAGCAGTGGCATGGGAGAGAGTTGAAGGAGGAGAGTCAAGTTTATTGCGCTGAAGGAGGCAATGGTAAACCACTTCCATATTTTTACCAAGAAAACTCTGTGGATACACTACTCAGAACGGTTGCAGATGGAGGTGGGGACTTCTGGGATAGATGTGTCCATGGTGTCGGTATGTCAGACACAACTCAACAGCAGCTAAGAGTGTCCAGGAGAGAGCAACTGCAGAGCAAAAGAGGAAAAACAAGCAAACAAGACTTCAGGAACCAGAAAGGCACTGAAAAATTAGATAGCAAACTAAAATGAGATGAAAAAGAAAGGAACTTGCACGGCACACAGAGGAACAGGGAGGGAGAAGAGAAAGGGAGATCCAGACACCAGTAAGTGGAGAGAAAGCCGATAAGAAGGTTGTTGGTCACAGAGGGAAAGGAGGAGAGTAGCAGAGAAGATGAGATGTAGATTCAGAGAAGAGTTGCAGGAAATAAGGGGAGGAAGAAGGGGCTCAGCGAGACCTGGAAGCTGCTGAGTTTAACCTGGACAACAAAAAATGAATTATTCCCCTAGATTTCTATATATCCTAATAGTGTACGACAACCAGGAAAAGATCTGTTTTCTTACTTTCCTGGTTTCCATACAAACACTGTCCATATCATTTCATCTGGCAATCATTCTGGACCTTTCTTTGATGACACTTCTAGCCAATCCTTAAAAAATATGTATCTCCTTTACTCCTTTTACAATCGGTCTCTTCACTTGAGAATATTTTTATGCTCTAGTTTATTCCATACATTTTAGAACCTCGAGGGATCTAAAGATGCTTTTGCTCATTTGCAAATGTGTTCTAAAACTGGCTCAATTTAGTTTAGGAACAAACACAGGTAAACCCACTACTTTAAATTTCCTTAAAAATGAAAAACACATTATCGTGGTGCCGGCTTAATAAAATCTTGCTATGGTTTCTTAGAGCTTTTACATAAAATGCAAATATTAGTGTTCATATTTCCTGGAATTTTTTTATGTGCAACTTCAATTTTTGGTTAGGGGTCCTGTGAAATCCACGACATAGCTGGGTAGGAGAGGTATTTGACAGTGCATATATGATCTACATATCTAGGCACTTTGATAAACTACTTGTGGGTGGAGAACTTGCCCACCAACTCCATTGTATTGTCCTCTCCCAAGTGATTAGTAGCATGTCAGTCAGTCAGCCATATTTATTGAGCGCTTACTGTGTGCAGAGCACTGTACTAAGTGCTTGGGAGAGTACAGTACAACAGTAAGAAGCAGCATGGCATAGTGAATAGACCATGGGCCTGGGAGTCAGAAGGTCATGGGTTCTAATCCCTTCTCCCCCACTTGTCTGCTATGTGACCTTGGGCAAGTCACTTCACTTTTTTGTGCCTCAGTTACCTCATCTGTAAAATGGAGATTGAGAGTGTGAACTCCACGTGGAACAGAGACTGTGTTCATCCCGATTTACTTGTATCCACCCCAATGCTTAGTACAGTGCCTAGCACATAGTAAGTGCTTAATACCATACTTATTATTATTATTGTTATTATTATTATTATTAACAATAAGTGCTCTGCACACAGTAAGCACTCAATAAATATCATCAATTGATTGATAACTCCATATATTATACCAGGTCATACAAATCAGGAAAACTAGATGAAGATCATTATTGCAGAATTAAGTGAAGCTTGTGAACTATCTATCGCTAAATAAAATGAATGTGTGTGTTAATTATATTGTACTGAATGAATGAATGAAACAAATAGAAGGGGCTTAAAGAGCCAGTACTCAGTGAAAAGACAAGGTTCTCCTTCCTTTAGTAAGTGAAAGGGGATGGAAAGGCTGCCTCTAGTTTGTAGATGAAACAACAGGAGAGACTGAGGAGAAGATGCTCATGGAGAGAACTGGGAAGCTGTGAGGGAGAGATGAGAGATTAAGCAGGTTGAAAGGAGACAAGAAAGGAAAATGTCCAGGTTTTGGCCCTGCCTTTCCTCCAGTAGCAATAGCCGGAGTTCATGAACTGGCTGCCCCCTCAGTCAAAAATTGGAAATGAAATGGTGGGGGAAAGATGCAAACTTTCCAAGCTGGTATATAAAAACATGTGAGGGAAGTGAAGCATTCCACGGAGACATGAGTTTCAAGTGAGAAAAGAGCAATTAAAGTGAGAGTCACAGCCAAGTTGGGTTTATTTTCTGGTATCTGTAGGAGGTGCTGGGGGAAGCTCCTTTTGCGAAGGCCCTGTTTGTGAGAAATGGGAGTGTGGGCTTGACAGAGATTGAAGTCTCTAAGGAGGATGTTATGGAACAACTTGAGAAGCTCAAGTGTGGTAAATCACTGGAACTGAATGGCATTCATCCCAAGGCTCCGAAAGAAATAATGGGCAAAAGAGTGGAGCTTGTGACAAGGGGGTGCAATATATCCTTAGAACGACAACTGCTTCTGAAGATTGCCAAGTCACTAATGTGGTCCCCATTCTTTAAAAAGGAGCCAGGGGGATGTCCAGGAAGTAGCAGGCAGGAACATTCCACCCCAAGTTCTGCAGAAACTGGCTATGCACCTGATAACACTGAGAGAATGACAGTGAAACAGTCATGCTGTGGCAACTTCCATCCAAGAAATTCGGGCCTGGCCCGGAGGTGGTCATTGGAGAGAGTGGGTGGGGTACCAATGTGAAAGCATCAGAGAAGCAGTGTGGCTTAGTGGAAAGAGCACAGGCTTGGGAATCAGAGGTCGTGGGTTCTAACCCCAGCTCTAACAATTGTTTGCTGTGAGACTTTGGGCAAGTCACTTGACTTCACTGGGCCTCAGTTACCTCATCGGTAAAATGTGGGTTAAGCCTGTAAGCCCCATGTGGACAACCTGATTACCTTGTATCTGCCCCAGTGCTTTAGAACAGTGCTTGGCACATAGTAAGTGCTTAACAAATACCATTATTATTATTAGTAGTAGTATCAGCCATGCAAATAATACAGACACTGTAGCTGGCAGAGAATATTCCCACCAATCTGCTGTTCATTGCTATGAGGCTGGCACTTATCCCAGCCTTGGGCAAGTGGTTATTTACTAAGCTGATTCCCCCATGATGTGATTTCTTTGCTCTTTTATTCAAAAGTGACCCTGCTGACAATATTACCCCCTGTGAGAGTAGACCAAGACACTGATGGTTGACCAGCTGTTGTTGATATCATCTGACAATCCGTCATTGGCTCTGGCCACTGTTCATGGATCTGTTGAAAAGGAATGCACCGTGTGTCTCGTCTCACAGTACGGATGGCTGTGGAACCACAAAGACATTGAGTTGCCCGGAGGCATCCAACAAATCTGTTCCAAAACTGGGTGTAGAAGCCATTGATCCAAGTTTCCTTATGATCAGTCAATCAATCGATTGTATTTATTGAGTGCTTACTGTGTGCAGAGTACTGTACTAAGCACTTAGGAAGAGTGCAATATAATAGTCAGTAATAATAATAACAGTGATAATAATTGTAATATTTGTTAAGCACTTACTAATTGCCAGACATTGTGCTAAGCGCTGGAGTAGATACAAGATAATCGGGTTGGTCACAGTCCCTATGCCACATGGGCCTCACAGTCTTCATCGCAGTTTTACAGATGAGGAAACTGAGGCTCAGAGAAGTCGTGAGTTGCCCAAGGTCACCCAGCAAATGTAGCGGAGCTGAGATTAGAACCCAGGTCCTTCTGATTCCCGGACCCATGCTCTATCCACTAGGCCACTACTGCTTACCACATGCAGAGCACTGAATTAAGCTCTTGGGAAAGGACAATATAATGATGTTGATACCAGCCCACAAGGTGCTTACAATCTAGAGGAAGAATTTGCACCACTCCTTCCTCTGATAAATTAACATAGAAGAATGTAGGGTTTGCCCAGATAGTCTGGGGACTCTGTTAGTGAAAAGGAGAAGCAGTGTGGCTCAGTGGAAAGAGCACAGGCTTTGGAGTCAGAGGTCATGGGTTCAAATTCTGGCTCTGCCAATTGTCAGCTGTGTGACTTTGGGCAAGTCACTTAACTTCTCTGGGCCTCAGTTACCTCATCTGTAAAATGGGGATGAAGACTTTGAGCCCCACGTGGGACAACCTGATCACCTTGCATTCCCCCCAGCGCTTAGAACAGTGCTTTGTGCATAGTAAGTGCTTAATAAATGCCATCATCATTATTATTATTTTAATAATGCCATGACAGCTAGGTTGGGAAGAAGAAATTCATTTGAGAATGTCTGTCTCCCCCTCTGGACTGTAAGTTTGTTATGAGCAGGGAATCTGTCTATTGTTGCATTGTACTCTCTCAAGCATGAAGTACAGTGCTTTGCACACAGTAAGTGCTCGATAAATACGATTGACTGACTTGACTGACCAGTAGGCACCTACAGATCATTACCAAATCATTGCTAAATTAAGATCACGCATCAGTCCTAGTGGTTACGCTGAGACCTTCCAGAATGACACAGTCAGTGATGAGCTGATGATGATGATAATGATATTTGTTAAGAGCTTACTATGTGGCAGGCACTGTACTAAGCTCTGGGGAGGATACAAGCAAATCGAGTTGGAGACAGTCCCTGTTCCTTGTGGGGCTCACTGTCTCAACCCCCATTTTCCAGATGAGATAACTGAGGCATAGAGAATAGAAGTCATTTGCCCCAGATCACAGAGCAGACAAGTGCTGGAGCCAGTATTAGAATCCATGACCTTCTGAATCCCAGGCCCATGTTCCACCCGCTACACCATGCTGCAGGGCAGGTGTGATGGGCTAATATTTCCTTGAAGCCAGTGAGCCGACATACTGTTGACTCAGTAACATCAACCTGGGGGTTTCAGTGGTCAGTCTGATATGTACAGGTCACCAGTAAACTGTTGGGCACAATAATCATGTGGGACTTTATGTGCTTGCGTGTTTATATGACATGCACTGTGCTAATCCCTGGGACAGACACAAAATAATCAGAGCAGACACAGTCTCTGTCCTGTTGGAAATCACAGTCTAAGGTCATTCGTTCATTCATTTAGTCATACCTATCGAGCACTTACTGTGTGCATAATGCTGTACTATGCACTGTACTACAATATAAGCTTACAGTCTAGAGTGGGACATAGACGTTACCATAAATTGGTAAATTACGGATATGTACATAAGTGCTGTGGGGTTGGGAGTGGGGATAAATAAAGGGAGCAAGTCAGGGCGATGCAGAAGGGAGCAGAAGAGGAGGAAAAAAGGGCTTAGTTGGGGAAGGCCTCTTGAAGGTGTGCATTCATTCATTCAGTTGTATTTATTGAGTACTTTATGCAAAGCACTGTACTAAGCACTTGAGAGAGTACCATACAACAATAAACAAATTCCCTGCCCACAGTGAGCTTTAGAGGGGGGAGACAAACATCGAGACAAATAAATAAATTACAGATATTTGCATAAGTGCTGTGGGGCTGGAAGGGGGAAGACAAAAGGAAGCAAGTCAGGGTGATGCAGAAGAGTGTGGGAGATGAGGAAAAGGGGGACTTTGTCTGGGAAGGCTTCTTGGAGGTGATGTGTCTTCAACAAGACTTTGAAGGTGGGGAGAGTAATTGTCTGTTGGATTTTATGAGGGAGGGCCTCTCCTCTGCCCGGCCGCAGCGGGAGCGGGGCTCCAGGGTCCCTGTGCAGCCAGCTGCCGGGGCTCCCGGAGCATGTCGCACGGAAACTCCTCACTCTCGGCTTCAAGGCTCTCCATCACCTCACCCCCTCCTACCTCACCTCCCTTCTGTCCTTCTACAGCCCAGCCCACACCCTCCACTCCTCTGCCGCTAACCTCGTCACTATACCTCATTCTCGCCTGTCCCACCATCGACCCCCGGCCCACGTCCTTCCCCTGGCCTGGAATGCCCTCCCTCCACACATCCGCCAAGCTAGCTCTCTTCCTCCCTTCAAAGCACTACTGAGAGCTCACCTCCTCCAAGAAGATTTCCCAGACTGAGTCCCCTTTTTCCTCTTCTCCTCCCCATCCCCCCCCACCCTACCTCCTTCCCCTCCCCACAACACCTGTATATATGTTTGTACAGATTTATTACTCTATTTATTTTACTTGTACATATTTACTATTCTATTTATTTTGTTAATGATGTGCATCTAGCTTTAATTCTATTTGTTCTGACGACTTGACACCTGTCCACATGTTTTGTTTTGTTGTCTGCCTCCCCCTTCTAGACTGTGAGCCCATTGTTAGGTAGGGACCGTCTCTATATGTTGCCAACTTGTACTTCCCAAGCACTTAGTACAGTGCTCTGCACACAGTAAGCGCTCAATAAATACGATTGAATGAATGAATGAATGAATTCCAGGCCAGTGGCAGGATGTGAGCTAGGGGTTGGCAGTGAGCCAGGTGAGATCAAGGCACAGTGAGGAGGTTAGCACTAGAGAAGCTAAGTGTGTGGGCTGGGTTGTAGAAGGAGATAAGCAAGGCACGGTAGGATGGAGCAAGGTGGTGGAGTGCTTTAAATCTAATAGTGAGGAGCTTTAGTTTGATGCGGAGGTGGATGGACAGCCACTGGAGTATTTTGAGGAGCGGGGTGACATGTCATTAATGTTTTTGTAGAAAAATGATCTGGGCAGCAGAGTGAAGTATGGACTGGCGTGGAGAAAGACAGGAGGCTGGGAGGTCAGCAAGGAAGCTGATGGGGTAATCCAGGCAGGATATGAAGAGTGATTGTAATAACATGGTAGCAGTTTGAATGGAGAGGAAAGGGCAGATTTTAGCGATTTTGTGAAGGTGGAACCAATAAGATTTAGTGATGGATTGAATATGAGGACTGAATGACAGAGAGGAGTCAGAGATGACAGCAAGGTTATGAGCTTGTGAGACAGGAAGGTTGGTGGTACTGTCTATAGTGATGGGAAATTCAATGGGGGACAGGGTTTTCTTGGGAAGATATGGAGTTCTGTTTTGGACATGTTAAGTTTGAGTTGTCTTGAAGGCAGGCAGAAATGCAAGACTGGAGAGTGGGAGAGAGATCAGGCCTGGAGATGTAGATTTAAGTATCATCTGCATAGAGGTATTAGTTGAAGCCATGGGAACAATTGAGTTCTCCAGGGAAGTAGGTGTAGGTGGAGAATAGACTAGAGAATAGAGATGGCCTGTCCCGCCATCGACCCCCAGCCCACGTCATCCCCTGGGCCTGGAATGCCCTCCCTCTGCCCATCCGCCAAGCTAGCTCTCTTCCTTCCTTCAAGGCCCTACTGAGAGTTCACCTCCTCCAGGAGGCCTTTCCAGACTGAGCCCCTTCCTTCCTCTCCCCCTCGTCCCCCTCTCCATCTCCCCCATCTTTCCTCCTTCCCTTCCCCACAGCACCTGTATATATGTATATATGTTTGTACATATTTATTACTCTATGTATTTATATATTTATCTTACTTGTACATATCTATTCTACTCATTTTATTTTGTTAGTATGTTTGGTTTTGTTCTCTGTCTCCCCCTTCTAGGCTGTGAGCCCGCTGTTGGGTAGGGACTGTCTCTATGTGTTGCCGACTTGTACTTCCCAAGCGCTTAGTACAGTGCTCTGCACACAGTAAGCGCTCAATAAATACAATTGATTGATTGAATAGAAGGGGACCCAGAATTGAACCTTGAGGAACCCCCGCAGTTAGGGGGTGGGAGGCAGAGGAGGAGCCTACGAAGGAGACTGAGAATTAATGGCCAGAGAGATAAGAGGAGAACCAAGAGAAGACAGAGTCAGTGAAGCCAAGGTTGGATAATGTTTCCAGGAGAAAGGGGTGGTCCACAGGCAGCTGAGCGGTCTTGAGGAGGATTAAGATGGAGTAGAGGCCTTGGATTTGACAAGAAGGGGAGCACTCAATAAATATGATTGAATAAATGAATCATCAGTGACCTTTCAGAGGGTGGTTTCTGTGGAGTGAAGGGGATGGATTGGAAGGGGCCAAGGAGAGTAATTTGAGGCAGTGTGTTTAGGCAACTCACTCAAGGAGTTTGGAGAGGAGTGGTAGGAGGGAGATGAGGTGATAACTGGAGGGAGCTGTGGGGTCAAGGGAAGGTTTCTTAGGACAGGAGAGACATGGGCATATTTGAAAGTAGTGGGGAAGAAGTTGTTGGAGAGCTAACAGTTGAAGAAGGCTGTTAGGGAAGGAAGAAATGATGTGGGGGGCGAGAGTTTTTATAAGGTGCAAAGGAATGCAGTTGTATGTGCAGGTGGAGGGGATGGCTTTTGAAAGGAGGCAGGAGATCTCCTCTAGAGATATGGCTAGGAAGGATGGGAGAGTTGAAGAGGGGGCCGGAAGTGGGGAGTGGCAGGGGCAGTTGTAGGGAGTACACATCTGATGGTGTCAATTTTCTTAATAAAGTAGGTGGCCAGGTTACTGGGGGCAAGAGATGGAAGAGGCAGGGGGGCAGGGGGCCTGAGGAGGGAGTTAAATGTCTGGAACAACTGGCGAGGGCAATGGGCGTGGGTGGCAATAAGGGTGGAGAAATAGTTTTGCCATGCAGAGGAGAGGGCAGAGTTAAAGCCGGCAAGGATAAGCTTGAAGTGGACAAAGTCAGCCTGATATTCAGATTTCCGCCAGCAGCGTTCTGTGGCTCGAGCACAAGAGCTAAGGAGGCGGACTGTGCAGGTGATCCAGGGCTGTGGGTTAGTGGTACGAGATCGGCAGAGGGTTAAAAGAGAGAATGAGTTGAGTTCAGTAGAGAGGGTAGCATTCAGAGTGTCTGTTTGGTCATCTAGGGATGGTAGTTTGGGTATGGAGGCTCAGTTAGTGGGTCCTAATGAGTTGAGAAAATTGGATGGGGTCCAAAGATCGGAGGTCTCTTTAGAGGAATAATACAGATATATGGGAAGGAGGTGTTTGGGAGAGGAGGAAAATGAGGAGGTTGTGATCAGATTGAGGGATTTCAGAGTTGAAGGGGGTAGAGATTGTGCAGTGGTTAGAGATGATGAAATGGAGCATGTGTCCAAGTTGGTGAGTGGGTGGGGTGGGGTAGAGCGAGAGGTCAGCGGAGTTGAGGAGAGATAGAAGGCGGGCAGCAGAAGGGTCATCAGGAACATCTATGTGGAAACTGAAGTCCCCAAGGATTAATGTGGGCAAGGAGAAAGAGGGGAGGAATGTGAGAAAGGGATGAAGCAGCGTGGCTCAGCGGAAAGAGCATGGGCTTTGGAGTCAGAGGTCATGGGTTCAAACCCCAGCTCTCCAAATGTCAGCTGTGTGACTTTGGGCAAGTCACTTAACTTCTCTGTGCCTCAGTTACCTCATCTGTAAAATGGGGATTGACTGTGAGACCCCCGTGGGACAACATGATCATCTTATAACCTCCCTAGTGCTTAGAACAGTGCTTTGCACATAGTAAGGGCTTAATAAATGCCATCATTATTATTATTATTATTAAAGAAGTTGGGGGTGGGACCTGAGGCATGGTAGATAGACAGTTACTAGAATCTGAAGTGTGTGGTAGAGGCAGATGATTTGGGCTCAAAGGAAGGGAAAGAAAGGAATGGGGGAATTGGAAGGGTGCGAAAGCAGCATAGGGGCATGAGAAGGAAGCCAACACCTTCTCCTTTCCCAGTGAGTCTGGGGAAGTGGGAGAAGAAGAGCCCCCCCACCCCACACCCCGGAGAGAGGAGCAGAGAAGACTTTGTCATCAAGGAGAGCTAGGTTTCAGTGATGGCAAGGAGGAGGAGGGACTGAGGCTTTGAATGAGGCTTTGACAGCGGGGAGAGTAATTGTCTGTCATATATGAGGAGGGAGTGCGTTCCAGGCCAGAGGCAGAACGTGGGCGACAGTTCGGCGGTGAGATAGATGAGATCGAGGTACAGTGAGAGGGTTAGCATTAGAGGAGCGCGTGTGCGAGTCCAGCAACTAGCCTCCACTGCTTCCAACTTGTGTTAGCATCTGTTTGAGGGCCTGAAGCAAACTGCTTATGCAGCTGCAAGACATTTACCCAGGTTGAATGGTTGGTGTGTTTTCCAACATTACCAGGTTTTCTTTCTCACACAAAAATAGTCAGTTTTGCTGGGTCGCCAAGACGAAGAGGAACTCTATTCCATATCCAAGTGTCCTTGTCCCTTTTGCTGCTAGACTGTACACTGGTCTCTAGACTGTAAGCTTGTCATGGGCAGGGAACACATTGTGTTGTATTCTCTTGAGCACTTAGTACAGTGCTCGAGTACAGAAGTAGTGTGGTATAGTGGATAGAGCAAGGGCTTGGGAGTCAGAAGGACCTGGGTTCTAATCCCAGCTCTTTCCTTGTCTCCTTTGTGACCCAGGGCAAGTCACTTGACTTCTCTGTGCTTCAGTTACCCCATCTGTAAAATGGGGATTGAGACTGTGAGCCCCAAGGGGGACCAGGATGATGTCCAACCCAGTTGACTTGTATCCACCCCAGTGCTTAGTGCTTAACACATAGTAAGAGTTTAACAAATATCCGAATTATGCTTATTATTACAGTGCTCTGCACACAGTAAGCCCTCAGGAAATACAATCGATTGATTGATCGGTCATGATGGTCAGGCCAAGGTCTGCACATAATAAGTGCTCAGTAGAAACAGCATAGCGTAGTGGATAGAGCATGGTCCTGGGAGTCAGAAGGCCATGGGTTCTAATCCTGGCTCTGCTGCTTGTCTGCTCTGTGACCTTGGGCAAGTCACTTAACTTCTCTGTGCCTCAGTTACCTCAACTGTAAAATGGGGATTGAGACTGTGAGCCCCATGTGGGACAGGGACTGTGTCCAACCCAATTTGCTTGCATCCACCCCATCGCTTAGTACAGTGCTCTGCACACAGTTAGTGCTCAATAAATATGATTGAATGAATCGCTTAGTACAGTGCCTGGCACATAGTATGCATTTAATGAACGCCATAATCATTATCATTATTAAATACCACTGATGTTGATACCCAATTCAGTTCTAAATAAATTTTTCAGTATGTAATAGCAGCAAAAATACCCAGTAGGATATTTGGCAGTAGTAAGAAAGTGTTCTAAATTTTGGTGGGAGATGTATTTCATTCATCAGTGGAACCCCATTTTGCAGAACCTTGTTTTACTGCTGTTTTTCTCTAAAGCTGGATTATATTAAAATGATGGATATAAGGCCATCAGAAGTAGCTACGAAGTGGTGTGAGGAGAAAGAAATGAGTTTGGAAAGATAAAAAATCCAGGTTCTTTGAAGAATTTTTCTTCTCTGTTATTCCCAATACCTTTTGAAATGCAGCTTTCTGTGTTAGACAGCAGCCTGATGTTTCAGGAGATGGCTGACTTCAGAAGTGTGACAGTTTTTTAGGAAGGATCATGTATCATTTTATAATAATCAGTCATGGTTGCAGTAGCAAAGGGACAAACTTCAAAAGCCTCAGGGTTTAGATGTGGTTTTGAGGATTTTCCAGAAAGTTTCAACCTCTGGTCTATAGAGGTTTGTGGAGTTTATTATAAAATCCAGACACCATGGCCACTTCTTCAGGTTTGCTACTGATCAAAGAATAAACTCGGGAGGTTTTCCTGTGAAATAGAGAAGTATAAGCATTTTCAGTCAGAACAATAAAACAGGAAGTTTGGAAGGTGCATGCTATTTAATATCTTTAACTTTCAGTAGAATTGGGGGTGAATGGTGGGTGTGTGTGTGAAGAGAAATGAGTTTACTTATATTCAGTGACCCTAGAAGCCTAACACATTATTCCTTTATTCCCTGTTTCAGATGATCATTCTCGGGTGAGGCTGCAGCCATTAGAAGGAGACGCAAACTCAGACTATATCAACGGAAACTATATTGATGTATGTATGCTGAAACAGTCAACAAAATTAACCATACTCGCTGATACAAGATATAATGCCTACATTTCATCATTTATCTCAGCTACTGTAGCTTTTCAGAAACTGAAGTTGTTACGAGATCCTGGAAGTGAATTGGGTTTTATTTAGCATCAGGCACTTGAAAGTATCTGTTACCACAATTTGGAAAATCAGAGTATTTTCAAGAAAGACTAAATTCATTTTTTTCCTCAAACTAACCCATTTCAGGGAGAAACTGTCAGTAATATATGACTACTTTATTCCCATTGCTTATGTGGACCAAGAAAATGTTATTTTCATTTTCTGTCGACAACTTGGCATAATTCCACATTAAAAAAGCTGTTTGCATATTAATGTGACAAAACTCTATAATTCCTAATGCAGTGATTTGCAATCTCTTGTCATCTCTGCACTTCTAAGTTGTCTTCAAAGTAGTCTGCAGCTGTTAACCAGAACTTCTAATGCAAGCAAGACATTTCATTAAATATGTAGGATGTTTAATTATTGAAGAATGCTACTTTGTTCATTCTGCATCATGTTAACTTAATGTTTTACATTAGAATAAATTCTTTAAGAGACAGCATGTTTTCAGTTGAAAGAATGAAATCAAAAGTCTCCCTGAAAACCCAGGGGTAGTTGATATCACCCTAAGACCAAAGTCGGTGCAATCTCGGCGTTCATGAAAAATATCAGGTGTTTAGATATAGTTCTTTTCCTATTTCTTACAAAGCTCAGAATGGTGACAGTAAGAGAGCTTTGTGTCATTCAGCAGAATCCTCCAAATGAAGAATTCAGGGTTTTTTTTTCCTAATTGTATCTTAAATACTTCAGAAGTCTGTTGAAGTGGAGGACATCAGGAATGTGAAGAGATCTATGAATCTCCTTCGTGCGAGCACTCAATCTTGAAAGAATATACTTACAGTTTAGAATTTCAGGGGGATTGTTTTGGGAAAAGTAGGTGCTGTCATATGTGCCAATCAGAACTCAAATAAAAGTTTTGGCCTTGGTAACAAAGAAATCTAGCCATCCCGCTAAATGTATATTATGCATTAATGAAAGGTTTCCTGGGCGGAGATCAGCCCGGGGTTCAATGGCAAGAATGCATCAATCCCTAAGCATTTTTCATTGGATGATAAACCCCAATCACTGTCAGGATCAACAATGTCCATTTACAGTCTGTTCGATGCAGAGCACTGAACTAGATGTTCAAGGAAAATATAAATGAAGTAAAAGACGCAGTCCCTGCCCTGATTAATTTTCTGTCAAATGAGAGAGGTTATTTATTATAGGTAATAGTGAGTAGATAGGAATGAGACCCAAGAGAATAAATAGCCAGCTTTTTTCCTCATTGCAAGATAACTCTACCTGGCAGTCACTCCATTTCCCGACCCCTCCAGCTCTGTCCTCTCCTCCCCCTTTTAAACTTTCCACTTTCCTCCCGTTCTCCTCCCCTTTTGCACCTTTTAAAGATTTTCCATTTTACCCAACTCCTGTGTATCTCCCTCCCATCCCCAAATTCACCCCTTTTCCCCCAACCCTATGGTCCCCCATGGCTACCCCTTTATTTCCTTCTCTCTTCGAAGCTGGGTTTTTTTTTTAGCCTGTTCATAACTGGGTCTGTCCCTTCCACAGCAGAACAGTCACAGCCACCTGGGAAGGGTCCGACCATCTAGGGTGAAATAAGAGCCCTGAGAGTGGACCTGAGGACATATTGGGGAAGTCCACCTGGGCTGAATTCCTTCCTGCTACAGGGATTGGCCAACTCTGATTAATGCTCCGATTATACCAGAAACATGGGGGGGATGAGAGCCCCCAAACCACCTCAACCACCCTAAGGCCCCTCTGAAAGTGGGAGGCAGTGGCCCATGCAGTTTCTCCCACCCCATAACTGAAACTCCATGGTAGTGTCAGGGGACATCGAAACTGCCTCAGAGTTTGATGTTTGCTTCTCGGGTGCTCAGCTGTCCAATTTCAACCACCTGGCAATCGTGACTAGCTGGAAGGAGGACCCCAGAAGCTGCCGAGCCTCTGGGAAACCAGCTTCTAGGTGAGCAGTATGGCCTAATGGATAGAGCATGCACCTGGAAGTCTGAAGGACCTGGGTTCTAGTCCCAGCTCCACAGCTTGTCTGCTCAGTGACCTTGGGCAAGTCACTTAATTTCTCTGGGCCTCCATTACCTCATTTGTAAAATGGGAATTAAGACTGTGAGCCTCATGTGGGACAGGGACTATGTCCAACCTGATTAGCTTGTATCTACCCCAGCACTTAGAACACTGCTTGACACATAGTAAGCACTTAACAAATGCCATCATTATTATGATTTATTTATTTATTATTTAACCCCCACAAGGAAGCTGCAAATGTCTGCTTCCTTCCAGACAAAGCAAAGACTCACCAAAGCCCATGGGGCTAAGTCTGAGAGAAACCTTCCCCTAACTGCCAAGCCCAGTTCCTTCATGCAAGGCTGTAGCACACCGTCTAACAATGATAGTCGTTTGAGGAGTTGAGGAATTTTTCTTTTATGTATCAGTGTCTTCATTGCGACCATCTTTGGACTCCATCCGGTGTCTGGCCCTAAGGGGCAGGAGTAGAAAGTCTGAGGAGCAAAGTGAAATGTTGCCTCTTGCTAATTCGAGCTCAGTCTGTCCTTACTCATTTCTGATCTCCTTACCTCCTCTCCTCATCTTACTGAACCGCTTAGCTGCTCACCCTCTTTTCCAAGGCAACCGAGGCTTGAATGAGTAAAAAACCATGTCACTTTAAATTATCCAAAGCTTTGGTTAAGGTCACAACCTTAAATTTGCTCAGGAACAGCCTCTGCTATTTATGCTGCAATAACTGTTTATACTGACTTACAAGTATAATTTGTGTTAAAGCTTCATAAAGCCCCAGATTAAATCCTAACACACTTCTGCCTCTTTGTTCATTCATTCATTCAATCGTATTTATTGAGCACTTACTGTGTGCAGAGCACTCTACTAAGCACTTGGGAAAGTACAATACAGCAATTAAGAGTGACAGTCCACAAGGAGCTCATGGTCTAGAGGGCAGGGAGACAGAAATCAATAGAAATAAACAGACATTGAAATAAAATTACAGATCTGTACATAAATGCTGTGGGGCGGGGGGCAGGAAGAGCAAAGGGATAAAGTCAGGGCGATGCAGATGGGAGTGGGAGATGAGGAAAAGTGGGGCTTAGTCTGGAAAGGCCTCTTTCTGTAAGGCTTTGAAACAACAGGGAAGAGAGTAATTGTCTGGCGCATTTGAGGAGGGAGGGCCTTCCAGGCCAGAGGTAGGGCATCAGGCTTGTAATATTCCAGAGACTCCAAAAGTACTTAATGTTTCCTGTTTCATCACTTCACAGATGGCATGTGATTGATTAAGTTACTCAAGACTCCCATGGAAGCATTCCAGCTCCTATGTTTTGGTGTTTTGTTTTTTTCCTCCTTCAGAGAAATTCAGTGCTTTGGCTATTTGTAATCCTTCTGCCCAGTGTTTGAATGATGCATGAAAGAAATTCATTTTAGGGAAGCCTACTAAGTATTTGTATTTTGAGATATTCCTTCTTATTTATTTTAGGGTTACCATAGGCCCAATCACTACATTGCTACACAAGGTAAGTTAATTTTTCTCTCTGGTGTGCATCTCTTTCTCTTCATCCTCTGTCATTCCTCCACCTTATACTTCTTCTCATTCCCTTAGAAGGGTTACATAGATGCTTCTGATGAGGCTAGCCTATGTCTATGTATAGGTCTATGCTGTTCTCTCTGGCTTGTGGTAAAGAGGTATTTCAAAACTATTTTGAGAAACTCAAAGCTTTGAGAGCCTCAGATAAAAGAACCTCTGAAGCCAAGAGCTTCCTTATCTTCATCCCACAGTACTTATTAAGCACCTACTGTTTGCAGAGCACTGGGATCCCCTTATTGGCTCTCAGTATCTCTCTGCCTTTTGCAGTCTTTTAGATTTCAAGAGTTTAAGAAAAATTCCCTATATTCCTGTTTCATTAGTTATCTTTTCCAGATTCTTTGCTAGGCAGAGCACAGGCAATTGGCCAATTTGGTTACCATGTGTGGGACTGTGGGGGAGGACAGTGTTGGTTGGGGTGAGGCCAAGTTGGGTACATATGTGGGGCATATTTGGCCTATTCTGGGTCACTTTTGGCAGCAGTAAGCTGATCCTTCCCTTCACCCTGACACAAGCCCATTCTAAGGGGAACATCCAGTGAGGGATGATAAGAGAAAGGGATCCACAAAAGAACACAATCAAAAGGTATAGTTGGAATAGTATGTTTTTTGAGCAAATCTAAGCTTTTGGTTTTTATTTTGTTTTTTTTTTGTGTTTTTAAGGTATTTTTAAGTGCTTACTATGTACCGGGCATTGTTCTAAACACTGGGGTAGATACAAACTGTCCAAGACAGAGCTCCTTATCTTCCCTCCCAAACCCTGTCCTCTCCCTGACTTTTCCATTACTGTGAACAGCACTGCCATCCTTCCCATCTCACAAGCCAGCAACCTTGGCGTCATCATTGACTCCACTCTCTCATTCACCCCACATATCCAATCCATCACCAAAGTCTGCCTGTCTCATCTTCACAACATCGCCAAGATTCACCCTTTCCTCTCCATCCAAACCGCTACCACGTTAGTACAATCACTCATCCTATCCCAACTGGATTACTGCATCAGCATCATTTCTGACCTCCCAACCTCCTGTCTCTCCCCACTTCAGTCTATACTTCAGTCTGCTGCCCGGATTACCTTTCTACAGAAACATTCTGGGCACGTCAACCCTCTCCTCAAAAATCACCAGTGGTTGCTTGTCAACCTCTGTATCAAGCAAAAACTCCTCACTATTGGCTTCAAAGCTCTCCATCACCTTGCCCCCTCTTACCTCACTTCCCTTCTCTCCTATATCTCCTTCAGGATACCCTGCTGTTTCCACTAGACAATGCTGCTTCTCGTCACCAGTAACTTGTAACAGGTTGTAACCTGATTTACCAGATAGTTCTGAGAAATGTTCAACTACCTTTGGGTAGCCTTAGTTACAGTATTCATTAAGCACTGACTCTGTGCTAAGTGCTAGGGTAGGTACAAGATAGTTAGAATGGACACAGTCACTGTTCCACATATGGTTCCTAATAGTAATAATGGTGTTATTTGTTAATCGCTTAGTATGTGTCAAGCACCGTACTAAGAGCTGAGGTAGTAGCAAGTTAATGGGGCCCTAAAGGGGGCTTATGGTCTAAGTAGGAGGGAGTCCAGGTACTGAATCTCCATTTTGCAAAAGAAGGAACCAAGGCCCAGAGAAGTAAAATGACTTGCCGTAGGTCGTACAGTGGGGAAGTGGTGAAACCAGAATTAGAACCCAGGTCCTCTGATTCCCAGACCCAGGCTTTTTCCACTAGGCCATGCTGCTTCCTACTTTCTGTTCGTGCCTGAACACCATCCGTTTTATTCCTTTTGACTAGTTCATAGGTATAATATGCTCATTTTAGTGTCATCGTTTTTGGTCAAAGTAATGAGTCAGATACAAAGGAAAAGTTTAAGACTTCTGTGTTTGTTTGGTATATTAAACAGCCTGTTAGATTCAGCACCCATAAGGATCGTATTTTTCTCTGTGAATACCAAAAACTATGCCAGGCCCAATAAGGAATCTTTTAAGATTTAATAACAGAAGCCTGGCTAGGAATATGCAGACCCACGGCCACAGATGGGAGCTACTGTGACTGCTTGGTACCCCAACACCAAGGAATTTGCAATTCCCAGTTTTTTAGCAAAGCACCTTCGGAAGAATATCAGGAGAGTGGCATGAATATGGAACGACAATTTATGTAAACCCTGAGCCCAATCTGATTCACAGAGTTTAAAGAGTTCGCTTCTCTTCCAAGAGTAATCATCTTGATAAGAATTTTAACAAGATGTATTTAACACACAAAATGTAATTTAGCAAGAAAAAGGTGAGGTAAATATTTTCATGAGATGTGGGACAGTTAAGGTAGGGAATATGGTTTGAATAATTCCAACGTATTTTTGGAATGAATCAGTAATTTTGGTAGAGGAACATAATAATAATAATAGAGGTATTTGTTAAGCACTTACTACTTTCCAGGCACTGTACTAAGCACTGGGATAGATACAAGGTAATCAGGTTAGATACCGTCCCCATTCCACATAGGACGCACAGTCTTAATCCCCATTTTACAGATGAGGAAACTGAGGCACAGAGAAGTTAAGTGATTTGCCCAAGGTCACAAAGCAGACACATGGCAGACCCTGGATTAGTACCTACATCCTCTGTCTCCCAAGCCTGTGCTCTTTTCATTAGGCCACACACAAGGCATAACACACACACACACACACACACACACACACACACACACACACACACACACACACACACACACACACACGTATTCTTTTTCCCAGGATTGTGCTAACAGTGAAATTCACCTTTTGAGTGCATGTGTGACTAAAGAGGCCATTATGGGACCCCCAGATTCAATCAATCAATCAATCGTATTTATTGAGCACTTACTGTGTGCTGAGCACTGTACTAAGAGCTTGGGAAGTACAAGTTGGCAACATATAGAGATGTTGCCATCTCATACAGCATGCACAAAAAAGCTTGTCCCTTTTTGTGTTGTCACGTCTGATGTTGGCAGTATTTTTGGCTCCCGTTACTTTCCTTAAATTTTTTTGCTTAAAAAACTGCTCCTTTGTTGATAGCCCTGTGCCCTGCTGATCTGTCTTTGGAAGTTGACACTCAGTTTTCCACTGGGACACAGCACTGTCAGAGGGTTTGTTTGGCTTTTTACTTAAAACGTTGCTTATGTCCTCCTTGTTTTCAGTTTCCCAATTTCAGCAATTGTTTGGGTATCCTGCTGTTGTTCACTCACCTCATGCACCCATCTAAACATTGTTTTGTTTTGTTTTGTTGTCTGTCTCCACTCTTCTAGACTGTGAGCCTGTTGTTGGGTAGGGATTGTCTCTATTTGTTGCCAAATCGTACTTTCCAAGCGAATAGTACATTGTTCTGCACACAGTAAGCACCCAGTAAATACAGTTGAATTGACTGGATCCAAATTAGTGGTGTGGGATGACCATAACATCAGTACTCCAATGCTGATTTTATTCCAGAATTTCATTGTTCATGATCTCGCCTTGACATGCAATGCTGAGTAAGACCTATAAGTGACGCTGGTAGAACTGTGCAACTGTGCAAGAAGTCTGTTGTGATTCCTTTGTGGGGTCTGGGTCTCACAGAGGTAAAGTAGGTTGGACAGCATTACAGCACTGGAGGCCTTCAGTTTGTTCTGGAGCCTGATACCACCCTGACACCACTCTCTGTTTGAAAACTTGCCAAAGGATGGGCTGGCCTTTTTGATTAGTTTGTCTACTTCTTTGTATATCAGTGCATCGTTGGTCATTCTGCTGCCTGGGTAGCAGAATTCTGCAACAGCAGTTGGTATAGTAATAATAATGATGGCATTTGTTAAATGCTTACTAGGTGCAAGGCACTGTTCTAAGCGCTGGGGAGGATACAAGGTGATCAGGTTGTCCCATGTGAGGCTCACAGTCTTAAACCCCGTTTTACAGATGAGGTAACCGAGGCACAGAGAAATTAAGTGACTTGCCCAAAGTCACATGCTGACAAGCGATGGAGCCAGGATTAGAACCCATGACCTCTGACTCCCAAGCCCGTGCTCTTTCCATTGAGCCACACTGCTTCCCCAGTAGTTTCCCTCTTGAAATCCAACCTAATGTTTAGCGATGGAGCAGCTAGTATTTGTAACTTTTCCATTCTATGTCCTTGACTTTCCCCATTTGTCACCGTGGATTTGGATGTGTGCTCTGCATTCAGTCAAAACCCCAAATACAGCGGTAGATTTGTGAACGATTTTATCGGAGAGTGTGAACAGGAATTTTGAAACCTGCCCTTTAAATTTTTTCCCATGAAATCTTCAAAAGCAGTTGAGCACAAGGAGAAAAATATTTTCTCCATTTCCTCCAAAAACATAATTATGCGCTGTCTTCAATCACAACCTTGATGCTGAAAAGGATTCCTGAGTAGCCATTGTAACATGGATTTTATTTAAATAGATTCCTTTCTCTTAAACAAAAACCTCAGTGGTAAAGTATCAATTATCAAATGAATATGAAGCTTCTAAAATTCCTCAATTTTAGGAAATCTTTGTGAGCACCTATGTATCACTGACCCTCTTTCACACATGGAAATTATTCTTTGAAAGATGTCATTAGAGAAGTCAGTTCCATGTCTCTTTGGAATTAGCTTGACTGATATTTAACTGTTCTTATAATAATAATAATTATTATTATTATGGTATTTATTAAGTGATTACTATGTGCAAGGCACTGTTCTAACTGCTGGGGAGGTTACAAGGTACTCAAGTTGTCCCACATGGGGCTCACAGTCTTAATCCCCATTTTCCAGATGAGGGAACTGAGGCCCAGAGAAGTTAAGTGACTTGCCCAAAGTAACACAGCTGACAAGTGGCGGAGCTGGGATTTGAACCCAGACCTTTGACTCCAAAGCCCGTGCTCTTCCCACTGAGCCATGGTGCTTCTCATAATCTTCAATCGCAACCTTAATGCTGAAAAGGATTCCTGAGTAGATAATCTTCTACTGCAGTCAACATATCGAATGTTAACAGGCAAATACAATGGTAAGCAGCTAAAAAGTGGCAAGAATAATCAGTTGGTAATAGTCTACCAATCTGGTTGTAACAGAGCCAGGATTTACATAATTACCCATTTATTAAAGCATTGCTGCCTTCCCAATTGTTAGATTTTTCTGCAGACCCACAGCTCCCAAAATGCAGACACCATTGCGGATATGCCCTGAGATGAGTTTATTTTGTTTTCTATAAAGTCAGCAAATGGGAGTTTATTTTTAGTCAGATGTCCGATCAAGAGGCATATACCAGTTCAGGGCAATAAATCCAGAAGCTGAATTAGAAAATTAGCATCTCTTTTCTATTATGCTGCAAGCAGCATAAAATGGAACTGATGCCTAAGCTTGCCATTAATGAAGAATTTTGATCATCTGCTGTAATTGGCCTTGACAGGTAAAATATGCATATGGGCTGCCCTTTAATAAAGAATCCCTTCGTGTAGCTCAGCATAATGGGCAATATAAGACTAACAAGCAGGTGCAATTTTAAAATCTCCATTTGGGTTTTTCCATCCTGGATTGATATAATTCTTTAAAATCCATTCACAGCAGGAAGCTGTGAGACTACATGAACTGTCCAATTTACTGACAACCCGTTTTATTCCCAAGAGTTAGACACTCAGTAATTTTCACCTAGTTCCTCTGATACTGAGCACAAGCTGTGAGTTTATATATTTCAATTTGTTCTCTCTTTTTAGTTTCCATTTTTATTGATTTATCTACCAGTAAAGAGACCGTTGCGATGTTTCTGCAAATGGAGTTTGATCATGTTTGAGCCAGATTTGTTGGTGTTTAATGTGTTCTTCATGGGCATTCCTCCCCAACTTAATTGTTTTCCATACAGAGGGTGTCCCATTGTTAGCCTCATTGCATCTGGCAGGCCAGACACTATTACATTTGTATTACATCCAAGATTTATTGCAGTTGTGAGTCAGGGACCATTCATCGGAGAGCACAGATGAGGTTTGTAACTCTGGACCTGGAATTAATGCTGTAAAGTTAAGATTTCAATAAGCAACATTTTTTCTTTGTGTTTTAATGAGAGAATGCCAGCCCTGTGCCATGACTCACAGCCAATTGTATCGTATTTTGAAAATACAACTAAGAAGTTAAAAGTTAGCTGATCCAGGTGAAGCTGTGCACTCTGGGTTATATAGTTTTCTTTCTAGTATTGCTCTCAGTCAGTTGACAAGTTTAGGGTCTCGGACATGTTATAAGTACTTTTATTGGTCATCATTACTGTTCCAGTAGGCATTTATTTACATTTCTGCCCAACTTTGTGAGACGGGCCCACTATGCTAGCTATGCTATGCTATCTGGATGTTTTCCCTATCTCTGGGCTAAGGAAAAGGAGGTTGCTCCAATCCCAACTAAAAGTGGTTCTGGGGTCAAGGCATTTAACTTTTCCATGCCTCAGTTGGCCCAACTGTAAAAATGGAGATAAGAAGATCTGTCCCACCCTTCCTTGCAGCTCTGAGGATGAAATGAACCACATAAATCCACTGTGATATGTGAAGGAGAAATTGACCCAGAGGTTATGATTTTACTCAGCATCAGGAGCATTGTTGGGATTTGAACCAGGGCCCTTAATTCCCAGCCTACTCTTCTCTCTACAAGACCAGCTAAGACTGCTAGAATAAAGACTTACCAAATTTCTTGGTTAAACTGGATTTGAATATTTCATTTTGTTTATTGTTATGCTGAATAGTAATGCTTTTTTATGCTATTTGCTAAGCACTTAGTGTGTGTCAAACACTGTTCTAAGCCCTGGGGTAGATGCAAGTGAATTAGGTTGGACACGGTCCCTGTCCCGCGTGGGTCTTACAGTCAAAGTAGGGAGAACAGGAGAACCAAGGCAAAGAGAAGTGAAATAACTTGTCCAAGGTCACACAGCAAACAGTTGGCAGAAACAGGATTAAAACCCAGGTCCTCTAACTCCCAGGCCCATGCTCTTTCCACTACGCAATGCTACTCTTTATTTTAATGGGGACTTATAAATAAACAAAATTACATATATATAATGGCATTTATTAAGTGCTTACTATGTGCAAAGCACTGTTCTAAGCACTGAGGAGGTTACAAGGTGATCAGGTTGCCCCACGGGGGGCTCACAGTCTTTGTCCCCATTTTACAGATGAGGTAACTGAGGCATAGAGAAGTGAAGTGACTTGCCCGAAGTCAAACATCTGACTTGAGCTAAATTGGCTCTAATTTTATATATTTATAGTGATATCTGTTTATTTGTATTGATGTCTGTCTCCCCAGCTAGACTGTGAGCTCGTTGTGGGCAGGGATTGTCACTATTGCTGTATTGTTCTTTCCTAAGCACTTAGTACAGTGCTCTGCACACAGTAAGCACTTAATAAATACGATTGAATGAATGAATGGGTTAAAGTCACTGCCAGTTTCGGGGGAAGGTTACTGAAGTGATTATTTGTGGACCAGTACTACATATCTATTATGTTCACGAAAAGTATAAGCAAGAATTAGATGACCATTCTTCTTCCTGTCAAGCTGAAGAACTTCCAGTCTGGAACAGGATAATCCTAGCTCTATGGAGAGACATCAATCAATCATATTTATTGAGCATTTACTGTGTGCAGAGCACTGTACTAAGTGCTTGGGAAGTACAAGTTGGCAACATATAGAGACAGTCCCTACCCAACAGTGGGCTCACAGTCTAGAAGGGGGAGACAGAGAACAAAACCAAACATATTAACAAAATAAAATAGAATAGATATGTACAAGTAAAATAAATAAATAAATAAATAAATAAATAGAGTAATAAATATGTACAAACATATATACAGGTGCTGTGGGGAAGGGAAGGAGGTAAGACGGGGGGATGGAGAGGGGGACAAGGGGGAGAGGAAGGAGGGGGCTCAGTCTGGGAAGGCCTCCCAGAGACATGTTCTGGAGTGTGCTTGCATTATACCAAATCATTACTTGCAAACTTGAGGAGCCATTAGTTGTAAACATTTTTTGCCAAGGGAAGATGGAAGGGTGTTAAAGATTTTACCTGTGTGATTTTGCCATTCCACTTTCCCCCAAGAAGCTCATGGATTGCAATAAGAAGAAATCATTGCTATTTGCTGATTTTCAATCACCATGAAAAACAGATGAGTGAGTTGCTTCCTTTTCAGAATCAATTTGATGTAGTAGAGGGGCTTGGTGAGTGTCTCACCCTAAGCATTTTCTCTGCATATGGTTTACCATGATTCTCCTTGTCTGTGTGCTTGTAGCTTTGGAGATTGTAGCTCTGCAAAATTTGCATTCAGTCTTCTTGAGAAATTGTTTCATGTGTAATTAGAAACCCTTGAGCTTGTCATCCCTTCTGAGCAATTTCTGACTGGCAGCTTCTACAGTAAAACTGCTTGATTTGACTGCGTTTCGACTGCCAAACTGTGTTCAGTACTACATAATTTGGCACTCAAATTGAAAGCTGTGGTGTGCTTCAGTGACCCAAATAAATTGCAAGGCTTCCAGGTAGGAATCCTGGGTTCATTTCGTATACTTTCCTAGGGCAGCCATGAAAACGATAAATATAAATGCCTTACTTTTAAAGTTGCTATATACTCTTTTCACAGTTTAAATTTCTTGAACTATAACCTGAAGAAAGCATTAGAGTTCATGGAACTCAGATTTCCGTATCTTGAGCTAGTATCTTGGTTTGGTGACCTATAGAGACAGAGCTTATTGGAGCAATCCAAAATAACGTGTAGGATACTAGAGGAGAATGGAGGAAAGATCTGAGTATCAGGGTGGTTTCCTGACAATGTTGTGAGCTGACAGATTACGAAGGCCCATGGCAGCTCTTGCAACATGGTGGAGTTTGGCCACCGCAGTAGCCTCAGACGTTTTGTTTTGAGCTCTTCAAAGATAGTCCAGCCCCAACCCTGTATAATCCCTCGTCTCCTCTCCCAATCTCCAGCAGTGCGTTTTTCAGCTTTTCTTGGTCCTTCTTCTTACACTCTTCCCTTCCATATCTCTCCCTGTAACTTCCATTCCCCGCTTCATAGTTCCAAAACACCTGGCCCTGCCATCAGTTGTAGAAGCAGCACAGCATAGCAGATAGAGCATGGGCCTAGGAATCAGAAGGTCATGGGTTCTAATCCCAGCTCCACCACTTATCAGCTGTGTGACAGTAGGCAAGTCACCTCATTTCTCTGGGCCTCAGTTGCCACATCTGTAAAATGGGGATTGAGGCTGTGAGCCCCATGTGTGACACAGACTGCGTCCAACCTGATTAGCTTATATCTACCTCAGTGCATGAATTGAGACTGTGAACCCCATGTGGGACAGGGACGGTGTCCAACCCAATTTGCTTGTATCCGCCCCAACATTTAGAACAGTTTCTGGCACATAATAAGTGCTTAACAAATACCACAATTATCATTATAATTATTAAATGTCACTGGTGCCAACTCCACCCCACTTTCTGGTGCAGCCACAGAGTTGTGGGCTGGGGCTGACACCGGGCCCACGAAGGAGGAGAGAAGCCAGTGGAGAGGGAAGAGGGTAGGAGGTATGGAGAGACCTCAGACCTTCTCAGAGTCCATGCTTTTTCCAGGCTGATCCGATGCTAACCTCAGCCCTCCACCCCCTGACCCCCTCTCACTAACTTTGCAACCTTGGGGAGGGATCACCAGGAGTCAGGGACAAGCTGGGATGATAATAATAATTATGGTATTTGAGCCACAGTACAAAAAAGTTGTTATCATTATTGTTGTTATCAATCAATCCTATCTATTGTAGAGCATGGTACTTAAGCCCTTGGGAGAGTCCAATGCAGTAGAATGAGCAGACACTTTCCCTGCCCATAACAAGCTTATATTTTTAAGTGCTTTGCAGTGTTTCACGAGCACTGTTGTAAGCGCTGGGGTAGATACAAGATAATCTGCTTGGATCCAATCCCTGGCCCACAAATGTGGTCAAAAAAATGTGTGGTTGTTCCAGCCAGGTGCAATAGTTGCAGATGCTACTACTCTCCGCTCACAGTCTAAGGAGGAAGGAAAACAGCTGTGAAAATTAATTTAGAATAGAGTTGTGGGGTGCGAGAGAGGGTCAGTCCCTGGCCCACATGGTGTTCACAGTCTAAGGAAGAGGGAGAACAGTTGTGAAAATTAATTTAGAGTAGAGTTGCGGGGTGCAAGAGAGGATCCGGGAAATTTTCAGGACAAGGAAGACAGGATGGAGCATCTTCTGGACTGAATTTACTAAAAGGGAGACCAGAATTTCAAGTGCATCTCGCCTGGCCAAGCTCAAACCCACGCACCTCCATAACATCCCACAGAGGCTGGTTGGCCCAGGTGGTTCCATGATGAGCATCATTGGGTTAGAATGGGTTCAAACAGCCTCTTCTCATCCTGACCCTCATCCTTCCCTCTCCTCTCACCTTCCCTGGTTGCATGCTGGGGACTCTCATGAGTCAGGGATTTGGACTTTATTATGCATGTGGGAAGCAACTTAGCCTAGTCCACATAGACCACAGGCCTAGGACTCAGAAAGTCCTGGGTTCTAATCCCACCTCCTCCACTGTCTGCTGTGTGACCTTTGGAAGTCTCTTAACTTCTCTGTGCCTTCATTACCTCATCTGTACAACAGTGATTGAGACTGTGACCCTCATGTGGGACATGGACTGCATCCAACCTGATTAGCTTGTATCTACCTCAATGCATAGCACAGTGTCTAGGACATATTAAGCACTTAACAAATAGCCTAAAACAAAAAAATGTGTGATTATTCCAGCCAGGTGCAATAGTTGCAGGTGCTACTACTCTCCGCTGCCCCTAAGCAACCACGCATGCACATTGTTTCCCCGAGAAGTGACTGCAGGTCCACTGCTCTCCATTGTGTTATCACTCTGAAGGCTTACAGAGTCAGAGGTCCTGGATTCTAATCCCAGCTCTGCCATTTGCCTGCAGTGTGACCTTGGCCAAGTGACTTAACTTCTCTGTGCCTCACTTTCCTCATCTGTAAAATGAGGATTAAAAGCCTGTTCTCCCTCCTACTTAGACTGCAAGTTCCACATGTGACAGGGACTCTGTCCAACCCAATTGACTATATCTACTAGTGCCTAGGACATTACTTAGCATGTAGTAAATGCTTAGCAAATGCCACAATTATTGTAATATTATTTTATCATGTACAAGAGAAACCAACAGATGAGTATGCATCCTTTCTTCATTTGGGGAAGCATCTGAAGAGTCAAAATTAATATCAATCAGTGGTATTTATTGAGCATTTACTGAGTGCAGAGCACTGTACTAAGCACCTAGGAGAGTAAAATGTAACAAAGTTGACAGACGTGTCCACAAGGAGCCCACAAGGAGCTTACAGTCTAGAGGGGGCGGCAGACATTAATATACCCACAGACTTCTTAAATAACTAACAGGCAGTAGCCTCATTGATAACATTTTCCCCAATATTCACACCATAGTCCACATCCAAAACCATTAGCCTGTTACTCTGGCTGGTAATATAACTAAACTCCATTTCTGTAACAATTCAGAATATAAACGAACAGAAAGAGAACAGCTGTCTTTACTTTCAATTTGTCTCAGCCAGGAGCACACTTTTACATGAGAATATCAAAACTCTGGAAATAAATATTTGTAGTTTACAGACCCATAACTTCTACACAGAAGCTGAAACTGCTCTAAAAACTTCATTCTGTTTACTGCTGACTTTCTTCAGTCTTCCTTCTGCATTCCTCCGGCACACTAGATGTGGTGTGAACATTTTAATAAGGGTTTTCAGAAGCTCAAATGTGGTTTATTTTTTCCCCAGTTAAAAAGTTTTCTTTCAGGCATCTGAGGCAATAATAGTGCTTTGAATAGTACACTTAACTTTTCCTGGCAAGTCTCTATTATAACCCAAAGTTGTCAGTTTCTGTGGAAGTTCTTCACGTACTGCATAAAGAAGCTTTTGTTCCCTTCTTTCTGGTCTCCAGATGGAGATGAACACTTGAAATTATTTTACCGTGGATTTGAAAGAAATTAAAGAAAAAACAACAGCTCAGCTTTTCAGTAAACAGCTTTTTTTTTTTATTCTCCCAAACACTAGCTGTGCTTGAGTGTTGGGTGCAAATTATTCTTTGGGGAGATTGTGTTGTTTCTGGCAAAATTCTCCAGATTTTCACTGGGAAATCTATCAATCAGTCAATCAATGGTATATATTGAGTGCTTACCGTGCGCAGAGCACTGTATTTAACACTTGGTGAAGTATAATATAATAGAGTTGATAGATACAATCCCTGCCCACAAGGAGTTTACTGACTACAGGGGAGACAGGCATTAAAATAAATTACACATAGGGGAAATAGTAGATGCTAAAGATACTTACATAAGTGATGGAGCTGTAGTGAATATCAAAGTGCTTAATAGAAATATAAGTGGTATTTGTTAAGTACTTACTATGTACCAGGTACTGTACTAAGCATTCATTCATTCATGCAGTCAATCAATCTTATTTATGGAGCGCTTACAGTGTGCACAGCACTGTAGTAAGCGCTTGGGAGAGTATAATACAACAATAAACAGACATATTCCCTGCCCACAACAAGCTTCTAGTCTGGGGGGGGTGGGGGGGGGGGCGGGGGCAAACATCCATACAAATAAATAAATTACAGGTATGCACATGGGAGGCACTTCTCAGGGCCTCAGCTACCTCATCTATAAAATAATAATAATAATAATAACAATTGTAGTGTTTGTTAAGCACTTACTATGTGCCAGGCACTGTACTAACCATTCATTCATTCAATCAATCATATTTATGGAGCGCTCCCTGTGTGCAGAGCATGATACTAAGCGCTTGGGAGAGTACAGTACAACAACAAACAGACACAAGGGGTGGACACAAGCAAATTGGGTTGGACACAGTCCCTGTCCCATGTGGGGCTCACAGTCTCAGTCCCTATTTTATAGATGAGGTTACTGAGGCACAGAGAGGTTAAGTGACTTGCCCAAAGCCTGTGAGTCCCGTGTGGGACATGGACTGTGACCAATCTTGTTAGCTTGAACTTACCCCAGTGCTTAGTAAAGTGCCTGGCACATAGTAAATGCTGAATAAATACCATTAAAAAAAAGCAGCACTGGGATAGATGCAAGCTAATCAGGTTGGACACAGTCCCTGTTCCAGGTGGGGCTCACACTTTTAATCCCCATTTTGTGGATTAAGGAGCTGTGGCACAGAGAAGTGAAGTGACTTGCCTGAGGTCACACAGCTGAGAAGTGGCAGAACTGGGTTTAGAATCCAGGTCGTCTGACTTTCAGGCCTGTGCTCTTCCCGCCGAAATGTAGATAATGATGTTTTGAGTTCATTTAGCATCTTTTCTTTGTCATGTTTCAAAGACTTCTGGTGAAGTGGTGTCCATTTCTAAAATGGAGAGAGAGAGGCAATGGCTATGATAGAATCTTTGTGAGAGGTAGGAATAAAGCACCCATCCAACCTTCAGTCATGCTTGACAACAAGCGGGGAGTGGTTAAGAGAGGGAAGAGAGAGGCCCTTCAAGGCCCTACTGAGAGCTCACCTCCTCCAGGAGGCCTTCCCAGACTGAGCCCCTTCCTTCCTCTCCCCCTCGTCCCCCTCTCCATCCCCCCCATCTTACCTCCTTCCCTTCCCCACAGCACCTGTATATATGAATATATGTTTGTACATATTTATTACTCTATTTATTTTACTTGTACATATCTATTCTATTTATTTTATTTTGTTAGTATGTTTGGTTTTGTTCTCTGTCTCCCCCTTTTAGACTGTGAGCCCACTGTTGGGTCGGGACTGTCTCTATATGTTGCCAATTTGTACTTCCCAAGTGCTTAGTACAGTGCTCTGCACATAGTAAGCACTCAATAAATACGATTGATGATGATGATGAATATCTTTGGCACGCAAAACTGACACCAATAATTTATTTAAGGTGTTAGTTTCATATCTGCCCTCTTTCCAACCTTTTACTAATACTTCTACTAAAAAGCACGAGCTGGGAGGCTACCCAGATCTTATATCGGCCTGGTCACCTGGCATTAGAAATGAGGTAACAGTCTTTAAAGGGAGGCTTCAGAGAGCTTACAAGGCCCACTGGGAGAAATACGGGGTGCTGGGTTCTACAAATGCAACAGGGAAGCAAGGGGAATCTTTACCGACACATAGGCTTGAATAATGTGAATTTTGTGCTTCCCCACTGACAATCGCTGTACAAGTTTATAGACTTTCTTCCCCATTTTGTGTATTATTTCAGAACTCTGCAATTTCCTAGTCATTGTCATAGACTGTTAGCTCATTGTAGGCAGGGAATACATCTGTTATAATGTACTCTCCCAATAAGTTGTTGGTTCAGTTCTCTGCACATAGTAAGTGCTCAATAAATAGGATTGATTGATGGCTATAGTAATCCCAAGTACTGGCTTTATTCTTGAAGGCCTGTTCTCTGGAAAGTTGTCACTGCCCTTGCTGACAAGCACTCAGAGTGAGCATCAGAAAGGAGAAGGGGGATTCTAGATAAGCTACAAAGTTGTATCACCAACTCCTGGAAAGTAGATAGTAGGAGTTCATTCATTCATTCATTCATATTTATTGAGCACTTACTGTGTGCAGAGCACTGTACTAAGCGCTTGGGAAGTACCAGTGGACAACATATAGAGATGGTTCCTACCCAACAATGGGCTCACAGTCTAGAAGGGGAAGTCAGACAACAAGACAAAACATGTGGACAGGTGTCAAGTCATCAGAATAAATAGAAATAAAGCTAGATGCACATCATCAACACAATAAATAGAATAGTAAATATGTACAAGTAAAATATATAGACTAATAAATCTGTACAATATATGCAGGTGCTGTGGGGAGGGGAAGGAGGTAGGGCGGGGGGATGGGGAGGAGGAGAAGAAAAAGGGGGCTCAGTCTGGAAAGGCCTCCTGGATGAGGTGAGCTCTCAGTAGGGCTCTGAAGGGAGGAAGAGAGCTAGTTTGGTGGATGTGCGGAGGGAGGGCATTCCAGGCCAGGGGGAGGACGTGGGCCAGGGGTCGACAGCGGGACAGGCAAGAACGTGGTACAGTGAGGAGGTTAGCGGCAGAGGAGCGGAGGGTGCAGGCTGGGCTGTAGAAGGAGAGAAGGGAGGTGAGGTAAGAGGGGTGAGGCGATGGAGAGCCTTGAAGCCGAGAGTGAGGCATTTTTGCTTGATGCGTAGGTTGACTGATAGCCACTGGCGATTTTTGAGGAGGGGAGTAACATGCCCAGAGTGTTTTTGCACAAAGATGATCCGGGCAGCAGAGTGAAGTATAGACTGAAGTGGGGAGAGATAGGAGGATGGGATAGAGAAGCAGCATGGCTCAGTGGAAAGAGGCCGGGCTTTGGAATCAGAGGTCATGGGTTCAAATCCCCACTCTGCCAATTGTCAGCTGTGTGACTTTGGGTAAGTCACTTCACTTCTCTGTGCCTCAGTCACCTCATCTGTAAAATGGGGATGAAGACTGTGAGCCCCCCGTGGGACAACCTGATCACCTTGTAACCTCCCCAGCGCTTAGAACAGTGCTTTGCACATTGTAAGTGCTTAATAAATGCCATCATTATTATTATTATTATGGGAGATCAGAGAGGAGGCTGATGCAGTAATCCAGTCGGAATAGGATGAGAGATTGAACCAGCAAGGTAGCGGTTTGGATGGAGAGGAAAGGGCGGATCTTGGCGAAGTTGTGGAGGTGAGACCGGCAGGTTTTGGTGATGGATTGGATGTGAGGGGTGAACAAGAGAGCGGAGTCGAGGATGACACCAAGGTTGCGGGCATGTGAGACGGGAAGGATGGTAGTGCCATCTACAGTGACGGGAAAGTCAGGGAGAGGGCAGGGATTTGGAGGGAAGATAAGGACTTCAGTCTTAGACATATTGAGTTATTCCCTTTATTAATAATTGTGGTATTTGTTGAGTACTTACAATGTGCTAGACACTTAGATAGATGCAAGATAATCAGGGCAGACACAGTCCCTAGCCCACATGGGAGAAGCAGTGTGGTCTAGTGGATAGAGCATGGGCCTGAGATTCAGAGGCCATGGGTTCTAATCCCAGCTCTGTGCTTGTCTACTGTGTAACCTTGGGCAAGCCACTTAACTTCTCTGTGCTTCAGTTACCTCATCTGTAAAATGGGGATTAAGACTGTGAGACCCATATGGGACAGGGACTGTGTCCAACCTGATTATCTTGTGTCTACACCAGTGTTTAGAACAGAGCTTGGCACATAGTAAGCACTTAACAAGTACCATAATAACAGTTATTGTTATTGTTATTATTATTATTTGGGGCTCCCAGTTTAGGGTGGAGGGAGAGAAGGTATTTATTACTCATTTTATAGATGAGGAAACTGAATCCCAGAGAAGTTAGGTGACTTGCCCAAGGTCATGCAGCAGGAAAGTGGCAGAGCCAGGATTAGAACCCAGATCTTCTGACTCGCAGGCCTGTGCTCTTTCCACTAGATGCTCTGATTTCACACCAGTGACCCTTTGTTCTGTGGCCTGTCATGTGACAATTTAATTTGAATTGCGTTGTTCCTGAGAGAATTCATTTCAGAAATCGAATCCTTGAGAAGCATTGGAATCGATTTGAATGTAATGTTTCATAAGGAGGAATACCACCCGGCCCCATTCATTCAGGTGAAGGGAAAAATGTCCTGAAGGGCACCCTCCAGTTTCACACAAACATAGCTTTGTCACAAATTAAAAATATCTCTTGGAGTGACTCTGACTTATGGGTAGACAAGAGAAGTGTTCATGTGGGCTGCTGATGAGTTCCTCTTGTTCACAAGTAATCTACTTCTTATGTTCCCTGTAGCAACAATTACTTTAGTCAGTTGCCTGTGCTCAAAATAGAGTCCAGAACAAATTGAAGACAAGATTTACAGCTTACATGAAATGATGGTGTCGGAGTTCAGATAGCGCATTTTGGGAAACAACGCAGTGTTTTGTATTGAGGCACATATTCAATTTCAGCCTGTCTGGTAATAGAGGTCTTTTTCCCACCCCTAAAAAATCTTTGCATGCTAACTATCCTTCACAGTCACTACTTATTGAGAATCTCCACAGTCCTGGAACAAAGCCTTCTTCTAGACTGAGGCGGTGCTCAACACAGCCTAGCTTCCCTGGCTGGAGCACGTGCGGAGAACGGATTTCGTCTGGCTTCCCAAACTGTTTCTGTGCACTGAACTGAAGTAGAACAACTGTAAGACAGCATGAACAGAAGGAACTCTTTATGCTTTCATAGGTCTTTAATGTCAAACACTGGGGCTTAACTATGAACCGCTGAGAAATAACAACGGTGGACACAACAGCTTGTCATGAAACAGTCAGCTGATCTGGAGAGGACAGCTTCAGGCAGGCTATGAATCTAGGAGGCAAGGACTAAAGCAGTAGTAGACCACATGGAGAACAGTGAGAGCCAAAGGATGGTCTTCATGTTTAGAAGCGATATTTGATCGCAAATCAATCTTTTCAGCTGCACTTGGGGACCACGTTAAAGCATATTGGAGAGTGAAAGCCAGGCCAATCTGAGTGAGGCAACTAGGGCATGTTCCCCAAGAGCATGAAGAATTTAATTGTAATAATAATGATGATAATAATAATAATAATAATAATAATAATAATAATAATAATAATAATAATAGTTAAGTGGGAAGTACCACGCACCGTACTTATCACTGGGGTAGATACAAGATAATCAGGTCAGACACAGTCCCTGTCCCACTGTGTCTATGTAGGAGGGAGTTTAGGGTTTTTCGCAATGCTGGGGGAAATGGAGCTTCCCTATTCACCCCACCCTAACTCCCAGGTTTCTTACTTGGTAGAGAACAGGCCCTGAATCTAATTCCCACATGTATACTCTTTCCCAGCTCTGTACACGGTATCTAATAAATACTATTACTATTACTACTACTGCTGCTTCAGGTTCAAACAGTTCTCCAATTTCCAAAGGAGTTTAATTCCTTCTCTCTGCTCTCCGCCAAAGGGTGGGTTCAGGTCACCCTTTTTTTGTTTGTTTGTTAAGCGCTTATTGTGTTCTTTCATTCATTCTTTCATTCATTCAATCATTATTTATTGTGCACAGAGCACTGTATAAGCTCTTGGGAGAGTACAGTATAACAATACATAGGCCCATTCCCTGCCATCGCATGCCTATCACGAGCATACAGTCTAAAGGGGGAGACAGACAGTAATCTGAATAAATGAATTACAGATATGTATATAAATGCTATGGGGCTGGGAGGGGAGATGAACAGAGGGATCAAGTCAGGGCAACGCAGAAGGGAGTGGGAGAACTCTACTATGCACTGGGGTAAATACAAGCTAATCAGGTTTGACACGGTTCATGTCCCACATTGGGCTCCCAGTATTAATCCCTGCTTTACAGATGAGGTAACTGAGGCACAGAGAAGTAAAGTGACTTGCCCAAGATCACACAGCAGACAAGTGACAGAGCCGGGACTAGAACCCATGTCGTCCTGACTCCCAGGCCTGTGCTGTAACCAGTAGGACACACTGCTATTCAAGTAAATATGGTATCAGTTGTTATCCCGGGGGAGAGTGTGGCCCTGGGGGCCCTATCAGGGTGACATCATGGAATCGGGATTTAATCCTAACACAGGGCCCAGACTCAGACCAGATCTGAGAAAAGGTGTAGATGAGTAATGTTGGTCAAGCAAAGTCCCAGGGACTCCAGGAAGGAAGAGACTTAGTGCACTGTGTGTGGAAGCAGGGTCAGGAGAGAGTGGGGCCCAGACAAACTGAACTGGAACTCCAAGACTGCCTGACTCTAATTAGGATTAAAATCAGAGAAGGAAGATTGGGTTTTGAAACTAGGTTTTCTCTCATCCACTCCTTTTGCATACCAGTTTTTAGTGACACCGTCTACCACTGTCAAAGCAATATATGCTACTGCTCCATTTTTCAGCCTGAGAGAATAAATAATAATAATGATGGCATTTATTAAGCGCTTACTATGTGCAAAGCATTGTTCTAAGAGCTGGGGAGGTTACAGAGTGATCAGGTTGTCCCACAGGGGGCTCACAGTTTATTTATTTTACTTGAACATATTTACTATTCTATTTATTTTGTTAATGATGTGCATCTAGCTTCACTTCTATTCATTCTGATGACTTGACACCTGTCCACATGTTTTGTTTTGTTGCCTGTCTCCCCCTTCTAGACTGTGAGCCCGTTGTTGGGTAGGAACCGTCTCTATATGTTGCCAACTTGTACTTCCCAAGTGCTTAGTACAGTGCTGTGCACACAGTAAGTGCTCAATAAATACGATTGAATGAATGAATGAATGAATAATCCCATTTTACAGATGAGGTAACTGAGGCACAGAGAAGTTAAGTGACTTGCCCAAAGTCACACAGCTGACAATTGGCGGGGCTGAGATTTGAACCCATGACCTCTGACTCCAAAGCCCGTGCTCTTTCCACTGAGCCACGCTGTGTCTGTAGAGATGTAGAGGCTTCATATGCTCTATGTGTGTTTCTGTGGGTTTTTCTTTGCTGAGATGCTTCAGTTTTCACTGGCTTTATTGGGAAGCAATAAACATCAGCATCAGCTCTGGCACAACACCTAGAGAATGCAGGCACGCCACTCCAGCCTGAACCACATTCCCATTGAACCAGCTTTATTTTCTGGGAATCAGGGAAGCCGTTGAAATGGAAAAGAGACCAACATGATTGATGGCCATAACCATCACACCATCATCAGTATTTAGTGAGCCCTCACTTTACCAGGTGCTTGGGAGCACACAGGTAAAAATTAGGAGGCCTAGTTAAAGCTGCCCCTGAGGACTCTACAGCACAAAACAAGACGAGAGGAGCTTGCAATCTGATGAGGGAGCCAGACAGACACAGGGAGTCTATATGCCTCGATACTGTGTGAGAAGCAGCATGGCCTGGTGGATAGAGCACAGGCCTGGAAGTCAGAAGGTCATGGGTTCTAATCCTGGCTCCACAACTTGTCTGCTGGGTGACCTTGGGCAAGTCACTTCACTCCCATGTGCCTCAGTTACCTCATATGAGAAGCAGCGTGGCTCAGTGGGAAGTAGCGTGGCTCAGTGGAAAGAGCACGGGCTTTGGAGTCAGAGGTCATGGGTTCAAATCCCCGCTCCACAAGTTGTCAGCTGTGTGACTTTGGGCAAGTCACTTAGCTTCTCTGGGCCTCAGTTACCTCATCTGTAAAATGGGGATTAAGACTGTGAGCCCCCCATGGGACAACCTGATCACCTTGTAACCTCCCCAGTGCTTAGAACAGTGCTTTGCACATAGTAAGCACTTAATAAATGCCATTATCATTATTATTATAAAATGGGAATTGAGATTGTGAGCCCCACGTGGGACAGGGACTGTGTCCAACCCGATTTGCTTGTATCCACCCCAGCGTTTAGTACAGTGCCTGGCACGTAGTAAGCACTTAACAAATGCCATCATCATCATCATTATTATTATTAGAACCATGCTACCACTTTGATCCATGCCCTTGTCCTATTCTGCCTTGATTACTGCATCAACCTGATGCCTGATACTGTTTTCCGTGCCTCTTGTGTCTCCCCACTTCAGTCCATACTTCACGCCGCTGCCCGGATCATTTTTCCAAAAAATCAGTCAGTCCATGTTTCCCCTCTCCTGGAGAACCTCCAGTGGTTGCTCATCTACCTCCATATCAAACAGAAACTCCTTTCCATATGCTTTACAGTGGTCAATCTCCTTGCCCCTCTCATCTTACCTCCCCTGATTTCATACTGCAAACCAGCCCACACACTTCACTCCTCGAATGCCATCCTATTCACTGAACCTCAATCTCGTCTACCTTGCCACCCACCTCTCATCATGTCAGTCAGTCAGTCGCATTTATTGGATGCTTACTGTGTACAGAGCACTGTACTACATGCTTGGGAGGATACAACCCAACAGTATAACAGACACATTTTCTGCCCACAGTGAGCTTAAAGTCTAGAGCCACATCATGCCACTGGCCTGGAATGCACTCCCTCTGAGAGAAAATCACTCTCCCCACTGTCAAAATCATATTAAAAGCACATCTCCTTCAAGAGACCGTCCCCTCATTTCCTCTTCTTCCATTCCCTCTTCTTTTCCCTTGCTCTTGGATTTTACCCCTTATTTACCCTTTCCTCAGTCCAGTTGGACTTACATACATATCTGTAATTTATTTATATTGATATCTGTCTCCCTCTCCAGACAGTAAGCTCACTGTGGGCAGGGAACGTGTCTACTAACTATCATATTCATTCATTCATTCATTCATTTATTCAATCGTATTTATTGAGCACTTACTGTGTGCAGAGCACGGTAATAAGCGCTTGGAAAGTACAGTTCAGTTACAGAGACAATCCCTACCCAATAACGGGCTCACAGTCTAGAAGGAAGAGACACAACAAAACAAAACAAGTAGACAGGCATCAATGCCATCAAAATAGATAAATAGAATTGTAGAAATATACACATCATTAAGGAAATAAATAGAATAATAAATATGTACAAATGCTGTGGGGCAGGGAAGGAGGTAGAGCAGAGGGAGGGAGTAGGGGCGATGGAGAGGGGAGGAGAAGAGGAAAAGGGGAGCTCAGCCTGGAAAGGCCTCCTGGAGGAGGCGAACTCTCAGTAGGGCTTATACTCTCTCAAGCATTTATTTAGTACAGTGCTTTGCACATAGTAAACACCCAATCAATACAATTGCTTTAGTGTCTACAGCAGGATAGTCAGCTCTAAGGAAGCAAAGGTACTCACCTGCCCTCCCACCACTCAATGGCTTGTTTCTTTTAATTTGCAAGGCAACTTCCTGCCTCGAAGTGTGAGCCTGCTAAGAAAGAAAGCTGGAGCTGGCAGGATTCCTCCCCACCATCTGATGGAATTGCTTTGGCTAAATCTACCCATCCTGGACTCCCTATCATTTTAACTTGTGTTGGCCAGTTTACAAATAGACTGAATCATCCCATAGAAAGCCTCCTGTAAGGTTGAAAAGCAGAGGGAGAATTTTTCTTCAACCAGCTAAATTGATTAACGAAAACACTATTTAACATCGCTTTTTCAAACCACTGCTTTTGACACTAGTTCTAAAAAGGTATTTTATTATAGTCCCCAGTGCAGGTCTTTTTTTCTGGTGCCACTAAATTAAAATTGCCATAGAGAGCACTTGAGGCTAATTAGCCAATCAGATCAGTGGACTGGCTGAACATTTCTAGCCCTGTAATTTTGCACACAGAGGCTATTTATTTCATGCCGTGGAACTATCCTTAGGTTCTGCTATTTTAGCAACTGGCTATTTCCATTTTTAAAGCTGCATTGTGGAAGAGAGGATCTGTCCAAGAGTGCTTGTTTAGTAAATAGAATTTCCCAATGCATACTCCATTTTGTTTTAGCAGTTGGGCTTTGTCCCTCCGCATGATGGATTTATTAAGTTTTTGAAGTGCTGTAGCTGTTAAGTGAATGGGGAGGTCTGTTCATAAGCAGGAATTGGACCAACTTTGGCTTTGTATTCTCCAAGACGGGAACTATGAAACTGCTTCTGAGAAATCGTGCAGGTCTAACGTCCTTATCCACAGGGAGAGCAAATCCAGTGATAAAATAACTGCTGAGAATTATTTATGCTGGATCCCCACTGTTCCCTTTGACCCCATTATTATACTTGTGATAGATGTGGCTAATTCAATGGCTGAACTATAATGGCCAGTGGCACTTTTGCATGCTCTCCTGTACGAATAAAAACCTCCTAAAAGGGAAACTACCGACTTGGGTGGAATAGAAATGCCATATTGAAAATCACATAAAGTTTTACAGAAATGCCAGCTAACAGCAGCCAAAAGGATCACTAAATATGAATGTTCAAACAGCTGTCTCAGTAGTGCAGGCAGCACCATCCCCATTACCAGTCACAGTACTTGAAAGCCCAAACTACTGATTCCTGGGAGTTCTGTGAAATTGCCCTGACTACAAGTGAATGGAAAAGAAGGCAGTGTATTCCCTGTTTAGCAAAATTCAGACAGTCCCTCTTTTTTGGCAAAACTCATCTATTTATTCAGAGGACCGTCTTTCCACTTGCTTATGGAACCCAGCAGAGCACAACCACTTAAAGCATCTGGTTAGGGAATTCCACTCTGAAAAGCATGTAATGGAGGCTTCAGTGGTTCTTTTGGCAAAAAGGGTAGTATTTGTCTCCTTACTTCATTTTTACCATTCTCACTCATACAGTGCTTTTTGGCTCCTGAAAAGTTGGATATGAAGCATGTTAGGAGTATGGAGGGATTTTGCCTATGTGTAGGTTAATGACCGCTCACTCATGCTCTCTGGGGGCCCTCTCGCCTCCAACATAGTCTACTGTACATGCAGAATAAGGGGAGATTCTGAGACAAATTCCAGCTGCTGAGAGGTGTAGGTCACTCTTTGGTTCCACTGGATGATATTATTGCTGTGATAGTAGTGATATTATATAATAAGTAATGTCTGCTAAGCATATGACTGTGATAGGTCACTGTTTCAGTACCACTGGGTGATATTATTACTGTGATAGTGGTGATATTATATAATAAGTAATGTCTGGCAAGCACATCATCACTTCCCAGCTGCTTTGAAATCCATGTTACATGCTAGTAATTTGTCTTTTGCATTGTCTTTCCTCACTTCAGTGACTCGCCTTTCCAATTGAGCCTAGAGAACGCTGGCTCAGTAGTAACTCTTTTTGCAAGGACGAACGGTCAGGAGTAAGAATCAGAATGCACAGGAGAAGAGGAAAAGGATATAAGAAATTGTCGGTCGAGGTGCTAAATTGTGTTCTGCCCACAGTCAGCACTCAAAATTCCCCTGATTGATTGCTCGGTTGATTGATTGTTCACAGTACTTCCTTTTACAGACTCATCCAGCACCATAAGTCATTTCCTTAAGTTTCCTTCATTAGCATTTTTTTATTCTTTAGTTTTGGGTGCAGTTGATTCCAGCTGCGGTCTCCCTTTTGAAGCATGTGTCATCAGACCAAGTGACTCCTCTGCAAAGCTGTCCCACACAGCACTGGCATGCCAGCTATTATGAGAACAATGGAGTGGGCTAATGGCCAGACACTCCTTCAGTAGCTTGTCCTTTCCTTTGAACACTCTCCTCCCACAAGGGGGTGGCTAATGAGGAACTGAGCTTCTTTTCCACTTGAGCATCTGTAAACCGATTGCTTGCCCGCATCCAGGGACTTTAGGAATCAAAGAAGTGTGACTCTTGATCGTGGTTTGAACACTATCCTTGCAGTTCTCCACTTCACAATTGGAATTCCTTCTTTGTGTGCGTTTGGGTTCTGGTCGGCTCCTGCCAGTAGCCAATCCTGGCGACAGGCCAAAGTAACCTCTCTGCAGGCCATTCCCTCCCTGTAGTGGGGGATGTTCCCAGAATGCATCCAACATGGGGCCAAGAGTTGAGGAAAACCTTCTAGCCGCTTGTGCCAGTGTCGTTAAACATGTGACTGACAGTGGTGGTGGTCTCTGAAGGCCTATCAGGAACTTCTGAAATCAAACTCTGCCGCTCTCAGTGACAATAAATTCTACACCCTAGCCTGGCCCCTAGTGCTTTTCAGTTCTGTCAGGAGATAAGTGACAGAGAGTAATAATTTATTCAGATGTCAGAAAATAATTTGAAAAATGTCAAGGAGGAAAGAAAAATAGGAGAGAAAAGGATTACTTTAAGAGCTAGGTGGCCTTTTTCCCCTGAAATGTCCAGAATTTGAAAGGAGGTTTGAGGAAAGCTGTTGTGGATGGATAGGTGTGGAGAGGATGAAGTGAAAAACACTTTGAGCAATCAGCCCCCAAAATCTCCACTTTCCCCCTTAAGGCAATTTTAATTATCATTGCATTACTGTAGCAGACAAGATTGAAGAGAGGCCCATCCAGCCTGGCAGGGGAGGGCATTTATTCAGTCACTTCTCAGAGGCATGGCAGGTGCTAGAGTCAACACAGCTGAAGTAGAGGGGGAGAGAGTAAAATTAGGACACTGTCAGGTGAAAGGGGATCCTTTAGTAATAATACTAACAACACTAATAAGAACTGTGGCATTTGCCAAGTGTTTATTGTGTTCCAAACATTGCCGAAGTGTTGGGGTTTATAGTACATTCAGATCAGGAACACACAGACCCTGTCTCACATAGGACTCCTAGTCTGAAGAGGAGGGAGAATAGGCATTTAATTCTCATTTCACAGGTGAGGAAACTGAGACGCAGAATAATTAAGTGATTTGCCCAAGGTCACTTAAAGCAGGCAAATGGCATACCCCAGGCCTCATGACTCATGACTTAGAGAAGCAGTGTGGCTCAGTGGAAAAGAATGTGGGCTTTGGAGTCAGAAGTCCTGGGTTCAAATCCCGGCTCCGCCAATTGTCAGCTGTGTGACTTTGGGCAAGTCACCTAACTTCTCTGGGCCTCAGTTCCCTCATCTGTAAAATGGGGATTAAGTCTGTCAGCCCTCTGTGGGACAACCTGATCACCTTTTAACCTCCCCAGTGCTTAGAACATTGCTTTGCACATAGTAAGCGCTTAATAAATGCCATTATTATTATTTTTATTATTATGACTCCCAGAGTAGGCCACACTTTGGTTTTATTCTGTTTCCCTGGAGCCAGGGAGGCATTCAAGTTTGACTTTTTCTTCCAATTTCAAATAGAGCCAACCTCTACAGTGAACGTGAACTTAATTTTTGAGACCACCGGAACAAAATCTAAGTTAATTCATTTTTCTGTCTTAACTTTCCTCCTTCAGAATGTCGGTCCAAAGAGAATGAAATATGGTAGACCTGAAGGATACTTTTGACCTTTAGAAGGGATTGCCCATTTTGGGAACTCCAGCGTTAGAGCCAATCTCAACATGAAAATTAAGTTCTGCTTATAAACTGAAGCATCAGAGAGAAAGTACAGTTACCAGTGAACCCTGAAAGCCGCTGGTGGGTTCTGAAACGCCAGGTGTCAGAGGGCCGTGTTCCTGGAAAGCCACGTTATTATTGGAGGGTCCCTCTAGGAGCAGATCGGATCAGGAAGTCATGTCCCCTGCCGCTGAGAGCTCGCTTTCTGAAAGAGGCCAGTGACAGGTTCAAAAGGCCCCCGTCAGCCTGCCCTCGTAATTCCAAATGGCACTTCCAGAAAAGCCAGAACTCAGCTGGGAAGAGAGAGGGGATTGGGAGGGGGAAGCCTCAGCAGGAGGGCTGGTAGGTGGGTATTGTACTCAGGTCATATAGGCTAATGGCTTGCATTAAAAATAGCAAAATGAATTGTACTCCAGCCTTGGCCAACATGACAGCTTGGGCATGACAAACAGATGATCTGTTTAGTAGTAGAGAGCAGTGTTTGTGCAGCTGGGAAACAGCTTGATTACTGAAGACATGGTCCTTTCTTTCCGAAGGGACCCTTGCATTAAGGAGTTGCAATTGTGAGAATTCGGGAAGGAACTTTTTCCTGAACTTGGGCTGATAACCTCAATCTGAGTCTGAAATGCCTTCCGCACATGGCTCCTACTGAGCTTTTGGTTTCCTTGCCCTGAAAAAGCTTTTCTCGGACACCCTGAAGAGCAAATGGATTTACCCGCTTAGGCCCACAGTCAGAATGGGACAGGGACCCAATGTGGCAGTTGATTGATTAACTGACCGTTAACTAGAGCCCTGCACAGGCCCAAGTTAAGCCTGCAGGCTCTGAGTCTGGTTCACGTTAGCCTGAAGCGGATCTGGGTCTAGCTTCGATGACTGCTCAGACTTTCACAACCCCATTTCAATGGCAACAGTGACTCCAGTGAACCAGAAGTAGCCTGAAATTCTGCATAGAGTAGTGACTAGAGCATGGGCCTTGGGCAAGTCACTTTACTTCTCTGGGTCTCGGGTCCCTCATCTGTAAAATGGGGATTGAGACTATGAGCCACAAGTGGGACAGGAACTGTGTCCAACACGATTTGCTTGTATCCACCCCAGTGCTTAGTGCAGTGCCTGGCACATGGTAAAGGCTTAACAAATAACATAAATATTATTATTATTAATTTGGGAATTGCTCTGACAGGCCAGTTTCCCTGAGGAGGGCAGAGCCCTGTCAGCTGCCCATGTACTAGGGAATCCCAGGCATTCCAGTTGGGCCTGGCTCATTTCCAGCGTGGAGGGACCACTGCCGCCATGCTGCAGCTGGAACCAAACTGGTTTTGGTGCCATCAGAGGCAGGCTCCAGCCTGGGCACAGGAAGGATGGGCAGGCCAAGACCTAGATTTCCAGAACGGGGAATACTCTGCCACCACCACCATCGTCAAGGGTCCGTATAGGTCCAACAACAAGCTTGGGGATTGAAGTTTGTTTTGTTTTGATTTTTTTTAAGTGCCAATTCCTCCCTGTGGTTTCAGGTGTCAGACTGAGAAGATAAATTTATCCACAAAATATATTGGCTGGGGTTGTTTCTCTAAAGACATGGCTAGCCACAGTATTAAATACATTTTAAATGAGCCACATTCCTGGTTAGGTGTCTGTTGATGGATGAGGGCTTGCATTTGCTTGTGCCTTTGGAAACATTAAGTGCCAATTTTTAATTCCCCCTTGGAAGTGGTGAAGAGAAAAGCAGGGATCAGCCAGGGATGGCAGCCCTTATTTCATTGGAGACAACAATTCTAGAGTGGGGACTTACCCCTTCCATGTCCCCAGAGCTCTCAGGCACCCTAAGTTATTTAGTGGGGTCTGCAGAAGAGTGGGGCAGGAAGGGAGTGGAAAATGGTGGGCGGGGGGGAAGAGGAGAGAGTGAGGGAGAGAGAGAGAGAAGAGAGAGAAGACACGACATGACACGACACAAGAAAAGAGCCAGCAGTTTGGGTGGAAAGGGAGGTGTTGAGTGTGCGTAGAAATGGCTTGGCTAACAGAGGGCTGAGGTAGAGACTGTAGAGCCAGGTTCTAGTCCCATGAAGGCACTTTCCTTTGTCCTTCCAAGGATCTTAATAGCTTCCCCTATTCTGAGACTTAGGACAGGAATTGCTACTACAACTTCTCTCCCCATTCAGAAAGTACAGTTTGGGAATTGGACTAATTTGACAGATAGCACAGAACAAGAAAAATATTAGAAACAAGAGAAAGCCATTTGGCCTATTGAGACTTATTTCATTCCATATACCATTTCCCCAGGATATCATGCAATTGTTAGCAGAAAGAGTAATGTTATCCATTTTTTATAATGCCACTCTTGAGTATTATGGATATAAATATCTAAATGATAGAGAAATAACTTTCTTTCGCTGCACTAGTTCAAGAGGGAGGAGAAAAATGGTAAATGCAGATAGACTTAGCGACATAAGATTATTCAACCTTAAATGAAAAATCTGATATTATTCCTGAAGATATTACTGGAGGGACAATTCTGTCGAGGAGAGAAATGTGAGTGTACAACATACTTATTTACCAGTACTTCTCTAAGCCTCACAGTCAATCAGTGGTATTTATTAAGCACTTAGCATATGCAGAGGAGCACTGTACTAAGCACTTACAGTATCCAATTCTAGCAATTTACCAAAAGATAATCCTCCCCTTTTACCTTTATTTCAGGACCCATGCAAGAGACGATATATGATTTCTGGAGAATGGTGTGGCATGAAAATACTGCCAGTATAGTCATGGGAACGAACCTGGTGGAAGTTGGAAGGGTAAGTTTTGTTTGTTGGTTGGTACTTAAAAAAAAAAAAAGCTCAATGCATTGCTGTTGCTCCATTTGTACTTTAAAGAAACACTTGAACTTAGTCCTAGTATCACACAAATTAGAAATAGTAATTTATTAAAACACAGTGCAAAGCACTGTAGTAAGTGCTGCAAAAAAATACATAGGTGGGAATATGGGGCTTACATTCTAAAAGTTTAAGTGGGGTGAAGGGATTGGAGACAGATCCAAAAGGAGTGATGGAACATTAAACACAACACAAGTACACAAAGTAGGGTCCAGGTCTCAGCGGTGATGGAGTTGTCCGAGAGCACATGGGAGCAAAGTTAACATACAACTGAGTGAATTGAATGAATGAATGACCCTCGGTGGTGGAGGAAAGGCAGCGGTTGTATGGTGGTTTTCGCGGTGGTGATGGGAGAGTCCAAGAGCATGGCGGAGTAATGCAGCATAGCCCAGTGGAAAGAGCCTGGGAGTAAGAAGACATGGGTTCTAATCCCAGCTCTGCCACATGTCTGCTGTGTGACCTTGGGCTTCACTTAACTTCTCTGGGCCTCAGTTACCTCAGCTATAAAGTGAGGTTTAGGACTGTGAACCCCATGTGGGACAGGGACTGTGTCCAACCTGATTACCTCCTATCTACCCCAGTGCTTAGAACAGTGCTTGTCATGTAGTAAGCGCTTAACAAATGCAACAGTTATCATTGTTATATTATATCACTGGCCCAGGGTGCACAGAGCACTTCCATTGCTTTATTATGGTTTTAATTGTCACCCAGTGTAGCTTGAATTCTTTCTTTTGTAGCATAGTAACAGTCAAGATTCATTCAAGATGTACCACCATTGGAAAATCAGGAGCACTGGATTTGCGGGGCCTATCTGGTGGTCCTACCAGGAAGTACAAGTGTCTGCCATGAATGTTTATCCCAGCAAAGGGAAACCAATGGGCTTGGGAAGTTGAATGCAGTAGTGCAAGTGTTGATTGAGGAAATGGTCCCAGAGCCAACGACTTGTTAGAAAGGCCCTTGTTTTAACAGTCTCCATTTTCCTAATCTGTAAAACAGGATTAAGACTCCAGCCAGAATCTTGGGTCAGTTAGTGACTGGTAAAGTCACTTTGAAATGCAACGGTACATGTTGGAATCGCTACCTATGGTAATCAAAAATCTCTTTGACTATGGTTGTGGTCTGTAGGTTTTAGTGTTCTGAGATGATTTCCAGAGCATAATTTAAACAGAAGATAAATCTGAGATTGCTGCTGCTTTGCCTTGCAGATCATTAAATAGAGCACACCTGTTCACTTATCTTACTGGTTGGAGTCTTTAAAGGCAGGGAATGTGTCTATCGACTCTATTGTATTGTATTCTCCTATGTGCTTCGTACAGTGCGCTGCACACAGTAAGTGCTAAATCAATTGGTTGATTGATGAATTGATTGAAAGCCAGTGACTACTGTGCCAAACTGTGGGGATGCCAGGAAGGAAGAGGCGTCATTGTAGCTTGTGGACTAGAACTGAAACCAGTAAGTTATTCCAAAAATGCCCAATCAGCTCTACACCCAGCTAAAAAGTAAAATACCTGTTGTTGACAGTGGCTGATGGACAGGCAGTGAAGGAAAGAGAGTTTGGAACAAGAGGAGACACTTTGGCATATTGGTTGGGAAGATGTTAGGAGGGGCCTTAGTAATAACTGTGGTATTTGTTAAGTGCTTACTATGTACCAGGCACTGTACTAAGTGCTGGAGTGGATACAAGCAAATCAGGTTGGACACAGTCCCTGTCCCACGTGGAGCCCACAGTCTCAATCCCCATTTTACAGATGAGATAACCAAGGCACAGAGAAGTTAAGTGACTTGCCCATGATCACACAGCGGACAAATGGCAGAGCTGAGAATAGAACTCATGACCTTAGGATTCCCAGGCCCATGTTCTACCCATTATACCATGCTGCTTCTCATGCCACTACTGCCTCTTGTTAGTAGTAATGAGGAGGTTGGTTTAGGCATCTAAAGGGTGCAATTGTAAAATGCCCAGAAGAGAAGGGGCATCTAACCTGAAAACAGAAGCAAGGACCAGAAGGGGTTGGAATAGAGGTCATTCTGAGGCTGGCTCAACCCAAGGATTGTCTCATTTGCCAAGCTGTTTAACGGTATTTTTAGACCAAGACCAACTTGGCCTATTTGCTTCCTCTCCTGCCAGGACTTGCTGATGGTTCCCTGAGGGTGGCAGGGCTGGATCAGGGTGCTGAGAGCTCTGAGGAATCTTCCGAAACCAGATCTCCCATCCCTGCCCTCTTAGACAGAGTCTGGAGAGGCCCATGAGGGATACACGGATCACTTGTCTGAACCCCGCACAATCCCTTCATTCATTCATTCAATCAATCAAATTTATAGAGCTCTTACTGTGTGCAGAGCACTGTACTATGCACTTGCGCACAACGAGCTTACAGTCTAGAGGGGGAGACAGACATTAATATAGATAAATAAAATTACAGATATGAACGTAAGTGCTGTGGAGCTGGGACAGGGGATGAATAAAAGGAGCAACTCAGGTTGACCTAGAGGGGAGTGGGAGAAGAAGAAAGGAGGGCTTAGTCAGGGAAGGCCTATCGGAGGAGATGTGCCTTCAGTAAGGCTTTGAGGCGGGGGAAAGTCATTGGTGGATTTGTGGAGGGAGGGCAATCCAGGCCAGATGCAGGATGTGAGCAAGGGGTTGGCGGTGAGACAGGTGAGATTGAGGTACAGTGGGGCCCTACAGACTTCTGAGACATAATAATAATAACATTAATATTAATTGTAATAGTTAAGTGCTTACTATGTGCCCAGCACTGTAATAATGATAATAATAATAATAATAATAATAATGACATTTATTAAGCGCTTACTATGTTCAAAGCAGTGTACTAAGGACTACAGCAGGTACAAAAGAATCCGGTCCTACATGGGGTTCACAGTCTAACTAGAAGAACAGGTACTGAATCTCCATTTTGCCGAAGAGGGACCTGAGGCACAGAGAAGTTGTGACGTACCCAAAGCCATTCATTCATTCATTCAATCGTATTTATTGAGCGCTTACTGTGTGCAGAGCACTGTACTAAGCGCTTGGGAAGTCCAAGTTGGCAACATATAGAGACGGTCCCTACCCAACAGCGGGCTCACAGTCTAGAAGGGGGAGACAGACAACAAAACAAAGCCACACAGCAGACAAGTGGCAGACCTGGGATTGGAACCCAGATCCTCCGGCTTCCAGGCCCTTGCACTTTCCAGTAAGCCATGTTACTTCTCTGAAGTGGTAGAAGTGGTAGAAGAATCTGAAGCTTGAACTCAGGATAATAGTAATTATGGTACTTGTGAAGTATTTCCTATGTGCCGAGCACTGTTCTAAACACTGGGGTCTTGTCTTGTCTTATGCCATCGAGTCGTCTTCGACCCAAAACGATGCCATGGACACATCTCTTGCAGAATGCCCCACCTCCATCTGCAATCATTCTGGTAGTGTATCCATAGAGTTTTCTTGGTAAAAATCCGGAATCGGCTTACCATGGCCGCCTTCTGTGCAGTAAACTTGAGTCTTCTCCCTTGATTCCCTCCCATGCCTCTGTTGCCCAGCACAGGTGAGTTTTGACTTGTAGCAGATTGCCTTCTACTCACTAGCTACTGCCTAAACTAGGAATGGAATGGATATGCCTCTGCCTGACTCTCCCTCATGTAGTCGAGACTGGTAGAGTGCTAGGAACTTTCCGGGTGTGACCCTGAGAGGGGAAGCACTGGGGTAGAAACAAGTTAATCAGGTTGGATACGGTCTGCCCCACATGGGGCTCTCAGTCTAAATAGGATGGAGAAGTATTGAATCCCCATTTTACAGTTGAGGAAACTTAGGCACAGAGAAGTTAAGTGACTTTCCCAAGGTCACAGAGCAGGCAAGTAGCAGAGCTAGAATTAGAACATAGATCCTCTGACTCCCAGGCCTGGTCTCTTTCTTCTAAGCCATGTTGCTTCTGTCATATACCATCCTATAACTGATTTTGTTTTCTTCTGTGTCTGCACCCAAATCACTTATGACCACGCAATTGGCCAAATGCATTCCATTAGTTCTCGTCAACTAACCACTACTGTGGGAAAAAAGATTACCTATTTAGACTGAAGCTAAAATGGTTTTGATATATGTTTTTAATTTCTCCCTGACAGGGTAGTGAATTCCCCACCACCCCTAAAAATGGATGTCATGCAGTAGAGATTTTCCTTTGCACACTGTCCATTTTAAAGTTCCTTGGGTCAAACAGAGGAGCCCTGTAGGGTGAAAGTGACCCCTAAATTCAGAACCCTCTTAGACACCAAGAACACCCTTAATAACCAGAAAAATTCATTCATGTCTTTAAAGGGAGAGACGTAGCTTAGCCAAAGAGATATTTTTTCTCCAGATTAGGCCACTGAATCAGTGTCAGCAAAGAGTTTGGTTTTTTAAGTCAAATCACTCAATCAATCAATCAATCAATCATATTTATTGAGCGCTTACTGTGTGCAGAGCACTGTACTAAGCACTTGGGAAGTACAAGTTGGCAACATATAGAGACAGTCCCTACCCAACAGTGGGCTCACAGTCTAAAAGGGAGAGACAGAGAACAAAACCAAACAGGCTAACAAAATAAAATAAATAGAATAGGTATGTACAAGTAAAATAAATAAATAAATAAATAGAGTAATAAATATGTACAAACATATATACATATATACAGGTGCTGTGGGGAAGGGAAGGAGGTAAGATGGGGGGATGGAGAGGGGGTCGAGGGGGAGAGGAAGGAAGGGGCTCAGTCTGGGAAGGCCTCCTGGAGGAGGTGAGCTCTCAGTAGGGCCTTGAAGGGAGGAAGAGAGCTAGCTTGGCGGATGGGCAGAGGGAGGGCATTCCAGGCCCGGGGGATGACGTGGGCCAGGGGTCGATGGCGGGACAGGCGAGAACGAGGCACGGTGAGGAGATTAGCGGCAGAGGAGCGGAGGGTGCAGCGTGGGCTGTAGAAGGAGAGAAGGGAGGTGTGAGGTAGGAGGGGGCGAGGTGATGGAGAGCTTTGAAGCCCAGGGTGAGGAGTTTCTGCCTGATGTGCAGATTGATTGGTAGCCACTGGAGATTTTTGAGAGGGGGAGTAACATGCCCAAAGCGTTTCCGGACAAAGATAATCCGGGCAGCAGCATGAAGTATGGATTGAAGTGGGGAGAGACATGAGACACAAGGCAGTAAACCACATCAGAAATTTTTGAGTGAGATAATATAAAGTATAGCAAAGAGGAAACGAAGCAGTGCTGCTTTCTCTCCAGCAATACCAAGGAATGGGAAGCAGCATGGGCTAGTAGAAAGAGCAGTGGGCCTTGAAATCAGAAGACCTCGGCTGTAATCCCAGCTCTGCCACTTACCTTCTGTGTGACCGTGGACAAGTCAGTTCCCTCATCTTCAAACTGAGGATCCAGTGCCTGTTCTCCTTACTACTTAGAGTGTGAGCCCCATGTGGGACCTGATTATCTCGTATATGCCCCAGTGCTTAGTACAGTCCTTGGCATTTAGTAAGCACTAAACAAATACCACAATTATTAATTATTATTATTATTACTCTACTGAGATTGAGTAACTTTTGTACATGAAAAGGGAGTATTTATTATTGATTGAGGTATAATAATAATAATGGCATTTGTTAAGCACTTACTATGTGCAAAGCACTGTTCTAAGCACTGGGGGGGATACAAGGTGATCAGGTTGTCCCGTGTGCGGCTCACAGTCATCATCCCCATTTTACAGATGAGGTAACTGAGGCTCCGAGAAGTTAAATGACTTGCCCAAGGTCACGCAGCAGACATGTGGCGGAGCGGGATTCGAACCCACGACCTCTGACTCCAAAGCCCATGCTCTTTCCACTGAGCCATGCTGCTTCTCTAAAGCATCATGGCCTAGTGGAAAGAGCACGGGCCTGAGAATCAGAAGACCTGGGTTCTAATCCTAGTCTGCCACCTGCCTGCTCTGACCTTAGGCAAGTCACTTAACTCTTCTGTGTTTCAGTTTTGTCATCTGTTAAATGATGATTAAATTACCTGTTTTTCCTCTCACTTGGAATGTGAGCCCCATGTGCCCTGCACATGAAAAGTGTGCTCAATAAGTACCATTGTGATATGGACAGAGATTGTGTCCGTTGTAATTTATAACTACTCCAACACTTAGTACAGGGCTTGGTACACAGAAAAAGCTTAGTTATATGACTTATTTAGTTATTATTGTTATTACCAATAATAATAATACATCTGCAGGTGACTTCACAAATCTATAATTTTATTATTCAGCTAGCGATAATGATATTTATTAAGTATTACCATGTGTTAGCACTCGAAGAGAGTACACGCAAGTGGGAATTATTAGCTTCTGGTTAATTGAAAATTCTGAGGTTGGGGCTACAGAACTTAAAAAGAGCCTGGCTCTTCAGGCTGTGTCTCTTAAGGCCAGTTCATACCTCGTTTTGAGTATTAAAAGCAGCCCCAAAGGCTTTATGAATAAGCAAAAAGGGAACAGAACCAACTTCCAAAACAACCTGACGGCAGTAGAGCCTTCTTAAGGGACACTCTAGGGGTGTCCAACTTTCCACGTGGGTTTGTGTAGCCCGGAGATTTTAGGGAAATGTTCATATCAGTGCAGCCTTGATGGCTGAGACATGCGAGGAGAATGTATGTGTGCTAAGTGAAAGGTGGCCTTAACAAGCAGAGAAAGAAAAAGCAGAGGGAAGCGCTGTCTCCTATAGGGTAGAATGACAGTGCTCCTTTGAGACATCTACAGTGCATAGATCAACCTGCTGCTGGAGTCAGGAAATAGGTTGGTTCCCTTTGGAAGAGACTGGAAAACTGAGAAGCACATTAGAAAACAAGTGACATGCAAATGCATCAGTACAGCAAAAAACAATCTTTACTGGAACAAAAGAGTATAATGGAGTGTCAATTACACGAAAGTCTTTTCACCCAAAAGCAAGGAGAGCAGAGGAACCTTTTTAAGGACATGGTGAAACAAAACCTCAGATAGCACTGCATCCCAGCGGAAAACTGGGCATCAGTTGCTGATGACAGACCTGCATGGCACACTACTATCAAGAAGAGAGTGGCTTGGAGAAGCAACATGTTATAGTGAATAAAGCACAGGCATGGGATGCAGAAGATCTTGGGTTCCGATCCCAGCTCTGCCACTGTGTGACTTTGGGCAAGTCACTTTACTTCTCTGTGCCTAAAATGAGAATTGAGACTGTGAACCCCACCTGGAACAGGGACTCTTTCCAACCTGATTACCTTGTATCCACCCCAGTGCCTAGTACAGTGCCTGGCCTATAGTATGCGCTTAACGAACACCACAATTTATTATTATTATTATTATTATTATTATTATTATTATTATTATTATTTCTTTGAGCAAAAGATTCACATGGAAAGACCGAAAAGGAGCACCAAACATCAAATACAACAACACAACACCTTTTTGTGTGCCCACTGTAGCCAGGACTGTGGCACACTGTGTAACAAGAAGGGAGTGGCTTTCTTTGGGCAAAAGATTTGCATGGAAAGACAGAAAAGGAGGCAAAAGAGAAAACAGGACAAGGTGCTCCAATTAAGTACAACACAACAAGGGACAATCTTTTTGTGTGCCCAGTGTAGCCAGAACTGTGGCATTGGCTTTTTCAGCCACAAACTCATTTGTAGGTGAACTTCACCATCAGTAGTGTCTTCCTAAAAAACAAAAGACAACTCTATACATTGGTCTTTCCGGCCCCATTGTCGCACACCATGCTGTCAGTAGTGGCCCTGTTGAATAGGAAGGACAGCGCTATATATACTTATAGGAAAGGGGCGTTCAAAAAAGGGCTTCTTAGTGAGCATCTGTAATGGAGTCTGTCTAATTCTACCTTTTCTCTACCCTACTCCCCGGTCGATTTGCATTTCATCCACCCCTTCCCAGAACTGAAGAAATATGGCAGCTGAGAGGCTGCTTGCCTTTAAGACAACCTGAGGGTTTCTTCCACCCTTGACCTTCTTGCCTGTTATTCAAAGGACTTGCGTGCTTCCTCGGGAATGGATTTGACCTGTCTCTAAGTCTCTGAAGTTGACAAGAGATGTTCCCCTTTTAGGGAAAACGAATACCTTGTCAAACAGGTATACCTGTTAATCAGTGGTATAGATTGAGCTCTTACAATGTGCAGAGCTCTGAACCAATTTCTTGGGAGAGCATAATACAAGTAGAGTCGGTAGGTGCAATCCCTGCTCCCAAGGAGCTTACTGGGTAGTGGGGGAGACGGAGATTTAAAAACATTACAGATAGGGGAAGAGGCAGATTCTGAGTATCTAGACATAAGTGCTGTGGGGGTGGGGTGACTATCAAAGTGCTCAGGTGGTGGAACGGTTAGGTTTGGAGGTCTAATGTCCATTTCATGGTGAAGGGACCACCAAGAAATAAAAATTACAGGTTTGGAGGGCAGGATCCATCTACTTAACATATTTGCTACCCGATATGTGTCCTTCATGAATTAAGTATGAGATAGGGATATGTGTGCTTGTTTACACTGACTAGCTGGGTATTCATTAAATCAATGCTAGGCTCTTGCATTTTTTTTTTGCCCTGAAGCTCTCTGCATTAGGAGGGCTTTAATTGCAGGTGGAGGCTCCACTGTGAGTCTCCCAAATCCAGGCACCTGGTGCAGATGACAGGGTCCCTTGCAGCCCCCTCCAGCAGGGTCTGGGTACATCTGCCAGGGCCTGTCATTATCTGAGGCTTTCTTGTCAAAACCATGCAGCCCTTGAAGTGTGTGTGTTCCGGCAAGGGACCCTCGTCAGCTTCCTTGGCACCTGCAGACGGCTGCACACCTGGCATTTAAGTGGCACAGAAATGTGTTGTGATTGTTTTCCCTCTTTAATGAACCCACTGGAGGAACATTTAGCTTTTTATCCAGGAGCCTGTTACCCAACCATTCACATGTGCTCCGTTTGCTCAGAGATTCAAAAACTCAGTTGTGTTATAAGAATCCATCTGCCAGAAGCCTTATAACCAAATCTGCAGGACTCCCTAAGGAGACTTTTGCTCTGGTAATTTAAGCTAATGATTTCTAAACATATTTAGTCAGTTTTATGAAGACCTCATTAGAATGTGACTGTTTATTAAAAATCCAAATGAGGTCTCACAGTCATTTAGGAAAATTATGGTTGAGTCGCTGTGAACCATTCTGATAGAAGGTGATGAAATGCTTTGTCGCTAATAGAGGTTGGGCAGGGGACTGAAAGAAGATGTTAACCTCTTTTCAAAAAGCTAAGCAGAAAAAAGATCTGAACAGAAATTATACAATTGGGGAATTGTTCTGCCTTTCTTTTCACAATCATGTCTGGAGTGACATGGAAAAGGGATAATGAGTAAACATTTCTTCTCAGAATCTGCTTTGCAAAACACAAGCTAGGAAGGAGGTTAAGGCTCTAGTGGCTCAGGCACTGTTAAGAGATTTCCCTTTCCTGAATTGAAAGTTCTGGATTTGGGATGAGGGAAGTGGGGATCTAAGGGGTAGGGCTGCAGCAAATGGGAAGTGGGAAGGGAGGAGGTAAAGTTATTATCTAGACTGTGAATCCCATGTGGGACAGGGACTGTGTCTGTCCTGGTTATCTTGTATCTCCCCATAGCTTAGTACAGTGCCTGCAAAAGAAAGTGCTTATCAAATACCATTAAGAAAAAGCTAGCATGATTTTCCAAATTTATAATCATAAGATATTGGTAACTGATCATGCTATCTAGATAGGTTATGTGTTTCTTCAATCAGTGGTATTTATTGAGTGCTTACTGTGTGCAGAGTGCTGTCCTAAGTACTTGGAGGAGTATAATACAATAGAGTTGGTAGAGATGTTCCTTGCCCGCAAGGAGCTTACAGTCTAGAGGGGGAGACAGACATTAAGATAAATTAACAGATATATACAAAAGTACTGTGAGACTGAGGATGGAGTGAATATCAAGTCCATAGGTGACGCAGAAGGGAGAGGGAGTAGGGAAATGAGGACTTATTCTGGGAAGGCCTCTTAGAGGAGATGTGATTTTAATAAGGCTTAGAAGGTAGGAAGAGTGTTGGTTTTTCGTATGTGAAGTGGGAGGGCATTTCAGGCCGGAGGAAGGAATGAGCAAGGGGTTGGCAGCAATAAATCAAGATTGAGATATATTCAGTCGTAGGTTGGCATTACAGGAGTGAAATGTGCATGTTGGGTTATAGTAGGAAATGAGTGAGGTAAGGTAGAAGGGGGAGAGATTTTTTGGTTGAGTACCTTAAAGCTGGTGGTAAAGGGGTTTGGTTTAATATGGTTGTGTTTCCAAACGATGAAAATCACACTCTCTAGATTTGTACATTCAAAGTGGCTTTTCACAGTGGACAGTATAGAAAGCACCTTGGGGAAAAGCCGATTTATTGAATAGGACTGTTGGTGGTCGGCCAGTTCTCTCATCCACTACTCAGAAGTGGCAGCCAAGGCACCAAAGTCATTTAGGGAAATTTGAAAAAGATTGTTTTCTTTCCTATTGAAATTTAAGCAGATAATTTCCTCCCTTGAACTGCCGCTTCTACCTTCCCCAAGACTTCAGGAAATGGGTTTCCAGAGTTGCAATTTCTGTATCTGAGGGAACTGACCAGTTCCAATAGAGCTTCTGCAACTCAGCTTCCCACGAGGGTTAGAAGTGAATGGTTTAGAGAGAAAACTTTCCCACACAGTGAGGTGGAATTTTGTTTTCCAGTGGAAGATTTTATGGTGGGGAGGGGAAAATATGAAATTGAATAGAAATCTGATACCCATCTGAAGTGTTGGATATCTAAAGGTTGTTCACAAAATACTCAACCCTGGAGGTAAGTTAGTTATTTGTTAGGATTACAAGTGTCTTGTCTTATGCTGTTGAGTTGTCTCTGACCCAGAGCAATGCCATGAACACATCTCTCCCAGAATGCCCCAACTCCGTCTGCATTCGGTCTGGTAGTATATCCATAGAGTTTTCTTGGTAAAAGTATGTAAGTGGTTTACCATTGCCTCCTTCCGTGCTGTAAATTGAGCATCCACCCTTGAGTCTCTCCCATGCCGCTGCCACTCAGCACAGGTGAGTTTTGACTTGTCCCAGATTGCCTTCCACTCGTTAGCCACTGCCCAAGCTAGGAATGGAATGGGTAGGCCTCTGCTTGACTCTCCCTCCCATAGTCGAGACTGGTAGAGTACTGGAAACTCTCCAGGTGTGACCCTGAGAAGGGGAGGATTTCACTAGTTCTCTGAAAAATCAGTCCATCAATGCTATTTATTGATTGCTTACTCTAGCTTTCTCTTGGGAGAGTACAATACAAATAGACTGTGGTGACTGTGTCACCAAGTTATTAATAATGATAATAATTATGATATTTGTTAAGTGCTTTCTATGTTCTGAAAACTGTACCAAGAGCTGGAGTAGATACAAGATAATCAGGTTTGACACCATCAATCAATGGTATTTATTAAGCACTTACAGTATGCAGAGCACTGTACTGAGGCACCTGAGAGTACAGTTCAGCAGTTCTTGTCCCACACGGGGCTCAGTCAGTTGTATTTATTGAGCACTTACTGGGTGCAGTGCAGTGTACTTAGTGCTTGGGAGAGTACAGTGTAACAATATAACAGATACATTCGCTGCCCACAACTAAGTAGGGAGAGAATGGATTATTCAACTCCATTTTACAACAAGGTCACACAGCAGGCAAGTAACAGAGCCAGAATTAATACCCAGATTCTCTGACTCCCAGGTACCAGTTCTTTCCACTAGGCCACGATTAGGGTTTAGGAGTAATTGGGGAGAAGTATACAGACCACTTCTCTCCCCATCTTAAAAGCTGAATTAAAAATCACATCACTTCAAAAAGCCTGCCCTGACTAACCTCTCATTTCCCCACCCTATTCGCCTGCCTCTCTACCGAGTCATATGTGCATTTGGGTCTGTATCCCTTAAGAACGTGTTACCCCACTGTCAGTCCCACAGCACTTATATACATATCTTTACACTCTGCTATTTCCCCTATCTGTAATATATTAATAATTGGAACTTGTTAAGCACTTTACTATGTGCGAAGAACTGTTCTAAGCCCTGGGGTAGATACAAGGTAATCAGGTTGTCCCATGTGGGGCTCACAGTCTTAATCCCCATTTTACAGATGAAGTAACTGAGGCACAGAGAAGTTAAGTGACTTGCCCAAGGTCACACAGCAGACAAGTGGCAGAGCCTGGATTAGAACCCACGTCCTCTGACTCCCAAGCCCATGGTCTTTCCACTGAGCCACACTGCTTCTCCTAAAAGAAGCATATCTTCTCTTAAAAGAAGCATATCAAAAGTATAATACCCTTGCTATCCCTGTTTTAAATCCATTAAGTTTTAACATCTTTCCCAAACATTTCTTCAGGTGGCTTACCTGAGGACAGCTTTGTATTCACTTCTATCAAACAATGGTATTTATTTAGCACATACTGTCTGCAGAGCACTCTACTAAGTTTTCTTTTTAAAAATTGGTATTTGTTAAGCACTTACTATGTGCCAGGCACTGTTTGAAGCAGTAGAGTAGATGCAAGTTAATCAGGTTGATCACAGTCCCTGTCACACAGAGGGCTTGCAGTCTTAATCCCCGTTTTACAGATGCGGTAACAGAGGTGCAAAGAAGTTAAGTGACTTGCCCAAGGTCACACAGCAGACAAGTGGTAGAGCTAGGATTAGAACCCATGTCCTCTGACTCCCAAGCCCATGCTCTTCACTAGGCCACACAGCTTGGGAGAGTACAGTAGAGCAGATATGGTAGACAGTTCCCAGCCTACAGTCCTAGACAACCCCAAATCATATGCTACTTCCATTTTTTCTATTTTTTTTGCCCATATCTGGATCCAGTATGAATTGGGCTTTGTACAAAAACATTCTGAATTGACTGCAAATTACCTAGGACTCCTAGCCATAGCCAAATCCAGGGCTGTTCCAGTGGAAGGATTCTGCAGTATCAACACAAATCTCAAGGTCAGACTAAGAACCACTCAGAATATTCATTCCAAAGATCTGTGGGTTATCTGTCAACTCTTTAATATTCTCCACCCATCCAAACTAGCAAGATGACAGAACCTCCATGGGCCTGCTTTTCTTGGCCACCTTTTCAAACCCTGCTGCTAGCATAGAGCCAAACCTTAACACTGCTTTGTAAAAATGGAACCAAGATCCTCGAGACTCCTCATTATCATCCATATCTGCAGTAGCCCCAGCATTAAGGCATCTGAACTTGGCTCCCTAGTCAGCTCACCTTATCACACTCACTTTGTTCTCAGGTGTTGTCCTAGGGGCATATGGTTCAGAGGTCACCTGCTTTCATGTCTCTCTAAAGCTTTTAGAGTGAAAAACCAAAATGAGTAACAGATGGGCAAGTGCACCTTGGAATGAAGGCATAATGGACTGAGAGATTCCATTGCATACCCTGAATAAATTTGTATGTGGAGATGCAGTGTGCATCTGTAGCCTGTTGGCAGGATAATTGGATTCAATATGGGATGGTCTCACAGCTCCAATAGCCCTACATCTCTGTTCTGCTCATATGAACATTTGAAAATTTTTTTCTCCCCTCTTAAATGACTAACATGTAGTGTTCTACTATAATTATCAGGTGGAAAAACAGCCAGTCTGCTCTCCCCGCCCCCCCTTCCTCCTTTTTTTCTCTCCGCTCTCCATCTTCAACATCTAATCTCCCTGCTCTGTCTCCCTCCCAGAGGGTGTGGTGAGAATTAGTCAGTGAAACAAATGTGTGTGAAAGCAGGGATCCAGAAGTAATAATGAACCAGACAGTGTATCTGTGTTGCTGCACTTCTGAGCTTGTAGATTACCAGAGTGGCAGGAAATGAGATACCTGTTTAATAACAAACATCCATTAATAAAGAAAGTATTATATGAGATAAAAAGGAATTTCCCCTCTTGGCTCACAGAGAACTCATCATTATCAAGAAGAAATTTTCTGCCTCAGAGACATTTCCTGTGGAACTGTACATTGTGGGATTTACTGGAATTTTTGTGGTATTTAAGCACTTACTATATGTCAAACACTGTTCTAAGCTCTGGGATAAGTACAAGTTAATTAGGTCAGACATAGTCCCTGTCCCGCAAGGGGCTCACATTCTAAGTAGAAGGAAGAACAGGTATTTAATCTCCATTTTACAGTTGAGGGAACTGACTATAAGCTTGTTGTGGGCAGGGAATGTGTCTGTTTATTGCTGTATTGTACTCCAGCAAGCTCTTAATACAGTGCTCTGCATACAGTAAGTGCTCAGGAAACACAATGGAATGAATGAGGCACAGAGAAGTTAAGTGACTGGTCCAAGATCACACAGCAAGTAATTTGGCAAAGGCAGTCTTAGAACCCGGGTCTTCCGACTCCCAAGTATGTGTTCTTTCCACAAGGACATGCTGCTTCTCTTGCCCAGTCTGTTGAGATCAATGACTTACCCCTTCAGAAAGTGACAAACCCTCACCAGTCTAGGAACTCCTGCAGGAAGAGTGAGGAACAGGGCAGGATCTCCAAGTAATGAATTTCAGTGTGGTCTGTCTTCCTGCTGTTGAGCTCCCTTGCTCACCTTGGGCAAGGAAGTTAGTCTCCCCCTTATTTGGGCCTTCAAGAGGAAGGACAATAAATTGAAAACTGGGGCTCAACTCCTGGACAAGGAAGATTGGCTGGCTGGCAGCTGGGCAGATGTAGACATATTTTAAGAAATGGTAGAGAGTTGGTTGTTGGGATCAGGGCCGGGACCAACAGAGAGCATGGCAGAAACCCAGCCACACTGGTTGCAAAACCCCTTTTTTTCATTTTTATGTTATTTGTTAAGCACTTATTATATGCCAGGCACTCTACTAAGCCCTGGAGTAGATACAAGCTAATAGGTTTGGACGGAGTCCCTGCCCTACATAGGGCTCACAATCGTAATTCCCATTTTACAGATGAGGCAACCGAGGCCCAGAGAAAAGTGACTTGCCTAAGGTCATTCATTCATTTATTCAGTCGTATTAATTAAGTGCTGACTGTGTGCAGAGCATTGTACTAAGCCATTGGGAAGGACAAGTCGGGAACATATAGAGACAGCCCGTACCCAACAATGGGCTCACAGTCTAGAATGGTGAGACAGACAACAAAACAAAACAAATAGGTATCAATACTGCCGGAATTAATAGAATTATAGCTATATATACATCATTAATAAAATAGAGTACTAAATATGTTCAAATAAAATAGAGTAATAAGTATGTACAAATATATACAAGTGCTGCGGGAAGGGGAAGGGGGTAGAGCAGAGGGAGGGGGGCGACGGGGAGGAGGAGGAGAGGAAAAAAAGGGGGTTCAGTCTGGGAAGGCCTCCTGGAGGAGGTGAGCTCTCCATAGGGCTTTGAAGGGAGGAGGAGAGCTAGTTTGGCAGATGTGTGGAGGGAGGGCATTCCAGGCCAGAGGAAGGACTTGGGCCAGGGGTTGACTGTGGGACAGGCAAGAACAAGGCACGATGAGGAGGTTAGCGGCAGAGGAGCGGAGTGTGTGGGCTGGGCTGTAGAAGAAGAGAAGGGAGGTGAGGTAGGAGGGGGCGAGGTGATGAAGAGCCTTGAAGCCGAGAATGAGGAGTATTTTGCTTGATTTGTAGGTTGACAGGCAACCACTGGAGATTTTTGAGGAGGGGAGTAACATGCCCAGAGCGTTTCTGTACAGAGATAATCTGGGCAGCAGAGTGAAGTATAGACTGAAGTGGCAAGAGACAGGAGGATGGGAGATCAGCGAGAAGGCTGATGCAGTAATCCAGTCAGGGTAGGATGAGAGATTGAACTAGCAAGGTAGCGGTTTGGATGAAGAGGAAATGGCGGGTCTTGGCGATGTTGTGGAGGTGAGACCGGCAGGTTTTGGTGACTGATTGGATGTGTGGAGTGAACGAGAGAGTGGAGTCGAGGATGACACCAAGGTTGCGGGCTTGTGAGACGGGAAGTATGGTAGTGCCATCCACAGTGATGGGAAAGTCAGGGAAAGAACAGGGTTTGGAAGGGAAGATAAGGAGCTCAGCCTTGGACATGTTGAGTTTTAGATGGCGGACAGACATCCAGATGGAGATGTCCTGAAGGCAGGAGGAGATACAAGCCTGGAGGGAGAGAGAGTAAGGTTGGAGATGTAGATTTGGGTGTCATCAGCGTAGAGATAATAGTTGAAGCCGTGGGAGTGAATGAGTTCACCAGGAGAGTGAGTGTAGATAGAGAACAGAAGGGGACCAAGAACTGACCCTTGAGGAACCCCTACAGTAAGGGGATGGGAGGAGGAGGAGGAGGAGCCTGCGAAGGAAACTGAGAATGAATAGCCAGAGAGATGAGGAGAACCAGAAGAGGATGGAGTCTGTGAAACCAAGGTTGGATAGCATGTTGAGGAGAAGGGGGTGGTCCACAGTGTCGAAGGCAGCTGAGAGGTTGAGGAGGATTAGGATATAGTAGGAGCCATTGGATTTGGCAAGAAGGAGGTCACTGGTGACTTTTGAGAGGGCAGTTTTGGTGGGGTGTAGGGGACGGAGGCCAGATTGGAGGTGGTCTAGGAGAGAGTTGGACTTGAGGAATTCGAGGCAGCAAGTGTAGATTACTCTTTCTAGGAGTTTGAAAAGGAATTGTAGGAGGGAGATAGGGCGATATCTGGAAGGGGCAGTGGGGTCAAGAGAGGGTTTTTTAGGATGGGGGAGACATGGGCATGTTTGAAAGCAGAGGGGAAGGAACCACTGGAGAGTGAGCGGTTGAAGATGGAAGTTAAGGAGGGGAAGAGGGAAAGGGCGAGAGTTTTCATAAGATGAGAGGGAATGGGATCCGAAGCTCAAGTGGATGGAGTGGCACTTGAGAGGAAGGAGGAGATCTCTTCTGAAGATACTGCTGGACCAGTGGCGGAGCCAGGATTAGAACCTGGGTCCTTTTGACTCACAGGCCCGGGCTCTATCCACCATGCCACACAACGGATTCCATCACCACTGCAGCTTTTTCCCTTTTTTATTTTTAAATGGAACTTCTTAAGCATTTACTAGAGGCAGGACATGTGTGAGGGATCTACAGCGAGATAAACGAGATTGAGGTACAGTGAGTAGGTTGGCATCAGAAGAGCAAAGTATACAGGCTGGGTTGGAATAAGAAATCAGAGTGGTGAGGTAGGAGGAGAGGGCAAGGTAAGTGAGTGCTTTGAAGCTGATGGCAAGAAGTTTCTGATTGATGCGGAGGTAGATGGGCAAACACTGGAGGTTCTTGAGGACTGGGGAAACATGGACTGAATGGTTTTGTAGAAGAATGATCCAGGCGGCAGAGTGAAGTATGGGCCGAAGCAGGGAGATGGCCAGATTGGGATGGGATCAGGGAAAAGAGCAATGAGAAGCAGCATAGCCTAGTGGATAAAACTTGGGCCTGGGAGTCAAAAGGACATGGATTCTAATCCCAGCTTTGCCATATGTCTACTGTGTGACCTTGGGCAAGTCTCTGGGTTCATCTGTAAAATGAGGGTTAAGACTGTAAGCCCCATGTGGGTCATAGACTGGCCCAACCTTGTATCTACCCCAGCCCTTAGTACAATGCTTGGCACATAGTAAATGCTTAACAAATACCATTTAAAAAATGTGATGGGGAGAATGATGCTAGGAAAGGGTTTTGCAGAGATGGGAGATGTTACAGAGCAGGTAAGAACATTTGCAGGGAGGGAGAATTTACAATAGAGAAAGGGATAATGATATGGGAGGATTGAAAGTGACACATTACAGAGGAAGGTGTGAGGCCTTGAATGTTTGCCTTGAGTTAAAAAATACTTGATCCCAGCTCTGGACAGGAATTTCACTGGGTAATTATGCAGGAGTCATTAGAAATAGATCTGGTTGCAGTTAAGTGGCCAGTTGGGGAGAGATTAGCTTCAGGGAAGAGGGCTGGATCTCTGCAGTGAGGGGAAAGGAGACCTCAGAAAGTCTGAGATCAGTGCATCAAGGATAAGGGCATTTATCCACAGTGATAAAAGCTTCCAACTTTCTGGATTGACACTGAAACAGAAACCTTGATGTTTCAGGCTGCTGTCAGCATGGTGGACCTTTTCTTTTACAAAAGAGGAACCTGTTCCATTCTCTCTCCATCCAGTGTCAGAATCTTTCCTTATATTGCTGAGGGCCATGGTTTGGTGGTTTTAAAATCCACTAATCAGTGGAATAGTCCTATTCCAATCATTTTTTTTGGTAATGCTTAAGATGACAAAAAATGAAGAAAGTCAAAAATTGGCAACTTTCTACTATGTCATGTGCTCTGTGGATGCAGGTCAGGTTCATACCTTAAACTCACTGTATTGAGACTAGGCTTACCCCACCAGTAACACCAATAACCCCACCTTGAAATTTCCCTTTTGCTCCATTTGCCCATATGGCAAAAGAGCTTTTTTCATAAACCAGGATCTAAAACACCTGGATATCATCACCAGATTGGGTCAGACCAATGCAGAAGGTCGAGGTCACATCCAGGCCTCTTGAAATTGATCAATTAATCCATGATATATATGTAATCTTTAAGCTTGTTGTAGATAGAAAATGTGTCTACCAACTCTGCTGTCCTGTATTCTCCCAAACACTTAGAGCAGTGCATTGCACACAGTAAATGCTCAGTAAATGCCAGTGATTGATTGATTGACTAATTGAATTCTTCACTGGGCACTTACTGTGTGCAGAGACCTGTACTAAGTGCTTGAAAGCAGGAAGAGGGGTAACAGAGAAAGCAAGAATACATGAGCATAACCCAGCCATTAATCAATCAGTCAGTGACATTTATCAAGTGCCTACTGTGGCTCAGTGGAAAGAGCATGGGTTTGGAAGTCAGAGGATATGGGTTCTAATCCTGGCTCTGCCATTTTTCCGCTGTGTGACCTTGAGTAAGACACTTAACTTTTCTGTGCCTCAGTTACCTCATCTGTAAAATGAGGATTAAAACTGTGAGCCCCACATGGGACAACCTGATTACCTTGTATTCACCCCAGCACTTAGAACAGTGCTCGGCACATATTAAGCACTTAACAAATACCGTAATTATTATTCAGCACTTAGAATAGTACTTGGCACATAGCAAGTGCTTAGCAAATACCATCATTATTATTATTATTACTATGTGCAAAGCACTGTACTAAGCACTTGGGAGACTACAGTTTAGGAGGATTGGTAGACAGGGTCCCTGCTGTCAAGGAGCTTATAAATTCAGTGCAGGAAACAGGCATTACAGACAGGGGAAGCAGTAGAATATAAAGTTATGTACATAAAGGATAGAGCACAGGCCTGGGAGTCAGGAGATCATGGGTTCTAATCCCACTTCTGCCACTTGTCAGCTGTGTGACCTTGGGTAAATCACTGTGCTTCTCTGTGCCTCAGTTATATCATCTGTAAAATGGGGGTTAAGTCTGTGAGCCCCACGTGGGACAGGGACTTTGTCCAACCCGGTTTGCTTGTATCCACCTCAGTGCTTAGTGCAGTGCCTCACACATATTAACTGCTTAACAACTATGAGTTATTATTATTATTGTTGCTGTTATAATTATTATAATGTAACAAGTGTGGCAGAGGTGGAGAGACTATCAGATGACTTATGGGCTACAGATCCAACAGCTTAGGCAATGCAGAAGGGAGGGCAAATAGAGTCGGAGAAGTGAGAGGTTAGTCAGGAAGGGCTTCTTGGAAGAAATTATTTTAGTAGGGCTTTGAAGATGAGCACAAAGATGACCCTATTGTGCCTTTTTCACCCTTTAAACAAGAAGTTGGAATTGAAAACTAATGCCTGGCTGCAGTTCTTTCCACCTCTACAGTACTTTGTCCTTACATACCTGCAGCATTTTCTAATTTGTCTCTTGCTGTTTTTACTTTCCCAAGTCCCTGCTCTCTAAAAGTCACCCTATCTCTGGTTACTGCCTTCCAGGTTGCTCTTCAAACTGCTATTGTCTGCTTCACTGTGTAGGAGTAGTAACGCTATATAGTGAGCATCTACTGAGTGCAACCCATTGAACTAAGGGCTTAGTTAGGAAAGCAAAACAGAAGCAAAAAAACACATTCCATGTGCCCAATCCAATATGGGGAGTCAGACATGCGCATTGTTTTGAAAAGTGGGAGCAGAAGGAAAATCAGGCACTAAATAGGAATAGAATAAGTATGCCAAGATCAAACACCAGAACAAATAACTGAATGTTCAGTTGAATGTACGTATGTACCTAACTGCTGAGTTTTGGGGTGGTTGTTGGGTTGATGTGACTTGGGATGCTGGGAATTAATTGGGGAAGGCTTCTTGCAGGGTGTAAGATTTTAGGAGGACGATGACGTTATGAGCGAGAGGATCTGGGTTTTAAGCCTGGCTCTGTCACTCCTTGCTCTATGTCTTTGGACAGGTCACAACTTCTGTACCTCAGTTTCAGTAAGTTGTATTTATTGAGCATTTACTGTGTGCAGCACACTCTACTAAGCACTTGAGAGACTACAGTATAACTGAGTTGATTAACCTGTTTCCTGTCCACAGCAAGAATACAGTCAAGGGTTTCCTCATCTATAGAATATTCTCCCTCATAAAATGTTCTCCCTCACCCTCAACCTTTAGATTGTGAGCACCACATGGGACCAGTACTGTGTCTGACCCAATTTTCTTATATCTTTTTTAAAAAAATGGCATTTGTTAAGTGATTACTATGTGCTAGGTACTGTTCTAAGCACTGGGGTAGATGCAAGGTAATCAGGTTAGACATAGTCCACATCCCACATGGGGCTTACAGTCTTAATCCCCAGCATGGCATAGTGGATAGAGCACAAGCCTGGGAGTCAGAAGGTCATGGGTTCTAGTCCCGGATCTGCCACTTATCTTCTGTGTGACCTTGGGCAAGTCACTTTACTTCTCTTGGCCTCAGTTACCTCATCTATAAAATGGGGATTGAGACTGTGAGCCCCACTTGGGACATCCTCTCGCCTGCCTCTAATTTTTCCCCTTCTAGACCATACCGTAATTGTTGTTATTTTACAGCTGAGATAACTGAGGCACAGAGAAGTGAAGTGACTTCCCACAGTCACACAACAGACAAGTGGCAGAGCCAGGATTAGAACCCAGGACCCTCTGACTCCCAGGCCCGGGCTCTATCCACTAGGCTGTGCTGCTTCTCTTGGCACATAGTGAGCTCTTAACAAAGACCATGATTATTATTATTAGGAAGAGTGGAGATCTAGCAGATTTAGGCAGGGAGGAAATTTCAGTTTGGACAGGGAGAGGCAGGAGAGGCAAGAGTGAAGTATGCTTATAAGATGGGCATTCGAAGGAGTGAAGCATGCAAATGGTGGAATAACGGGCAAAGAGAGCATATATGTAAGAGCTGCAGAGCCTTAGAGCCAAAATTCAGGAGTTTTTGCCAGATGTGGGAAGATGCCATGGGGAGTTTTTGAGGAGTGGAGAGTCATGTGCTTTGCAGCGTTTCAGGAAGTTCTAAATTCTAAACTGAACAAGGGGAAAGGGGGTTGAATTTGCTATCTGGACTTCCTGAATTCCCACCAGCACCTGGCCAGTGTATCCTAAGAAGCTGATAGAACTAAAGGAGTCCCTGTTGGAAGGATATCTATTGGGATAAGTGGTTTTTTAATCGGAAGTTTTGGGGAAGAGAAGCTGTTCAGATATGAAGTAGCCTGTTTTCGGGAAGGAGCCTGACTGGAAACTACTGCTAGCTGGCATTCAGGGCTGAGTCTTCTGGGCAGTGCTTTGCTTCAGCTACTCAGTATCTTCATCAGAGCCAGCCTCTGCAGTAATTCTGCGGGTTAGAAATTCATCTTGGGTCATCGCTTCACACAACATTGGATCCCTGTGCCTTTTTCACCCTTTAAAAAAGAAGGTGGAATTGAAAACATCTTGGTTACCTCTATAGGTTAGGTTAGGTTAGGTTACCTCTATAAAGATCTTTCTGTCAATTAGTGTGGCATCTCAAGCAATGAATATGGATATAGTGTGCATTGGCAAAAGTTTCCACAGACACACACGCACATGCAAGACTCCTGTCTGTTCAGAAGGGCTGGCTGTGACGGGTGGAGCCTTCCATGAACACAGCCCAGATTGGATCTGGAAAACCCAAACAGTACTTTTCCCCAAAAACCTAGTTTGTTGAAACTTGGAGAAGTCTATATTCTCTAATTATTTATTTATTTGTAATCATGTCTGTCTTTCTAGTCTGTAAGCTCGTTGTGAGCAGGGGATGTGTCTGTTTATTGTTATACTGTATTCTCGCAAGTGCTTAGTACAATGCTTTGTACACAGTGAGTGCTCAATAAATATGATTGAATGAATGAAAGTCTAAGCTCCTTGAGGGCAGGAAATATGTCGGCCAACTACTCTCCTAAGTGCTTAGTACAGTGCTGTGCACACAATCAGCCCTCAGTTAATACACGTGATTGATTGGTTGATACCCCTTCCTGAGCCAGGCCCAAAAGTGTCCGGTGACCTGTTTCAAACTGATTTCTTGGTCCAGCTGATCGGCCCAGAGAACAACCGGAATCCAACCCGTCTGACAGGAACCGAGCTAAAGTTAGAATCGCGTGTGCTGCTCAGTCGTGGGGCTGCTTCAAGGCCCTCAGCTGCAGCTGCTTCCTGTTTCCTACGTGCTCCGGGCACAGTCGTGTGGATCAGATTCCAGGGAAGCAGAGGCGAAAAGCAGCAGGCGGGAAAGGAAAGTTAATGGAAGGATAGCCAGGGTTTTCAATGAAACTCACCGATCTGGCGGCAGGGAAATGATGCTGCCCCTATCCTGGGCATAATGTGAGAGTCTGGAGGGGAGGGGAGAGAGAATTAGAAGGGACCTTCCGACTTTTAAGGTGGCAGGGAGATTTCAAATATGAACCAGACCTAACACTGGAGTGGCAAAAAACAACAACAAAAAACCAGAAAGATGAACAGTGAACCTCCCCGTATTTCTGTTTCCCAAAACGTAAAGCTTTGAAAATGTTCACACAGCCTTGTCTCTAAAGTATTTTAATTAAAAAAGATATCATAGAAGGGAGACAGAAAGCAAAGCGAGTGTTCGCGAGCCAACTCTGTGGCACTGTTTATTTTGTTTCTTACAGCTAATCACAACGAATGCCTTTTCTTTAGAAAGGAGGGATACTAAACTGATTGTAGTATTGAAGATACTTTGGTTTTTTTATTCTTTATGTGGAGCAGAAGTGGGATTTTTTTATACAGTGAGCTCATGAAAGCAAGAGTGATACTCTGAAACATACTAACATGAACAGAATAGTGTATTTAGTATTTCAAGTTAATTTTGTCCCCAAACCTCTATTTGTCATTCACAAGAACAGCAATAAATTCATACTTTTCCCTTAAAAGGAAGAAAAGTAATAGGCTCTCCTCTTCTTCCTCCACCACCATCAGCATCATCCTCTCTTCCTCCTCATCACATTCACAGAGTTACGTTGAACCCTTATCCAAAGGAAGTTAATCCAAGCTTACAAAGAACATACTTTCTAAAATGTAGAATAGCTGAGACTAATTTTAGAAACAGGTAGGGGTAAGGAAAAATTCATTTTTCTAATTTGGGTAAAAGTCTGTGGATAGTTTTCCTTCCTCAAAATAGAAGTATCCCAGGTCATTTTTACTCTGCAAGATTTTTTCCCCAAGAAAGTAAAGCCAAGTTGCAACTAGAAGGCACTAAGAATTCAGAGGACTAAAATACTGTAAGCCTCCCTTTCACAGTTTATTTTTCCTAGCCACTCCCTACCCAAGAACAGGAAATGAATGGTTATTGTAACTGAGCTTTAGAAAATATAAACACACTTTGTTTTAACCATAGATTAGTGTCTTCTGTGACTTAGGGTTATCCATCCCAGAAGTAAGAATTAAGTTCTCTAAAAAGAAAGAATTCTGTTCTTTGAACGTTCAGTCCATTTCCATGACTGTGCAAGCTCAGGGGTTAAATATGTGTTGGAATCGAATCCTATAAATCACAACAAACCATCTTTGGAGCCTCCAAGTAAATAAATAAATAAGCCAAACCCTTAATTTCCTTTGTGTTTCCTAAAGGTCAAGTGCTGCAAATATTGGCCAGATGACACAGAGATATATAAAGACATTAAAGTGACCCTGATAGAAACAGAGCTGCTGGCAGAATATGTGATTCGAACGTTTGCTGTAGAGAAGGTAAGTTTTCCCACCTCACCCTGGCCGGGTCTGCTCTATCTTGGCTCTTCTGGGAGTCTGCAGGACTCCACTAAATCGTCTCTGTCTGGGATGGTTTAAATTGGGTCCAGTCCAACCATGGGGGGAATGAAATAAACCTCTTCACTCTTAGAGCCTGTGAAAAGCCCCAGATCCCATAACTGAAGCAAAGTACCTTATATTTTCCCTCTTTCCCACATTTTCCTTACTTCCCCTCCCGTGCAGATTGTTTTTCTTTCTGTTGCTTTCCATATTATGTCCACCATTCTTCCCGTTCTTTCTTAGTTTCTTCCTTTCTCTGTCTCTTCTTTATCTCTCACAGTGTCTATCTTGCTGTGCCTGTGTGTGGCTCCCTCTGTGTCACTGTCTCTCTCAGATAAAAGAACCATTTTGGTGAAATTTTCTCCTTGTCTGCTTGGCCAGTTTTCTGCTACAGTCCCTTTCCTTTTGGTTGTTTTTCAGTAGCCCAGCATCATGTATACAGTTCCATGGGCTAATTCCAGGTTGACAAGAAGCAGCTTATGCTTTGTATGGAATCTCTCTACTCCCTTGACACTCTTCAGACTTCAGGTTCCAGCACAAGTGGTTCTGATTTCAGGCCACAGAAACATCCATTGGGAAGTAAATGGAGGTCCATTAGGTACACCATAAACCTTGGATGAGACACCATGGCAGTCTTTATTCAGCATTGCTCCATGCACTGGAGGGAGAAGGCAGGCCGCCCTGGGATCCATTCTGAATCAACTGAAGAGCATGTGTGCCACACAGGATCATCTTCTCAGTGGAAAAAGCATCATGGGGCCCTCCACCACCATTTCCTATGTCAACATCTTTGTTGTTCAGATCTCTCAAAAAGGAAATGGACTACAGAGATTTATCAATCCATCAATGGTATTTATTGAGTGCTTAATCTGTGCGGAGCACTGCTTTAAGTGTCTGGAAGAGTACAGTACAACAGAATTAGCAAAAATGTGCCCTGTCCATAATAAACTTACAGTCCGGAGGGGAGGAAGACGGGCATTAATATGAATAAATAATTTATAATAAATAATTTCAAGATATGTACATAAGTCCTGTGGGGTGGGAGGTGGGGCAAATATCAGATGTCCAGAGGTCACAGATACAAATGCATAGATGACGCAGAAGGGAGCCAGAGAAAAGAGGGCTTAATTGGGGAAGGCCTTCTGAAGAACATGTGACCTTAATTGTGCTTTAAAGGTGGAGAGAGTGGTGGTCTGGTGTATATTGAAGGGGAAGGAGTTCCAAGGTAGGAGGGGAACGTGTGGGAAAGGGGTAGGTGGTGAGATAGGAGAGATTAGGGCACAACAAATAAACTGGTGCCAGAGGGCGGAGTGTGCCAGCTGGGCTGTAGTAGGAGATTAGTGAGGTGAGGTAGGATTAATCAATGATATATATGTAACCTTTAAGCTTGTTGTGGACAGAAAGTGTGTTTACCAACTCTGCTGTATTGTATTCTCCCAAACAGAGCAGTGCATTGCACACAATAAATGCTCAGTAAATGCCACTGATTGATTGATTGATTGAATTCTTGATTGGGTGCTTACTGAGTGCAAAGGTCTTTACTAAGCACCTGAAAGCAGGAAAAGGGAGAGAGAGAGCAAGTGTACTTAACTGCTCTGTGCCTCTGTTTCCTCATCTGTAAAATGTTCTCTCCCCCCTCTCTAGACTGTGAGCTCATTGTGGGCAGGGATTGTCACAGTTTATTGTTGTATTGTACTTTCCTAAGTGCTTAGTAAGGTGCTCCGCACACAGTAAACACTGAATAAATGTAATTGGATGACTAATAAATATGAATGAATGAATGAATGTTCTCCCTCTCAGACTATGAGTCCTGTGAGTTATAAGGACTGTGTCTGATCTGACTGTAGCTATGCCAGCACCTAGCACAGTGCTTGGCACATGGTGACATATACCACAATTATTACAATTTGTTATTATTGTCATTAATGCCTTCTCCTGTCAGGAAAAACTGGTCTCCCTAATTTGCAGATCTGCATTTCATAGACTTATAAAGGTGGAAGGGACTGGTTTATTCTAATCTTTTTCTCTTACAATCGAGATTTTTTTTCATTCTTTTTTCTTTTATAAGCAGGCAGGAGGCTTGGGGACTTTAAAGACTTTGGAGTTCAGGTTGAGTCTAATTCTTCAAGTTCTGAGGTTCACACTTTGATGTCAGCTTTTTACTTCTTAGCCAGGATTGGAAAAAACATATGGAGGATTTTTCTATGGCTCTTAGCAAGAGCACTCATGAATAACTACATTAAAACAGATAGGGATAAAAGACCCTAGATAATAAATAAAAAAAAGCCTTCATCCAAAAACAATCATTTAAACCCCAAGTCCTTTGAACAAGAGGCAGTTTTTAATAAGCTGAGAATGCATCATCGTGGCTAAAGAAAGGGTTTATTTGTTTCTGTTCTTTGTAGTCTTCTTTTCATTCTTATTCAACTCCCATACATCCCCAGCTCCCCTGAAACATTTCTGCACTAGCAAGTCATTTCAATATGCCTCTAAGCTCAGCCACCAAAGGAAGAAAAGGTGAAGAGGGTGGGGAGAGTGTCAAGCACTTAATACAGTGCTCTGCACACAGTAAACACTCGATAAATACCATTGATTGGCTGACAGTTGGGGGATCAGAGAAGGAGACTCATTAACACATCCAGAGAAGCCAGTGGCCACTGATGATTTGGAAGGGAAGAAGGGGTAAAGTTAAATCTCTGGGCATTTGAAACCTTTCAGAGGGCTGATCAAAAACACATTGGGAGCTTTTAAACTGGAATTTGGAGATTCTCTTTGGTTTAGAGGTGCTGACCATTTGGGTCTGCTTTGGATTATAATGATAATAATAATGATGATGGTATTTGTTAAGCACTTACTATGTGCAAAGCACTGTTCTAAGCGCTGGGGGGATACAAGGTGATCATGTTGTCCCACGTGGGGCTCATAGTCTTAATCCCCTCTTTACAGATGAGGGAACTGAGGCACAGAGTAGTTAAGTGACTTGCCCAAAGTCACACAGCTGACAGTTGGCGGAGCCATGATTTGAATCCATGACCTCCGACTCCAAAACCCGTGCTCTTTCCACTGAGCGCTTCTCTGGTGCAACGGATCCGTTATAGTGCAACCGATGGCTGAAGAAAATGAAAAATAGGTTTGTGCCCTGCTCCAGAATCTCCCTTCAGGACGTTGCTGATTTGTACTTCCCAAGCGCATAGTACAGTGCTTTGCACACAGTAAGCGCTCAGTAAATACGATTGAATGAATGAATAAACTACGGACAAATTCTGAACCGTCAGGACTGGGAATTTGCTTAGAGGATTGATTCTAGTGCTAGTGATTTACACAGCGCCACTTCCACTGACTCTTCCCTACTACTGAGGTTCCTGCTGGGAAAAAGCGTGGAACGAGAGAGTAGGCCAGTGGGGGGACAAGAAATGGGTCTTTTACATAAAGAACCATTTGTAGCAGAAGTGACCCTAGCTCACCGCTGACGCTCTGCTTAGCTCCATAGCTCACCAGGCAGTTGCCTTGGTAACTGCTGGGCTTCTTCACTGCCCATATTAGCTGGCAATGTTTCAGATTCTTGCCAGACTGGACCCTCTCACGGAGCTCCCCAGAAACCTTCTCCACTAATGGGTAGCCCCAGCAGAGAGATGTGTACCCCGCCTGCAGTTTTCCTCAGATCCACATGGAAGGGAATGCAAAAAGAAAAATAGATGATGGCTGTTGTTTTTTTTTTTATCCCGATCCGGCATCTCTCTCCCCTCCCATAGGCCCCGTGTTTGAAAGAAATCTTCCATGGTTGCAAAATGGTTTTCCCTTTAACCAGTGAGAAGCAGTGTTGCCTGGTGGACAAAGCATGGGCCTGGGGGTCAGGAGGATGTGGGTTCTAATCCTGGCTCCACCATTTGTCTGCTGTGTGCCCTTGGGCAAGTTGATTAACTTCTCTGGGCCTCAGTTACTTCATTTGTAAATTGGGGATTAAGACTCTAAGCCCCATGTGGGACAGGGACTGTGTCCAACCTGAATTGCTTGTCTTCCCCAGGGCTTAGAACAGTGCTTGTTACATAGTAAGCACTCAACAAATACCATCATTATCATTATTATTAACCGCAACAGCAAAGGGCCCTGAGCTCAGGGAAGCCTTCATTGGTGAGGGCCTGCTGTCCCAGGTAGGGAAAGGAGCTCAGAAGCATAGCGCAGTGCTCTGCACATAGTAAGAACCCAGTAAATAAACCATGGATTAATAGGAGGACTGTAGGCAGCCATCCCTGCTACTCCATGAAGGAAAATTCGAGGAGTACCACTTCTTTTATTTTCCCTTATTGCTCATAATTGAAATATCCCTGAGTTGGCCAACCTTCTCCCCAGTATCGTACCTGAGCACTGTGAGTTACTGTTCCCCATATCAAAATTACCAAGGTCAACCTTCAACAAACATGCTGGAGAAGCAGCATTGCATAATGGATAGAGCACAGGCTTGGTAGAAGGTCATTAGTTCTAATCCTGGCTCCACCACTTGTCTGCTATGTGACCTTGGGCAAGTCATTTTACTTCTCTGGGCCTCAGTTACCTCATCTGTAAAATGAAGATTGAGACTGTGAGCACTCTGTGGGGCAGGGACTGTGTCCAACCCAATTTGCTTGTATCCACCCCAGCGCTTAGTACAGTGCCTGGCACATAGTAAGTGCTTAACAAATAATAATAATAATGATGGCATTTGCTAAGCGCTTACTGTGTGCAAAGCACTGGGGAGGATTCAAGGTGATCAGGTTGTCCCACGTGGGACTCACAGTCTTAATCCCCATTTTACAGATGAGGTAACTGAGGCCTAGAGAAGTTGTGACTTTCCCAAGATCGCTCAGCTGACAAATGGCAGAGCCAGGATTTGAACCCATGAGCTCTTACTCCCAAGCCCATGTTCTTTCCATTGAGCCACACTGCTTCTACAATTATTATGATCATTATTATTATTGTTATTAAAAAGACAGCTTAAAGCATGAGATGGGTCAGGGCTCCCATCCACAATTCCTGGGCAGAAATCTTACATTCCTGTTTAATCTAGAGAGGGTAACATCTCTTCTCTGTAAAGTCCTTGGACCTTTGTTTGATACCTTCTGACATAGACGAGACTGGATTTTCTTGATTAGAAATGTACTTTTTTTCTTTACCGTATTTTTAAGTGCTTACACTGTGCCAGCCCTGTACTAAGCGCTGGAGTAGATATGAGCTAATCATGTTGGATATAGTCCAAGTCCCACATAGGGCTCAAAGTCTTAATCCCCATTTTACAGATGAGGTAACTCAAGCACAGAAAAATTAAGTGACTTCCCCAAGGTCACACAGCAGATAAGTGGCAGAGTCGGGATTAGAACCCAGTTCCTTATTAATAATGTTAATTATTATTATTATTGTTATGGCATTGGTTAAGCACTTACTGTATGCCAGCCACTGTACTAAACACTGGGGTAGATACAAGGAAATTGGGTTGGGCACGGTCCCTATCCCACATGGGGCTCAAGAGTCTTAATCCCCATTTTACAGATTAGGTAACTGAGGCACAGAGAAGTGAAGTGACTTGCCCAAGGCCACACAGCAGACAAGTGGCTGAGCCAGAATTAGAACCCAGATCCTTCTGACTCCCAGGCCAATGCTGTAGCCACTAGCCAGACTGAGGGTTGTTGTCGTCGGCTCTTTGTGGGCAGGGAATATGTCTACCAACTCTGTTATACTGTGCTTTCCCAAGTGCTTAGTACAGTGCTCAGTGTACAGTAAGCACTCGATAAATGTGATGGATTGATCTAGCACAGTCATCACCTTCCAGTGGAAATATTTGAGGCCCTTGTTATTTAAATCTTTCTGAAAAAAAAAAGACTGTTCTAACCTTTTGGGTTTGGCATTCCTGCTTAGGGACCAGTGGAAAAAAAGCAATCAGCAGTGAAAAGTTTGGGGACTTTCCTGGCTTGGCCCCTTTTAAAAAGCCGCTAAAAACTGGAGCCACCCTTTCTCTGCATTCCCATAGCTAGAACTCAACTGGGCGGTAATGTTTGTAGTAAAAACAGATCTGCTTTTCCAGAGAAATGAGAAATCAGATATAACACATGTAGTTATCATCTACTTTTACCTTGAATACACATTCAGGGTTTGGAGGGTTTGGTGTGTGTACAGATCACCTTCCTTGTGGCCAAAAGGAAGGAAGAATTGAACACTGATTTATCTCTAGGCTGTTTGCTCGTTATGGGAAGAGAATTTATTTATATGAATGTCTGTCTCCCCTTCTAGACTGTAAGCACATTGTGGGCAGGGAATATGTCTGTTTATTGTTATATTGTACTCTCTCAAGCACCTAGTACAGTGCTTTGCACATAGTAAGTGCTCAGTAAATACAATTGAATGAAAGAATGGATGAACGTGTCTGCTAATTCTGCTGTATTGAACTCTCACAAGCTCAGTACAGTGGTCTGCACATAGTAAGCTCTTAATAAATATGATTGATTGATAGATCTCTGGGTTGTCATCCCTATGGCTCCAGAGCCAGTTTCCTCCAGCTGCCCAGCCTGACTCTGAGCTCAGTTCAATCGAAGGTATTTACTGAGTGCTTACTATGTGCAGAGCACTGTACTAAGCACTTGGGAGAGTGCAGTATAATAGAGCTGGTAGACATGTCCCCTGCCCACAACAAACCTACAGTTCTTGTGTTAAAGGTTTTGCCGTGGCTGAGCAAGATGTAGTCTTGCAAAAGAAAGTTCCCCAAACCAACAGTCCTGGAACTTTATAGCCTGGTGACTTTCCCTCCTCCTAATAGATAGTATGACGGGACTCCCATAGACCCACAGAGCTGAGAGGGAGCATGAGGGGTGATCTGCTTAAGCCCTCTGTCTTCAAGCAGGTGATAGAGCATGGGCCTGGGATTCGGAAGGGCCTGGGTTCTAATCCCAGCTCTGCCACCGGTCTGCTGTGTGACCGTGGGCAAGTAATTTCCCTCCTCTGGGCCTCAGTTACTTCATCTATAAAATTGGGGATTAAGACTCTGAGCCCCATGCGGAACTGGGCTGTGTCCAACCTGAGCAGCAGCGTGGCTAAGTGGAAAGAGCATGGGCTTGGAAGTCAGAGGTCATGGGTTCTAATCCTGCTCCGCCACTTGTCAACTGTGTGACTTTGGGTAAATCACTCAACTTCTCTGTGCCTCAGTTACCTCATCTGTAAAATGGGGATTAAGACTGTGAGCCCTATGTGGGACAACCTGATTACCTTGTAGCTCCCCCAGCACTTAGAACAGTGCTTGGAACATAGTAAGAGCTTAACAAATACAATTCAATCAGTCATATTTATTGAGCACTTAATGTGTTCAGAGCACTGTACTAAGCACTTGGGAAGTACAAATCGTCAAGATATAGAGATGGTCCCTACCCTACAATGGGCTCACCGTCTAGAAGGGGGAGACAGACAACAAAACAAGTAGACAGTTTTCAAAGTCGTCAGAATAAATAGAATTATAGCTATATACACATCATTAATAAAATAGAGTAATAAATATGTACAAATATACACAAGTGCTGTGGGGAGGGGAAGGCGTAGAGTGGGGGGGCGATGGGGAGGGGACAAGGAGTAGAGGAAAAGGGGGGGCTCGGTCTGGGAAGGCCTCCTGGAGGAGGTGAGCTCTCAGTAGGGCTTTGAAGGGAAGAAGAGAGCTAGTTTGGGGGATGTGTGGAGGGAGGGAATTCCAGGCCAGGGGTAGGGCCAGGGGATGATGGCAGGACAGATGAGAATGAGGCCCAGTGAGGAGGTTAGCAGCAGAGGAGTGGAGGGTGCAGGCTGGGCTGGAGAAAGAGAGAAGGGAGGTGAGGTAGAAGGGGGCGAGGTGATGGAGAGCTTTGTAGCTGAAAGAGAAGTTTTTGTTTGGTGCGTAGGTTGACAGGCAGCCAATGGAGATTTTTGAGGAGGGGATTGACATGCCCAGATTGTTTCTGTACAAAGATAATCCAGGCAGCAGAGTGAAGTATAGACTGAAGCGGGGAGAGACAGGAGGATGGGAGATCAGAAAGGAGCCATTATTATTATTATCTACTCCAGTGCTTTGTACAGTGCCTGGCCCATAGTAAGTACTTAGTAGGTGCTGCTGTCACCACAAAGCAACTGCACTGAGAAATGTCACTCCATCCCCACTCCACCCTTTTTTGTTCCTCTGCAGTCATTTGATCCCCTGAGCACTTTGATGCTTACCGTGCCCCCCAGCCCAAAACTCTTATCTACATTTCCTTGTTCTCTGCTCCTTCCCCTATCTGTGATTGATTTTAATGCCTATCTGCCCCATTAGATTGTAAGCTTCTGGAGGACAACCTATCAATTATATTTATTTAGCATTTAAAGTGTTCAGAGCACTGTCCTAAGTGCTTAAGAGGGTGCAATACAATAGAGTTGGTAGCTTCATTTCCGGCACACAATGATTTTATAATCTAGCAGACAGGGATCATGTCTATCAACTCTGTTGTATTGTGGGCAGGGAATGTATCTGGTCATTGTTGTATTGTACTCTTCCAAGTGCTTAGTACTGCATTCTGCACACAGTAAGTGCTCAATAAATACAATCGAGTGATTGGATACTCTCCCAAGCACTTCATGCAATGCTCAGCACGCAGTAGGCACTCAGTTAATATCATTGATTTATTGCTCCTGGTTTTCTTGTGGGCAGGGAACGTGTCTACCAAGTCTATTGTATTTTACTCTCTCAAGCACTTAGTACAGTGCCCTGCACACCATAAGTGCTCAATACATACTACTGATTGATTGATTGGTTTGAGGCATCCTGCCCAGATCCAATTCACCCTGTTAGCCAGTGAACCTGCCCTGACAACAAATCCTGTTTACTAACACACTGTGTTACCTCCGTCTGTGCAGATGAACCTCCCCAGCACAAGGCAATGATGAGTCCGTGGAGAACAAAAAAGCAAGCCATATTCCTTGCTTAGAAAACAGCCTGCAACTGGGGAGGAAAGGATATCCGTGTTTGAATAGGATTTGCAATTTGGTTCCCCTCTCCAAACATCCGGCCTCCTTCCTAGATACTAACGAGCATCTGCAAGTTTATGTTCGAGCTGCCAATTAAACCGAGAATTCATTTCTTCCCCTGTGTTTCATAAAACCCTCCCCTGGTTCTCTAACCTGGATCCTGAATGTTCAGTGACAGCGAACATCGACTTCCCCCTCCGGTTTGTAATTCCAATTCCCACTCCTCATTTTTCTTTCGTTCCTCCGCTCCACATCCTGGCTGGCAGAGAGGAGCTCATGAAATCCGGGAGATCAGACAGTTCCATTTCACCGGCTGGCCAGACCACGGGGTGCCATACCACGCCACCGGGCTGCTGGGATTCGTCCGACAAGTCAAATCCAAGAGTCCCCCCAACGCGGGCCCCCTAGTCGTGCACTGCAGGTGAGCAGGATGGCCTAGTGGGAAGAGCACAGGCCTGAGAGTCAGAGAATGTGGATTCTAATCTCAGCTCTGCCACTTGCCTGTTTTTTGGCCTTGGGCAGGTCATTTCACTTCTCTGAGCCTTGGTTTCCTCACCTATAAAATGGGGATTCGATACTTGTTCTTCTTCCCACTTAGACTGTGAGCTCACTGTGGGAGGGAAGGTGTCTGTTTGTTTATATTTTGTACTCTCCCAAGCACTTAGTACAGTGCTTTGCTCACGGTAAGCTCTCAGTAAATACGATGAATGAATGCATGAATGAGACCGTGAGTCTCATGTGGGTCAGGATCTGAGTCCAACCTGGTTATCTCGTATCTACCTCACTGCTTAATACAGTACTTGGCCCATCATAAGTGCTTAACAAATACCATTAAAAAAAAGGAATCTAAGGGGAGGCTCCTCGGCCTCTTGAGCAAGGAAGCCATGACGTCTGACTGCCCGGGGCCTCACTGCCACTAACAGGCCCCTCTTTCTTTCTGCCGCAGTGCTGGGGCCGGGAGAACCGGATGCTTCATCGTCATCGACATTATGCTGGACATGGCTGAGAGAGAGGGCGTGGTGGATATTTACAACTGTGTCAGGGAGCTGCGATCTCGGAGAGTTAATATGGTGCAGACCGAGGTACGGGCGTCCCTGCTGGAAGACGACCTTGCAGGGTGGGATTCGGCTGGAACGTGGTCTAGGACAAGTAGCGGGGTGGCCTAGTGGGAAGAGCAAAGGCTGAGAGTCAGAGGACCTGGCTTCTAATCCCACCTCCACCACTTAGCTGCTGGGTGACCTTGGGCAAGTCACATACCTTCTCATTGCCTCAGTTCTCTCATCTTCAGAATGGGGATACAGTACCTGTTCTCCTTCCCTCTGTAAGCCCCATGTGGGACCTGATTATCTTGTATCTACCCCAGCACTTAGTACTGTGCTTAGCGCATAGTAAGTGCTTCACAAATGGTACTATTTTTATTCTTCTTATTATTGTTACCATGGCGTGTCTGTGAACTGGTTAGATGAGAAGCCACTCAGCAAGGAGTACTGTTTCAAGCAGATGATTGGGTCTTTTAACCATACCGATTATCAGCAGTTCTTTAGTACTGCAGAGAAAGCCAATTGCCCCTCATGTTCATGTTTACTAGAGACTGATTTGAAACAGTGCACATTGCCTCTCTGGAAGGTGCTAATGATACATCTGAGGTGTCAGAGAAACAGGTAAAGTACAAAGCAGAAAACAAGCCTAGTAAGGCTTTATCATCATCCACAGTCAAAATTTTACCTCGTGGTGATAAAGTCAAAATTCCATTTCTGTTGTTTTTGACACGTCTTTCCCCTAACCCCTTGTTTCTCAGAGAAACAATTGTTGACAGAATTTTTGGCGAGCACAGGGGTTTGGAGGAGAAATCTTAGAATCTGTGCCGGTTTCCTCTATGGAGCTATGGATTAAACTCCTAGGTTTTGCATCCCCCAACTCTCTGGAAAAGTTCCGAGTCTCTGTCTCTTGGCTGCCCTTCTCTTGTCCTTTAAAAAGGAAGTAGATAAAGTACTTGAGGAAGAGGTGTTCAGTTCTAGAAGATCGGTGGCATTATGAACTGTTGAAAGGCAGGCCCTGGAAGCCAGAGTTGGCCAAGAGCTACAAGACAGTCAGTCCCTGGCCGGGGACTAGGTTTGGTTTCTGCATATGACTATGGAATTTTACAGAGCTTGAATATAATTTCTTCCATTTATACTTCTGCAAGAGCTGATAATCGAGTCAAAAGGAATACAAGTGGCCTGGGGTGCTTATTTTTTTCAGAATGGGCTTCTCAGGATGGATGGAGCAAAGATTCATTTTTCATTAATACTTTCATTACACAAGGTGTGTCATGCCATCTGGCACGTAATTCAGGAAGTGATGGAAGGATTGGAAAGGCCACTTTGGTTTTCATGCAAGTGAAAAGAAATTGGTGCTGGGACTCTGAAAACCATGTCTGCCAATCTCCTCATCTGGGGGAGAGACTCTTTTTGTAAAAGGACAGGGCCTGTTTAGTGTGGTGGAGGGATTTTGGAGTTCCATGTATTTCCAGAAATTGGCCTGCCCTTTTTTAAGAAAGCAAGAGGATGTGTTTCTTCCTCAAGTCATGCTAATTACAATGGGACTTTGCTTTGCCTGTGTTTTATGAATGTCATTACAGCCCCATGGCCCATCCTGGTTTGCATCTCAGTGAATCGAGCCATGTTGTGGCAAGAAGACTTCTCCGAGCAGGGCTTGGTACAGTAAATGGGAGGCTCTAGGCTTCCCTAAATTCCCAACTCTTCCTCCACAATTGAGACCAATAGACCGTGGTTCTGCCTGTGTTTCTCTGGTTTAAGACCTTGCTATCTTAGAGGAATTGCTATTGGGGCAATAATAATATAGGCTTCAAATCAACCCTGTTTTGTCATCGTCCAAGAGCTAGCTGTCTTCCAGTAACCTTGGCTGTGTTTCCCTTGGACTAACATGAAATTTCATCCTATTGGCCAGGAGCAATACGTGTTTATCCATGATGCAATCCTCGAAGCCTGCCTCTGTGGAGATACATCGGTTCCTGCATCTCAGGTTAGGTCCCTGTACTATGACATGAACAAACTGGATCCTCAGACAAACTCCAGTCAACTCAAAGAGGAGTTTCGGGTAAGCCACAAGGGCCAGTGTCCCAATTGATCAGTCAATCAATGATCAATCAATGGTATGTATTGGCGTTAGGACAGTGATCTGCACATAAGCGCTCAGTAAATATGATTGAATGAATTGAGTGCTTACTGGGTGCAGAGCACTGTACTAAGCACTTGGGAGAGTACAATATAACAGAGTTGGTTGACAGGTTCCCTGCCCACAGTGAATGTCCCTTCTAGACTGTAAGCTTATCATGGGCAGGGAGAGGGGGGAAGAGCAAAGGGAGCAAGTCAGGGTGACGCAGAGGGAGTGGGAGATGAGGAAAAGTAGGGCTTAGTCTGGGAAGGCCTCCTTGAGGAGATGTGCCTTCAGTAAGGCTTTGAAGGTGGGGAGAGTCATTGCCTCATGGATTTGAAGAGGGAAGGAGTTCCAGGAACGTGAAATCTAACCCTGACTGTGTGAGGGAGTTTAGCCATGGTTTGCATTTGCTTTCTCTCCCTGCTGAGTTTGTATCCTGCCATATTCTGAAAGCTCAATCAGATGTGCATTTCCTCATGGGATGCGATCGTTCTCATCCAAACTGATCACTTAGAGACTTTATGGGAGAAAGGCGGTGGTGAGGAGGAGGAATTCAGTCAATCAGTAGAATGTATCGAGTGCCTGTGTAAAGAACATTCTACTCAGTAACAGAAGCAGCATTTATCAAGTGCCCACTTGGTGCAGTGCACTTTACTAAGCACTTGGGAAGTACAGGATAATAAATTGACTCATTCCTTGCACACAAGGAGTTTACAGTTTAGGGAAGGGGACGGATGCTAGACTAAATTACAGTAGGAGGAGGCAGTAAAGTCTAGATGCATGTATATTCATTTATTTATTCATATTTATTGAGCGCTTACTGTGTGCAGAGCACTGTACTAAGCGCTTGGAAAGGTATCCAGATACTTGGGTGACATGAAATTACTTAACTGACTGGAAGTGGGGGGAGATCTAGGAAAGGAAGAAGAGAGGTTAATCAGGGAAGGCTTCCTAGAGGAGATGCAATTTCAGAAGGGCTTTGAGGAGGAAAGCAGTCGTCTGACAAATGTAAAGGGCGAAGGAGTTCCAGAAAGAAGGGAGGGTACGTGCTAGGGTCAGCAGCGAGAAGGATGAGAAAATGGCATTTTGTTTCCTCCCTCCCCCAGTTTTGCAGGATTTGAGAAATTCATGTTTTGGCAGCTTGACCTAGATTCAACCCTCGCCCTTACTATGCAGGTGACTTGAGTGACATTTAGGTTCCTCGAACTGAAGGATTTCACCTTTCTAATTGAAGTGCATTCCTCATCCATCGTTTCTGCCTTACTAAAATGGATGCTGAGGTGCTGGTTCTCAACTGAATTGGAATTGTGTGTGTTTAAATTGGGGAGGCTTAGGTGGCCACCCCGTCATGCATTGGGAGGTGAAAGAAGAGAGCAGAAGAGGACGGGAAGCTCCCTATGGCTCTCTCCTGACCTTGCCCAGCACACACGGTTCATTGTTCCTGGTAGGTCCCCGGGCCTCCCTTCTACCCAATTTCTGGTAAAATACAAGAGTCAGAGGGCAAGGCCAGAGGCAGTGTAATAGCCAGAGCAATGAGAAGCACCTCAGCCTAAAGAATAGACCACAAACCTGGGAATCAGAAAGACCTGGATTCTAATCCTAGCTCCACTACTTGTCTTCTGTGTGATTTTGGGCAAGTTACTTAACTTCTCTGTGCCTCAGTTACCTCATCTGTAAAATGGGGATCCAGATTGTGAGCCTCACATGGGACATGGAATGTGTCCAACCACGTATCTACCCCAGCACATAGTACAGTGCCTGGCACATATTAAGTGCTCAACAAATACCATGAATAAGAAATGGCAGAGGCTATGGTAGCAACCTCTAATTTGCCCAGAAACTCCAGGAACACGGCCATTGCTCCGGTCACTGAGACCCAACCACCCTGAATTCTCTCCGGGCCCTGGGTAGGGACCTCAGGTTCTGTAATTTAATTTATTTGTGTTGACATCTGCCTCCCAACCCACTAGACTGTAATCCTGGTTCTAATCCCGGCTCCACCGCTTGTTTGCTGTGTGACCTTGGGCAAGTCACTTCCCTTCCTCTGTGCCTCAGTTACCTCATCTGTAAAATGGAGATCGAGACTGTGAGAAGCAGCGTGGCTCAGTGGAAAGAGCCCGGGCTTTGGAGTCAGAGGTTGTGGGTTCAAATCCCGCCTCCACCACTTGTCAGATGGGTGACTTTGGGCAAGTCACTTCACTTCTCTGCGCCTCAGTTACCTCATCTGTAAAATGGGGATTAAGATTGTGAGCCCCACATGGGACAACCTGATCACCTTGTATCCTCCCCGGCGCTTAGAACAGTGCTTTGCACATAGTAAGCGCTTAACAAATGCCATTATTATTATTATTATTATCATTATTATTATTATTATGTGGGCCAGGGACTGTGTCCAACCCGATTTATTTGTATCCACCCAGCGCTTAATACAGTTCCTGGCATATAGTAAGCGCTTTACAAATACTATTATTATTATTATAAACTCCTTGTGGGCAGGAAATGCCACTGCTTACTGTTGTATTGTACTTTCCCAAGCGCATAGTACAGTGCTCTGCACACAGTAAGCACTCAATAAATATGTTTGAGTGAATGAATGAACTCTGGAGAAATTAGAGCCAGTCAGTAGCTCCACCCTTATCAGCTGTGACCTTGGGCAAGTCACTTAATTTCTCTGTGCCTCAGTTACCTCATCTGTAAAATGGAGATTAAGACTGTGAGCCCCATGTGGGACAACCTGATTACAGTGCTTGGCACATAGTAAGCACTTAACAAATAGTAAGCACTTAACAAATGCCATCATCATCACCATCCACCACAGGTCAGGAGTTCTCATATGATCCCTTCTCTGACTTTTAGACTCTAAACATGGTCACTCCAACTCTGCGTGTAGAGGATTGCAGCATAGCACTCTTACCCCGGAACCATGAGAAGAATCGTTGCATGGACGTCCTTCCTCCTGACCGATGCCTGCCTTTCCTCATAACTATCGACGGGGAGAGCAGCAACTACATCAATGCGGCTCTGATGGATGTAAGACAGTGTGGACTAGCAGAACGAGCCCAAGTGTGGCGGGGCGGGAAGAGGGAGAGTCAGGAGACCTCTGTCCTGACTGGCGACTTTGGGCCAGTGGCGTAGCCTCTCCGGACCTCAGTTTCCACATTTGTACAGTGGGCAGAATAGTACCCACTTCCTCCTGTCTCACAGGAATAGTTCAAGGACCAAATGAGATAAGAAATGTAAAAGTGCTGTATAAAATCAAAGTTTATTATGTGATTCGATGAGTGGGCATGAGACCAAGGCTTTTCACTGAGCTGGATGATACTGGAAAGAATAACAAACCCAGGAAAAAATGGGCTTCCTACTCATCTCCTCCTCTTTTTAATGTAAACACAAAAGCATTTTAAGCAGACAAGTGCCTTTCAGAGCCCATCTATCTTGTTCTTTACTCCCGCTGCTTAGAAGAGACCGGAAACAGGTCCAAATTACTTGCCTCACAATTGCATTTTTAACCATCTAGCCTTAAGAGCAAGAGATTTCTATCAAGTCACCAAGGCAGCCAAGTAGGATAATAAGATAGTTTGCAACGAGATTTTAGCTCCCTTTCCTTTTAATTTAGGCCATAATTAACCCGGAAAAAATTGCCTGTCAGGACAGAAAGTACACAGCCCATTACTTCTTGTCAGTCGGTTTATTTCTGACTGAATGGACATTTGCTCTTCAATTGATGAAAAACAGGGGAGGAATACTTATTTTCAGTGCATTTATGGTAATTGTAATAGTATTGGTAGGATATCAGTAAAAAGGTTATTTCAGCTTGTTTTAAGATCTCCACAGCCATTAAGAGCATCTGTAGCAATTTACAGCTAGAGTAACTAAGACTGTCAGACATTCAAATGACAAGGAAGCGGATTTTAAAGAATCAGTGGGCATGTTTTAACTTCTTTATTTAAAATGTCAAGTAGGAAAAACACAAGATGATAATTCCACACAGACTTTCTTACTGCCTTTCAACTGGATTTATTAAAATATTTTTAAAGACATTGATTAAGCCTCCGAGTATACCACTAGCCAGAGTAAGTGGAGGCTCAGAATTGAGATGTTTTCCCAAGGAAAAGGGCATTTAACATGAAAAATTACTATGTGAGGTGTATTTTTGACCACCATGGCCGGAAGTACACTGTAGCCCCATAAGCACTTCCTCAGATTTGGAGCATGTGTGAACTTAACTGCCGAACGGATTGACTTTCTCCTCACCTTTCGTGTTTCCTTTGTTTTCAATTTGTTCGTTTGTAACAGAGTTATAAGCAACCATCCGCTTTCATCGTTACCCAGCATCCTTTACCAAATACCGTCAAAGATTTCTGGAGGCTGGTCCTAGACTACCACTGCACTTCCGTGGTGATGCTGAATGATGTGGACCCCGCCCAGGTGAGGCACAAGACCAATCCCCCTCTAGACTGTAAACTCACTGTGGGTAGGGAATGTGTCTGTTTATTGTACTCTCCCAAGCGCTTAGTACAGTACTCTGTGCAGAGTAAATGCTCAGTAAATACGATTGACTGACTGACTGACAATAGCACTCAGGCCAGGGGTGCAGGGAAAGGGCCCCAAGTGTGCTGCTTTAGCATCTTCGCAGAACAGAGTGACTGTAGAGCAGAGTAGATTCACAAAACAGCCCTCAAAGGGAAACACTGGAAAATTAACTCGTGCTTTGCAAATGAGCAAAGGGGGAGGAAAGAAAAGAAATTGGGGCCTCGCGAACCCCTCCTGGCTATCAGAGGCTGAGAAACTTCAACTTAATGCCAAAGGGGTCTTGGATGACTCAGAGCGTTGCTAATGGAGTTCGCAGTCTTTTGTGGGTGGGTCCCAAGTCTGGTTTTAGCACAATTGACTACTCATGGGTCTCTGGGAACTGAACTGAATTAGCGATTACGTGAGGTTCTTTGGAGAGGATGTCCCATTTACTAAGCCGACCATCAGACTGGATACTATTGTCGGCCTCAGTTTAAGGATTAAAAATGAACTAGTTCTGCAGCCTGAATTAGTCTCCCGGCCACTAGAGAGGGTCTCTACAAAGAAATACTGTGAGCCTGTCTTCTAGACTGTGAGCCCGTTGTTGGGTAGGGATTGTCTCTGTCTGTTGCCTAATTGTACTTTCCAAGCGCTTAGTACAGTGCTCTGCACACAGTAAGCGCTTAGTAAATACGATTGAATGAATGAATGAATGAAAATGTTGAAGGGCTTTGGTGGGGAAAGGGAGAGTTCTGTCTCTTCCTGGATTTGTGGCCAGGGGATTTCCAGACTCCCAGGGGTGGAGAAACCGATTGGATGAGAATATGAACATTCAATTTGCTTCTGCAAATGTTTTTATTACTCCTCTCAAGTCTTCAAGGAGAGAGTCTTGCCCTTACCTTGGGAAGTGGGAGATGGGGCTGCTTTCAAACTGCCATCAGCTCCTTCCGGGAAATCAGGCATGAGGGATGAAAAAATAAGTGATGGTATTTGTTAAGCGCTTACTATGTGCTGAGCACTGTTCTAAGCGCTAGGGTAGATACAAGGTAATCCAGTTGTCCCACGTGGGGCTCACAGTCTTAATTCCCATTTTACAGATGAGGAAACTGAGGCACAGAGAAGTTAAGTGGCTTGCCCAAGGTCACACAGCAGACAAATGGCGGAAGCAGGATTAGAACCCACGTCCCCTGACTCCCAAGCCTGTGCTCTTTCCACTAAGCCAGGGTGCTTCTCCATGGAAGAGAAGGAATCAATATCATCATAGAGAAGCAGTGTGGCCTAGTGGAAAGACCACAGGCCTGGGAGCCAGAGGGCCTTGGGTTCTAATCCTGACTCTACCACTTGCCTCTCTTGTGACCTTGGACAAGTCATTTAACTTCTCTGTGCCCCGGTTTTCTCATCTGCAAATACTTGGTCTCCATCCTACTTTGACTTTGAGTACCATGTGGGACCTGATGATCTTATATCTACCTCAGCACTTAGTACAGTGCTTAGCACATAGCAAGCGCTTAACAAATAACACATTTATTATTATCATCCCCCTTCTGCTGGCCCCAGAGACAGATAGGGTGGCAGGCAGGCATTCGGGTGATTCCTCCAGCAGCCCTAGCTTCCTCAATCAATCATCAATCAATCAGAGGTATTTACTGAGTGCTTACTGTGTGCAGACCACTGTACTAAGCACTTGGGAGAGTGCCATAGAGCAGGGTTTGTAGACACGATCCCTGCCCATAAGGGACCCTCAGTCTAGAGGGAAAAGCAGACATTAAAATAAATTATGGTTATATACGTAAGTGCTGAGAGGGAGGAGCACCTCTGAGGCTGGTTGCAGATGGGTAGAGCGGAACAATGAGGGAATGGCGGAGAAGTGATCCTCCCCCGAGGAAGGGCCAGGGAGTCCATTTCTGAAAACCAGGATGAGGGAAGAGGGAGAGTGTAGCTCCCCTCACAGCCCTTGAGGGTCTCTGAGGCTCTTTGTTCTGTCGGGAGCTCAGGTCTCGGTTTCAAGACCTTTCTTAAAATAACGTCGGCGTTTCTGAGCCCTGGCTTAGAACTTTTCTCTAATGAAGGTTTACTGTTTCACAGCCTGTGCCCCAGTTGTTCCGGGTCAAGCCCTGAGGTTCAGAGGGCTCACACCAGCCCCGCGCTTGGGCCCAGGCACATGACTCGAGCACAGTCTGCTGCGGTGGAGGGCACCGGGCTGCAGCAGGACCTGCCGCTGGCTTGTTCCAGGGTCATTTCTTCTGGCCCGAACCGTCACATCCTGTCCGAGCCAATGGAAAACAGGGTCGTGGTCTTAAAAGGCCTTTAATCACTTTTGACATGTGCTTTCAAGCGACTCACAGATTCCTTGCATTTATCCCTCGTGCAAAAACCCCAAAGCCGAACCACTCCGAGCAGCCGCACGGCTCGATGTGGGGAGGCGGCGGGGCAGAGAAGAAACAAAAGCCTCTTTTTTAGGAGACAGAGGTCGTTTTCAGAGTGGGGGAAGAGACTCCGGGGAATCGGTCTTTTAAAGAAAACTAAAGGAGCGTTTGAACTCATCGGCTGCTTCCAGCGTGCAGGCATAGCACTTGACGATTTTAAGTATTTATGGATCTAGTTCATGGACGTGTTATGCACCATTAAAGCCGCTTGCCACAGTTTACTTGGGCAGAGCTGGGAACTCTGGGTGCCAAAAGCAAACAGCCTCTTAGGTGATTCACATTCCTCCAAGGAAACTGACATGCTTTTGATTGGAAATGTGAAAGGAGAGAGGAAACACAAACCAACAAGGGACAGCCTCAGTAGATAGTTGCGGGGCAGCTGTTCAGGTGTGTGCCTGTGAGTTTTATGATCCTATCAGCTCCCTATAACGCCTGTTAATTTTAACAGTAGGTTCACGGGGAACGGAAAGGAAATAAACATCAAGGCAGCCACGGTTCTGACAGGGCAGTTTTGTAACTCGGCTCCAGGGAGTCCTGTGAAAAGGGGAAATGTCATGGCAATATTATTTTAACACAAGTAAATACAAATGTAATTCATTGAAGACATCTGCATTAAAAGGCCCCCTTTTCCCACGTTTAGTATGGGTTATAAAATTGAAACCTTTAACTTGAGAGCAATAAGGAGTAGGAGTAGCAGCATGTAAGCTCGTTGTGGACTGGGAATGTCTCTATTGTTTTATTGTACTCTCTCAAGTGCTTAGTACAGTGCTTTGCACAGAGTAAGCACTCGGTAAATGGGATTGAATTGCCTGATGCGGAGCACTATAATAGGCACTTCGGAAGTTGAGAATGTTGCCTTTTGTTGCCTCCCCTTAAGGAGCTTACCCTCCAACTAGAGAGACAAACATAAAAATATTTACAGTCTGAGTGGTCTGATTAATAAATTGAGCAGACACAGGTATGTGAGGCCTAAGGATGCTCTAAGTTCAGAATTGCTAGAGTTGGATGAAGGGGTGATGTGACTCAGGGGGCTGGGAAATCACTCAGGGAGTGGTTTTTAGAGGAGGTGGGATTCTAGGAGGGATTGGAATTCCATTCATTCATGGTCGTATTTATTGAGTGCTTACTGTGTGCAGAGCACTGTACTAACATATAGAGATGATCCCTACCCAACAACGGGCTCACAGTCTAGAATGGGGAGACAGACAACAAAACAAAACATATTAACAAAATAGAATAGTAAATATGTACAAGGAATGTGGGGAGAGTTAGGGTCCATCCTATGGAATTCCAAGCTGGGATCACAGACTGAGTAAGGGGAGAGAGTTGAGAGCAAGGTACAATGTACAACTAGAAGCTTGGTTGGGAGAGGAACGAAGACAGTAGTTTGGGGAATAGCATGTATAATGTAAGATTAACCATAACAGCTGGACCACTGTTAAATGAAAATTAATTGGTTTCCAAATTTTTTTTAAAAAAGAAAGGTAATAGTGACTGTAGCATTGGTTAAGTGCTTACTATGGGCCACACACTACTAAGCACTGGGTTAGGTATAAAATAATCTGCTCAGATATAACCCCTGTCCCATGTCGATCAATCGTTGTATTTATCATCATCATCATCATCATCAATCGTATTTACTGAGCGCTTACTATGTGCAGAGCACTGTACTAAGCGCTTGGGAAGTACAAATTGGCAACATATACAGTCCCTACCCAACAGTGGGCTCACAGTCTAAAAGGGGGAGACAGAGAACAAAACCAAACATACTAACAAAATAAAATAAATAGAATAGATGTGTACAAATAAAATAAATAAATAAATAGAGTAATAAATGTGTACAAACATATATACATATATACAGGTGCTGTGGGGAAGGGAAGGAGGTAAGATGGGGGGGATGGAGAGGGGGACGAGGGGGAGAGAAAGGAAGGGGCTCAGTCTGGGAAGGCCTCCTGGAGTGCTTACTGTGTGCAGAGCACTGTACTAAATACTTGGGAGAGTACAGTATAACAGAGTTGGTAGACATGTTCCCTGCCCACAAGAAGCTTATAGTCTATGAGGGCTCCCATGGGGCACACAGTCTAGATGGAAGGGAGAACAGATATTGGGAGGGATGAGTGAAAATCTCAAGCCCCTAAAAGAAATTTAATCTTTCATATCCAAGATGATGAGCAAAGAAATATTCCTAATTACTAGTGTCCTCAAAGCCTGATGATTTTCTGACCTCCGGAAAATTGTCTCTCAAATAAACCCTGTTCTGCCTGAAAGACTAGGGTATTCATTTTGAAAAAAGCATTATGGAATCCTGTACAGGGACCATAATTCAGTTGTAAGCACCTCGACGGCAGGAGGCTGCATCTTTTATATTTCTCAAACTTCCAGGTTCTGAGGCAGATGATTAGGATGAACGAAGTTGAAGTTACTTAATTGCTCTTGAAATCAACCCCATTTTTCCATGTGTTTAAATGCAGTTGTGCCCTCAGTACTGGCCGGAAAATGGAGTACACAGACATGGGCCTATCCAGGTGGAATTCGTCTCTGCGGATTTAGAAGAGGACATCATCAGCCGGATATTCCGAATTTACAATGCAGCCAGAGTAAGCACCTTTTCCAGCTTGGTCTGATTCAGTGATTTAACCACCATGAAGGAAAAAGTTTTGTTTGTGTGGATAAGCTAAGAGTGACTTGATTGAAACCTGCAGTTAGGCCTTATCAAGACTGAAGGTTAATGAAATTTTGTTACCCTAGTGAGTTCAAGTAACTAAGCAAAATAGATTTATGAAAACCAAAGATAAAAGTTCCTAGCTCATCTCCCGTGACATCCTCAGCCTGACCAGATCACCAGGTTAAATCAACCTCGCTTACTCATCTTCTACTGACCTGCAATCAAAGCATAACCATTTTTCTCGCACAAACCCAGTTCGTTAAACTTTGCTTTTGCAGGCCTAGCAAGCTGTTCCCTTTTCTTTATTGTCCATCTGGACATTTAGCTTAGAAATCTCTTGGTCAGTGGGAGCCATCTTGCTTAGATGAGAAGATAAAATAAGTGAAATCTTTCCATTTGAATTTGCTAAACAATCTCTCTGTCTCTTCCTTCCTCTTGAACCCCTCTTCATTGCAGCCCCAAGATGGGTACCGGATGGTTCAGCAGTTCCAATTCCTGGGCTGGCCAATGTATAGGGACACACCTGTTTCCAAACGCTCCTTCTTGAAACTCATCCGCCAGGTGGAGAAGTGGCAGGAGGAGTACAACGGTGGCGAGGGACGGACAGTTGTGCATTGCCTGTAAGTGCTGGTGTCAAAGGTCAAAACAAGAGGGGGCCCACTCCCTTCCCCACCCCCAGCCTCTATTTCATTTTCATGTCCACTGTGTACTTGGCAGAGTTAGGGCAGAGCTAGGGCAGAGCTAGGGCAGAGATTGTGTTGACCAACTCTGCTGTATTTTCCCAAGAGCTTAGTACAGTGCTCCGTATACAGTGAGCCCTTAATAAATCTCAGTGATTGATTGATTGATGGGTGGGGGCTGCAGAAGGAGGTAATTGGACTTGAAATGAATCATTATGGCCCTGCAGTTTTAATTTGCTTAGTAAAATTAGTTGCAAACACCAGTAGACACCAGCGATGAAAATTGTCTTATCTAATGAGTCCCAGAGCTAAGCAGTGTCAGAGAAGACCTCAGGAATGTGTTTGGGACAGATTGTCCCATTCGTTCAGTCAAATTTATTGAGTGCTTACTGAGTGCAGAGCACTGTACTAAGTGCCTGGGAGAGTACAACATAACAATAAACAGACACATTCCCTGTCCTCAAGGTTCAGTTCTCGGTCCCTTTTTATTCTCCATCTACACTCATTCCCTTGGAGAACTCATTCGCTCCCACAACTTCAACTACCATCTCTATGCGGATGATGCCCAAATCTACGTCACGTCATCATCATCATCATCATCATCAATCGTATTTATTGAGCGCTTACTGTGTGCAGAGCACTGTACTAAGCGCTTGGGAAGTACAAGTTGGCAACATATAGAGACAGTCCCTACCCAACAGTGGGCTCACAGTCTAAAAGGGGACGTCCCCTCATCCCTCTCCCTCTCTCCAGGCTTACATCTTCTCCTGACTTCAAGTCATCTCTACCTGGATGTCCTCCTGTCACCTCAAACTTAACATGTCCAAAACAGAGCTCCTTATCTTCCCCCACAAACCCTGTCCTCTCCTGGACTTTCCCGTCACTTAGATGGCACCACCTTCTTTCCCATCTCACAAGCCCGTAACCTTGGTGTTATCCTTGACTCCGCTTTCTCATTCAACCTACATATTCCGTCCATCACCGAATCATGTCGATCTGACTGACCTTCACAACATCGCTTAAATCTGCCCTTTCCTCTCCATCCAAACTGCTACCATGTTAATATAATAAATCGCCTCATCTGTAAAATGGGGATTGAGACTGTGAGCCTCACATGGGGCAGGGACTGCATTCAACTAGATTTGTTTGTGTCCATCCCAGTGCCTGGCACATAGTAAGCACTTAATAAATACCATTATTATTATTATTACTATTACTTTGTGTAGAGCACATCACTAAGCACTTGGGAGAGTACAGTAAAACAGAGTTGGTAGACATGTTCTCTGCCCACAAGGAGCATAATAATAATAATAATAATGATAATGGTATTTGTTAAGCGTTTACTTTGTGCCGAGCACTGTTCTAAACACTGGAGTAGATTCAAGGTAATGAGGTTGTCCCATGTGGAGCTCACTGTCTTAATCCCCATTTTACAGATGAAGAAACTGAGGCACAGAGGAGTTAAGTGACTTGCCCAAAGTCACACAGCTGATAAGTGGGAGAGTTAGGATTAGAACCCACTACCTCTGACTCCCATACCCAGAGTCTTTCCACTAAGTCAAGCTGCTTCTCATACAGCTTACAGTCCAGATGGGGAGACTGACGTTAACAGAAAAAAAAAATTATGGATCCTTACATACGTGCTGTGGAGCTGAAGGAAGGGTGAATAAAGGGAGAAAAATTTGATTGTAAGGGTGACGCAGAAGAGAATGGGAAAAGAGGAAATACCACAAGCATGACAGCGTCCCCGGCTTTGTCCATCCCCAACCTTCCACATGTGATCTGCAGCCATGCAGCACTTATGTACATAGCCGTACTTATTTCTATTATTTATATTAATGTCTCTCTCCCCCTTTAGACTGTCAGCTCATTGTGGGCAGGGAATGTGCCTGTTATATACTCTCCTGAGCACTTAGTACAGTGCTGTGGACACAGCAAGCTCTCAATAAATACGACTGATTCATTGATGGAACTTAGAGGCCCCCTGAAGAATGTCCACCCTGGTTTCAAAGGAAAAGCCTCAGATCGAAGTACCCCAGGCCATAATGTAAATTTACAGTTTCTTAACTCTTCCTGGACCTCCCGGAATTGGGAAAACACTAGCTCCCCCAGTCTCCAGGAGCAAAAGTAGTGCTGTTTGCCCCTTCCCACCCTAGGGAGGACCAAAAGAGGTGGTCCGTGTCAGCCATTGGTGAGAATTGCCCCAGCATCCCACTGGAACTGGAGCCCAGGATCCACAAAAGAAGTCATTTTGTCGTAACGCGCTTATCATTATTTAGGACTGTAGGTGCTTTGGGATGAGGAAATAGTCATACCTCTCTAGCTGCTTGTTGTAAAAATCAGTTGGAATTTGTACCTTCGAAACTGAGGGGAAATAATGCATTTATGAGGAGTTATGAAACAAATGTCATTGGATTCTTTCCCTTGCACTGAAGCAGAGAAGCATCTTTTACCGTGTGGTGTAGCGCCACCTAACGACCTTGTACAGCAGGTGTCCAAAGAGGCCAACAGTAAAATACTTTCAAATGAATTAATTCTGAAAGTCTGGAAATCAGGTTCGCCATCAAAAAGGACCAAAACCCATCAGCAGGTCAGCCCAGAAGCTGTGGCACCTTTCTGCCCAGCTGCTACTTATTTCCTTCGTCTTTTCGTAGAAAGAGCCACTGTAGTCCTGCTGCTCTGTCATTTTTTATTGTAGGTGAGAGGCATGGTCAAAGAAGGACCTAATCATCAATCGTATTTATTGAGTGCTTACTGTGTGCAGAGCACTGTACTAAGGGCTTGGGAAGTACAAATTGGCAACATATAGAGACAGTCCCTACCCAACAGTGGGACCTAATGTTTCTGGGCAGTGATTTCAGAGGAACCCTCAGCCAAACCGTGTGGAAAATTCACCCCATTGGTGCAATTAGCAGTCACGGCCCGAGAGGCGGATTTGCTTGGGCCAAGAGGCCTAAGTTACTCCCAGATCTCTGTTTCCGGCCTCATAAGAACATTTCCTCAAAACATTCAAGGACACCCCGTGATGGGGAAGACACCCTAGGGTAAGAGTAATCAAGCTGATTTCTTCCTTTCCCCACAGAAATGGAGGCGGCCGCAGTGGGACATTTTGTGCAATCAGCATTGTTTGTGAAATGCTCCGGCACCAGAGGGCAGTCGATGTTTTCCACGCTGTGAAAACACTGAGGAACAGTAAGCCGAACATGGTGGACCTTCTGGTAAGAGCTTTCTAACTCTGCTGCCCAGCAGTTATGGTAGCGTGGGGCTCAGGGAGATGGCTGAGGTTTGATTTCAGGGGGGAGGTAGCCACAGAGGAAGAGAGTCATTTTCTAAAGGCATAACGTCATCACTTCCTTAGGAAGCAATTTTCTTTATTATCGTTTCTGCTCAAGGAGAATTTGTCCTTGTTCATTTGAAGTTTTGAAATAGTTTAAAACTCACAAGTGAACATCCTTATTAATCGTCCTTTCTGGCAGAGCCAGGCACATGGTTAGCAATCCTAACCCAGAAGAAATAATCATGGCAAATGAAATGCCAGCTTTTCAAATTATATATTTTATAAATAGCTTAATTGCCTAATATTTATCAAAGATGTGAATTTTAGCTTGACATCCAGCATATTGCATTTAATTATGGTGGCCATATCTCATTGAAGGATTAAAGGAGTTCAGAAACAAAGGCTCTATGCAATTATTTTCTTAGAGTAAGTATTTCATGAAATCCCTTTTTATGTGGAACAGTTGAAATGCCAACTACTGTGACTGCAGAAATGAAGCTCAGCTTAAAGGAGACACTGTAAAATTCAGTTTTTGAAGTTCTGTTTGAGGGAAGGATGAATTGCAGAACGGCAAGGCGAGGCCTGCAGACCAGGAATACTTGGGGCAGGGTGGAAGTGGGGTGGGGAGGAAATGAGTTTTCATTATTGGGTCCTTAGAACGTCAATCCTCTGGGTGTTCCCCACATTACAAAGGAGAAATGTGAAACCAGCCAGCTGGCTCGGCAGGTCCGAAACCACAGCAAGAGGAAGAAGTGTCTAGTTGAGCTTTATCAGAAAAGGAAACTTGAAAAGGAAGCCTGCTCTGAAGTGATACCACTCCCATCTCAGGAGAAGGGAGCTCTGAATTCAGTACTACTGCCGAAAACTACAGCCGGGAGGCACGTGGTAAATGAGAGATGATAATGGGGTTAGGAAAGCCAACTCGCTGAAGAGAGTCTAGTTAAACTGAGATACCCTCTGCTTAAGATCCCGCATCTCTCCTTAGTTATAGCCGAATAAGAGGGGAGCCTTGGAAAGACGGCTGGCCAGCCTGACCGTAAATAGGGCATTGTTGGAAGGAAATGTCCCTAAGTAAGAAGGAATCAATCAATCAATCAATCGTATTTATTGAGTGCTTACTGTGTGCAGAGCACTGTACTAAGCGCTTGGGAAGTACAAGTTGGCAACATATAGAGACAGTCCCTACCCAACAGTGGGCTCACAGTCTAAAAGGGGGAGACAGAGAACAAAACCAAACATACTAACAAAATAAAATAAATAGAATAGATATGTAGGGCCGGCATCCAATGTCTGCAGTCTTGGAGGGGGATGAATCCATAGCCCCCCTCAGTGCTGGCTTGGGGCAGATGTGAAGCACCAGCTCCTAGTTTCTTTTGGCTCCACCTGGCTGATTTGGAGGCAGATGTGCGGGTTCAAATCCTTGACTGCCAAGCGACCAGAGATGAACTTTATCCAAGTATCATTGATCAATCAGTCCATCAATCATATTTATTGAGTACTTACTATTCATTCATTCATTCAATCGTACTTATTGAGCACTTACTGTGTGCAGAGCACTGTACTAAGCGCTTGGAAAGTACAATTCGGCAACAGAGACAATCCCTACCCAACAACGGGCTCACAATCTAGAAGGGGGAGACAGACAACAAAACAAAACAATAACATCAATATTTTATTTTGTTCTATTTATTTTATTTTGTTAATATGTTTGGTTTTGTTCTCTGTCTCCCCCTTCTAGACTGTGAGCCCACTGTTGGGTAGGGACTGTCTCTATATGTTGCCAACTTGTACTTCCCAAGTGCTTAGAGCAATGCTCTGCACACAGTAAGCGCTCAATAAATACGATTGATTGATTGATCAAAACAGATAAATAGAATTATAGATATATACACACCATTAATAAAATAAATAGAATAATAAATATGTACAAATATACACAAGTACTGTGGGGCAGAGAAGGGGGTAGAGCAGAGGGAGGGAGTAGGGGTGATGGGGTAGGGGGGACACTGAACTAAACACTTGGGAGAGTACAGTATAACAGGTAGAACTTATGGCAGTCCTGAATTACAGAGGTCAGGGTTAAAAACCTAACTTTACCCTGGATAGTCTACTTTGAAGAAAAATAGTATCGTGTTGTCTTTTATCTACTCCAGCATGTAGTATGGTGCTTGGCACTTAGTAAATGCTGTACAAACACTGTTATCATTATTATTATTACTAGCAGGAGAGCTCAATGGGACATCAGGGCTATCCTCCTCGCCTTTGACCTCATTTGGAGATTTTTGGATGTTTTTGAGGAGTCCTCTAGGGGCTTTTTGTATCGTATTAAGTATTTTCTTACCAGATACTATACTAAGCACAGATGTAGATGCAGTATAGTCTGGTGGGACATAGTCCCTGTCCTAAATGGGGCTTAATCCCCATTTTACAGATGAGGTAGCTGAGGCATAGAGAAATGAAATGACTTTCCCAACAGACAAATGGCAGAGGCAGAATTAGAACCCAAGTCCTCTGACTATCAGGCCCATGCTCTTTCCACTGGGCCACACTGCTTCTCTTACGAAGACTGTGAGCCCGTTGTTGGATAGGGACTGTCTCTATATGTTGCCGACTTGTACTTCCCAAGCACTTAATACAGTGCTCTGCACACAGTAAGCGCTCAGTAAATACGATTGAATTAATGAATGCAGATTTACGAAGTCTGTTTCTCTTCGGCTCCTGTCCTTAATTACTACCCAGAGAAATCACAAGCCCAAGAGAGGTCGCTGGAGTTGGGTCAGAGAACAGAAAGTGGTCTTCTAAAAGCCATGAGAGGCCAAAGAAGTCCCCAGTATCCTCAGGTTTGTATAGTGAGCACAACTGTTGCCTCAGGGTGGTGGGCCGGACCAGTGGATTGGATCCAGGGGCCCATAGCTCTTTCTTAAAGATCACCATTTCCTGGCTGAAGCGGAGCCAGCTGGGTGATGCTTATTTACGGATGCAAAGGCTTGTTCGGCTGGATTTCTGTCAGACTGCCAGGGAGTATGAATCGCTAAATGATGGATTCAGCAAACAGAGCATCTGAGATGAAAAGAAGTTCTGCAGGTTTCAGGAAGAACTGCAGTAAATGCCTTGTAGGACTGGTTCCAGAAGCCTGGGGAAACTGCAAATGGCAGAACAGAATGGGTGCCCCAGCCCAGTAGGTGGGGAGGGGATTTAGGAGCAGGGTTAGGGCATTCTTTCAACCAATCAGTCATATTTATTGAATGCTTCTAGACTGTGAGCCCGCTGTTGGGTAGGGACCATCTCTGTATGTTGCCAACTTGTATTTCCCAAGTGCTTAGTACAGTGCTCTGCCCACAGTAAGCACTCAATAAATACGATTGAATGAATGAATGCAGAGCACTGCACTTGTGCTTGGGAGAATACACTGCAACAGTGTAATAAACATGTTCTCCGCCCACGACTAGCATACGGTCTAGAGGAGGTGACAGACATTAATATAAATGAATTATGGATATGTACATAAGTGCTGCAGGGTTGGGTTGGGGGATGAATAAAGGGAGCAAGTCAGGATGATGCAAAAGAGAATGGGAGAAGAGGAGAGGAGGGCTTAGTCAAGGAAGGCTTCTTGTAGGAGCTGTGCCTTCAATAAGGATTTGAAAGAGGGGAGAGAAATGGTCTGTTAGACATGAAGAGAGAGGGTGTCCTGTTTTACAGGTAGAGACAATAATGTCATCAAAAATGCCTTCCCAGAGGATCTGAGTTAGCTTTTGGGACATCCCAGGCCCATTCTGCTTCTAAAGAGTGAAGTCCCACAGGAACATTCAGCTGTAGTATGGGTCAAACTGGTTCAAGCTCCTAAGCTGTATGGGTCTTTTATTGGTATTTGTTAAGTGCTTACTCTGTGCTAGGCACTGTGCAGAGAGCCAACATGGTGTAGTGGATAGAGCATAGTCCTGGGAGTCAGAAGGTGATGGGTTCTAATCCTGGATCTGCCACTTGTCTGCAGTGTGACTTTGGGCAAGTCACTTCACTTCTCTGTGTCTCAGTTACCTCATTTGTAAAATGGGGATAAAAACTGTGAGCCCCACGTGGGACAACCTGATTACCCTGTATCTACCCCAGTGCTTAGAACAGTGCCTGGCACATAGTAAGCGCCTAACAAATACCATCATTATTATAATTATTCTCTGTGCCTTAGTTACTTCATCAGTAAAATGGGAATTAATACCGTGAGACCCCTGTGGGACAGGGACTGTGTCCAACCCAATTTACTTATGTCCACCCCAGTGCTTAGTACAGTGCCTGACACATAGCAAGTGCTTAACAAATACCACAATTGTTATTACTATAATTACTAAGCAGTGGGATAGATACAAGTTATTCAGGTTGGACATAGTCCAGGCCCCATGAGGAGCTCACAGTCTTTATCCCCGTTTTACAAATGAGGCCCAGAGAAGTGAAGTGACTTGCTCAAGGCCACACAGTAGACAAGTGGTGGAGCTGGGATTAGAACCCAGGTCCTTCTGACTCCAAGGCCCATGCTCTATCCAGTAAATCAATCAGTCATATTTATTGAGCACTTATTTTGTGCATAGCGCTGTACTAAGCACTTGGGAAAGTACAGTTTGACAATATAAAGGACACATTCCCTGCCCACAACGAGCTTGCAACTTGGACGGGGGAGACAGACGTTAATATCAATAAATCAATTACACATGTGTTCATAAGTACTGTCCTGTAGGCCATGTTGCATCTCTTTTTGTCTTGTAATTCTCAGCACCCAATACAGGATGGCACTAAGCAGGCACTTAGTGCCTCCTCCCAAATCGCCTTCTTCAGCTTCCTCCCAACAAGTGACTCAGTCCTCATTCTGGGTTCCAGCGGACAGAATGGTCTTTGAGAGAACACAACTTCCCACGTTTGTTTCCCCAGACAGGGGGAAATGATGATTTCACGATAATGACCCCCTGCCTGCCCACGGGAGAGGCATGGCAGAAAAACCCAAGTCATCAGCCAGCTGGCCCGGATGCCTTCTTTCCACCAGAGTGCTTGCACAGTCAGAACCAGAAGTTCTGGGGGAAAGAGAGCACGTAAAAATGTGAAGACAGACAAGGATGGCATTAGAGATCAGTAAGCATTTGTCAGAAGCATCATTTTCCCTAAATGGAATGTAACTCAAATTTGGCTTCATTTCTGTGATGATGCCTGTGGCAGCTTCAGTTTGGGGTAGATGTTTTTTTCTTTTTGTAATTAAGGAAAACAACCTTCTGTGGAGTACCCTTGAAGGAAGACAGCCTATGCCATGTTTGCATTTTAGATTGCAAATTGCAGTGCTTGATCATACCCATCCTCGCTCGCTCTCTCTTTCTCTCTCTCTCTCTCTCTCTGTCTAATATACACATACAAACACACACACGCATACACACAACTTCCCACTCCTGACAAAAATACACACACACACACACACACACACACACGAGCGCACCTCCTAATATCAACTCCCTCCAGAACTTCAGCCCTGCCACACTGCTCAAGTTTCGTTTTTATGGAATGACTCTATCATTCAATCAGTCGTGTTTACTGAGCGTTTACTGTGGGCAGAGCACTGTACTAAGGGCTTGGGAGAATACTACTGTATAACTGAGTTGGTAAGCATGTCCCTGCCCACAAGTAACTTACAGTCTAGAGGGGGATACTGACATTAACATAAATAAATTATGGGTATGTATATGTCTACTGTTATGCTTAGGGAGATGTGAATACAGGGTGCAAATCCAAGTTCAGAAGTGACACAGAAGGAAGTGGGAGAAGAGGAAAGGAGCGCTTAGTTGGAGAAGGCTTTTTAGAGGAGATTGCTTTGAATAAGGCTTTGAAGGTGGGAAAAGAGATTGTCTGTTGGATATGAAGAAGGAGGCCAGTAGCAGGATGTGAGTGAGAGGATAGCTCCATCTCTCCATCTCTCCATCTCTCGCTCCATCCCTTCTCCCCTCCTTAACTTCCATCTTCAACCGCTCACTCTCCACTGGTTCCTTCCCCTCTGCCTTCAAACATGCCCATGTCTCTCCCATCCTAAAAAAACCCTCTCTTGACCCCACCTCACCTTCTAGTTATCGTCCCATATCCCTCCTACCATTCCTTTCCAAACTCCTTGAACGAGTTGTCTACACGCGCTGCCTAGAATTCCTCAACAACAACTCTCTCCTCGACCCCCTCCAGTCTGGCTTCCGTCCCCTTCATTCCACGGAAACTGCACTCTCAAAGGTCACCAATGACCTCCTGCTTGCCAAATCCAACGGCTCATACTCTGTCCTAATCCTCCTCGACCTCTCAGCTGCCTTTGACACTGTGGACCACCCCCTTCTCCTCCACACGTTATCTGACCTTGGCTTCACAGACTCCGTCCTCTCCTGGTTCTCCTCTTACCTCTCCGGTCGTTCTTTCTCAGTCTCTTTTGCAGGCTCCTCCTCCCCCTCCCATCCTCTTACGGTGGGGGTTCCCCAAGGTTCAGTGCTTGGTCCCCTTCTGTTCTCAATCTACACTCACTCCCTTGGTGACCTCATTCGCTCCCACGGCTTCAACTATCATCTCTACGCTGATGACACCCAGATCTACATCTCTGCCCCTGCTCTCTCCCCCTCTCTCCAGGCTCGCATCTCCTCCTGCCTTCAGGACATCTCCATCTGGATGTCCGCCCGCCACCTAAAGCTCAACATGTCGAAGACTGAGCTCCTTGTCTTCCCTCCCAAACCTTGTCCTCTCCCTGACTTTCCCATCTCTGTTGACGGCACTACCATCCTTCCCGTCTCACAAGCCCGCAACCTTGGTGTCATCCTCGACTCCGCTCTCTCATTCACCCCTCACATCCAAGCCGTCACCAAAACCTGCCGGTCTCAGCTCCGCAACATTGCCAAGATCCGCCCTTTCCTCTCCATCCAAACTGCTACCCTGCTCATTCAAGCTCTCATCCTATCCCGTCTGGACTACTGCACTAGCCTTCTCTCTGATCTCCCATCCTCGTGTCTCTCTCCACTTCAATCCATACTTCATGCTGCTGCCCGGATTATCTTTGTCCAGAAACGCTCTGGACATATTACTCCCCTCCTCAAAAACCTCCAATGGCTACCGATCAATCTGCGCATCAGGCAGAAACTCCTCACCCTGGGCTTCAAGGCTGTCCATCACCTCGCCCCCTCCTACCTCACCTCCCTTCTCTCCTTCTACTGCCCAGCCCGCACCCTCCGCTCCTCCACCACTAATCTCCTCACTGTACCTCGCTCTCGCCTGTCCCGCCATCGACCCCCGGCCCACGTCATCCCCCGGGCCTGGAATGCCCTCCCTCTGCCCATCCGCCAAGCTAGCTCTCTTCCTCCCTTCAAGGCCCTGCTGAGAGCTCACCTCCTCCAGGAGGCCTTCCCAGACTGAGCCCCTTCTTTCCTCTCCCCCTCGTCCCCCTCTCCATCCCCCCGTCTTACCTCCTTCCCTTCCCCACAGCACCTGTATATATGTATATATGGTTGTACATATTTATTACTCTATTTATTTATTTATTTATTTATTTTACTTGTACATTTCTATCCTACTTACTTTATTTTGTTGGTATGTTTGGTTCTGTTCTCTGTCTCCCCCTTTTAGACTGTGAGCCCACTGTTGGGTAGGGACTGTCTCTATGTGATGCCAATTTGTACTTCCCAAGCGCTTAGTACAGTGCTCTGCACATAGTAAGCGCTCAATAAATACGATTGATTGATTGATTGATTGATTGATAGCGGTGAGGTAGACGCACTTGAGATACAGTGAGTACAATACTAAGTACTTGGGAGAGCAAAATATAACAGAGTTGGTAGAGACATTCCTTGCCCACAATGAGCTTCCAGTTTAGAGGGGGAGACAGTCATTAATTTAAAGAAATAAATTACGGAGATGAACATAAATACTGTGGATCTACCTCCAAGGGACAGTGTGAGGATCAGTTGATCCTCAGTTATCAGTTGATCAGTTGATTCTCCCGGGTGCAAGGGGAGGGAAAGCTTTCCTGGTTTCCAGAGAGGAACAGGGCAGGGGGATTGCATCTACCCACCATGGACGGGCCCTGCCACACCTACACGTACCTGATCCTGCAACATTGGAGTAGAGGATGGGGCCCGAAAGGCAGAGGGGCCCCCTTGTCTGGGTGGGGATTTTCCCAAAGGACCTACTGTTTGGCAGCAGGGCCTAGTGGCAAGTGGTTTGGGAGTCAGAGGACATGGGTTCTAATCCCAGCTCCACCACTTTTCTGATGTGTGACTTTGGGCAATTCATTTAATGTATCTGTGCCTCAGTTACCTCATTTGCAAAATGGGGATTAAGACTGTGAGCCCCCTGTGGGATAAGGGCTGTATTCAACCTGATTACCTTGTATCTACCCCAGTGCTCAAAACAGTGCTTGGCACATAGTAAGCACTTAACAAATGCCATTATCATTACTTATTATTATTATTATTATTATTAACTGCACTCGCTGGGGAAGCATGCCCATCCACACTTCTTTAAGCTCAACAGTACCTACTTTACAAACAATTCCAACCGAGGGTAGTTACAAAACCAGACTAATATAAAAATATCATTTTTCACACATCTCCCCAATCCTCAAAAACCTCCAGTGGCTACCCATCCATCTCTGCCCCAAGCAGAAACTCCTGACCTCTGGCTCTAAGGCACTCAGTAAACTCTCTCCCTATTACTCGTCTTTACTTTTCTCCCACTGCACTCTTCACTCCTCAAGTCAACCAACTCACTGTGCCTTGTTCTTATCTCTCACTGCCCAACTCTTGCTCATGCTCTCCCCCTTTGCACCCAACAGACCACTCCTCTCATGCCCTCCCCCTTCACACCTAGCAGACCACTCCTCTCATGCCCACCTTCACAACCAACAGACTGTTCCTCTCCCCATCTTTCAAGGTCTTTTTGAAGCCTCCAGAAGTCTTCTGATTAATCACTCATCAACCCAGCCAATTTCCCTGGTTATTGCCCCTTCATTGTCACCTAAGCAGTAGGGTGCTCACTCCTTGACCCTCATAGGACTTACAATATCTTCAAAGCTTCACCCTACCTGTAATTACCTGTACCTACCTGTAATTTGTGTTAGTTTGTGTCTCCCCAGCTAGATTTACAGCTCCTTGGGGGTAGGGACTGTGTCCGTTGACTCTCTATTGCATTCTCATTCATTCAGTCATATTTATGTCTCTATTTATGTCATGACAGTTATGTCTCCCTGCTTCTAGACTGTGAGCCTGTTGTTGGGTAAGGGCTGTCTCTATCTGTTGCCAAATTGTACTTTCCAAGCGCTTAGTACAGTGCTCTGCACACAGTAAGTGCTCAATAAATATGATTGTATGAATGAATTTATTAAGCACTTACTGTATGCAGAGCATTGTGCTAATCACTTGGGAAAGTACAATACAACAATAAAGAGTGACACTCCCTACCCACAACGCTCACAGCCAAGGGGCAAGGGGAACGGACATCAGTACAAATAAAACATCAGTACAAATAAACAGACATCAATTCAAATAAATAAAATTACAGCTACATACATAAGTGCTGTGGGGCTGGGAGGGGGGGGAAGAGCAAAGAGAGCAAGTCAGGATGACATCAAAGAGAGTGGGAGATGAGGAAAAGTGGGGCTTACTCTGGCAAGGCCTCTTGGAGGAGATGTGCCTTCAGTAAGGCTTTGAAGGTGGGGAGAGTAATTGTCTGGCAGATTTGAGAAGGTAGGGCGTTCCAGGCCAGAGGTAGGGCATGGGCCAGGGGTCGGTGGTGAGACAGGTGAGATGGAAGCACAGTGAGAAGGTTAGCAACAAAGGAACGAATTATGCAGGCTGAGTTGTAGAAGGAGAGAAGCAAGTTTTACTTAATACAGTGCTCTGTACAGAGTATGGGCTTAATAAATAATCTTGATGGATATGGAATGTCCCCTTGTGGTGCTTACAATCTAATCAAGCCTGCTTCTTTACCAGTGATTGCACAAGTTATGTGACCAAACATATGGAGAGGAGCATTCATTCAATCGTATTTATTGAGCACTTGCTGTGTGCAGAGCACTGAACTAAGTGCTTACTGTACTAAGTGCTTACTCACAACATCAGTAAGTATCTCGGGTCATTTCGGGATGTAGGGAATTATTCTAGGTGGTAAGAGCACCTTTTAAAAGAATAATAATAATAATGGCATTTATTAAGCACTTACTATGTGCAAAGCACTGTTCTAAGCACTGGGGAGGTTACAAGGTGATCAGGTTGTCCCACGGGGGGCTCACAGTCTTAATCCCCATTTTACAGATGAGGTAACTGAGGCCCAGAAAAGTTAAGTGACTTGCCCAGAGTCACACAGCTGACAATTGGTGGAGCCGGGATTTGAACCCATGACCTTTGACTCCAAAGCCCAGGCTGTTTCCACTGAGCCACGCTGGTAGACATGACCCCTGCCTTCCGGGAGCAGAGAATCAATGATTGGTATTTATTCAGTGCTTACTGTTTGCAGAGCATTGTACTGAGCCAGTCAATCATATTTATTAAGCACTTACTCTGTGCAGAGCACTTGGGAGAGTACAGGATAACAATAACAGACATATTCTCTGCCCACAACAAGTTTACAGTCTAGAGGGGGAGACAGACATTAATATAAATAAATAAATTACAGATATGTACAAAAGTGTTGTGAGGCTGTCCATAGAGAGTTTACCCTCTAATAATAATAATCATTGTGGTCATTGTTAAGACAAAACTGGGAAGTATTATGTGGCTCTCTCTATGCTAAGAGCTAATATGACAGCAATGCTATAGCCAGAAACAGTAACCAAATCTTTCTCGCCTAAGAGAAGTTGTCAGAAAGTGCCAATGCTAAAGGAATAATAGATGAAATTAAAAATTGTGAAACTAACTCAGTCAAGGAAATAACCATTCATTCAAACAAATAATGATTTATGTCTAAGAAATGATAACGAATGCTAATTTAACTTCATCTACTATAGGGAAAGCTAATAAAGGTAAGTCATAGGCCGGTAAATACTTTTGTACTTACAGTGAAACCTCGTGAATCCAGGCTCAGCTAATGTAGATCCTGCGATCATATGGAACTGTATTTATGCCCTGCTTTCTCCTATGACTATTTCTGAACTAGAGCCCAAGAAATGTAACCTTTGATTTAAGAGAGATATATTTGATCAACAGTGAATGCAAGGCAGGTGAAAGGACCATATTTACTCACATAATTGTATTGTATTTTCTCAAGTGCTTAATACAGTGCTCTGCACACAGTAAGCTTAGTACAGTGCTCTGCACACAGTAAGTGCTCAATAAATATAGTTGAGTAAATGAATAAGCTCTCCATAAATGCTGTTGATTGATTGGTACATATTCACCCTCATCCATTCATTCATTCAATTGTATTTATTGAGCACTTACTGTGTGTAGAGCACTGTACTAACCGCTTGGGAAGTACAAGTTGACAACATATAGAGATGGTCCCTATCCAGCAACGGGCTCACAGTCTAGAAGGGGGAGGCAGACAACAAAACAAATATGTAGACTGATGTCAAAACCGTCGGAATAAATATAATTATAGCTTTATGCACATCATTAATAAAATAGAGTAGTAAATATGTACAAGTAAAATAAATAGAGTAATAAATCTGTACAAATATATACAAGTACTGTGGGGAGGGGAAGAAGGTGGGGAGAGGATGGAGAGGAGGAGAGGAAAAAGGGGGCTCAGTCTGGGAAGGCCTCCTGGAGGAGGTGAACTCTGAGTAGAGCTTTGAAGGGAGGCAGAGAGCTAGTTTGGCGGATGTGTGGAAGGAGGGCATTCCAGGCCAGGAGAAGGACGTGGGCCAGGGGTAGACGGTGGGACAGGCGAGAACAAGGCACAGTGAGGAAGTTGGCGGCAGAGGAGAGGAGGGTGCGGGCTTGGCTGTAGAAGGAAAGACAGGAGGTGAGGTAGGAGGGGGCAAGGTGATGGAGAGCCTTGAAGCCAAGAAGGAGGAGTTTTTGCTTGATTCGTAGGTTGACAGGCAGCCACTGGAGATTTTTGAGGAGGGGAGTGACATGCCCAGAGCGTTTCTGTACCAAGATAGTACAGGCAGCAGAGTGAAGTATAGATTGAAGCGGGGAGAGACAGGAGGATGGGAGATCAGAGAGGAGGCTGGTGCAGTAATCCAGTAGGGATAGGATGAGAGATTGAACCAGCAAGGTAGCAGTTTGGATGGAGAGGAAAGGGTGGATCTTGGCGATGTTGGGGAGGTGAGACCGGCAGGTTTTGTTGACGCATTGGATGTGTGGGGTGAATGAAAGAGCAGAGTCAAGGATGACACCAAGTTTGTGGGCTTGTGAGACGGGAAGGATGGTAATGTCGTACACAGTGACAGAAAAGTCAGGGAGAGGACAGGGTTTAGGAGGGAAGATAAGGAGCTCAGTCTTGGACATATTGAGTTTTAGATGGTGGGCAGACATCCAGATGGAGATGTCCTGAAGGCAGGGGGAGATACTACCCTGGAGGGAGGGAGAGAGAGAGCAGGGGTGGTGATATAGATTTAGGTGTCATCAGCACAGAGATGATAGTTGAAGCTATGGGAGCAAATGAGTTCACCAAGGGAATGAGTACAGATAGAGAACAGAAGAGGACCAAGATCTGACCCTTGAGGAACCCCTACAGTAAGGGGATGGGAGGGGAAGGAGGAGACCGCAAAGTAGACTAAGAATGAACAGCCAGAGAGATGAGGAGAACCAGGAAAGGATGGAGTCTGTGAAGCCAAGGTTGGACTGGCGTGTTGAGGAGAAGAGGGTGGTCCACACTGACAAAGGCAGCGGAGAGGTCGAGGAGGATTAGGATAGAGTAGGAGCCATTGGATATGGCAAGAAGGAGGTCATTGGTGACTTTTGAGAGGGCAGTTTTGGTGGAATGTAGGGGACAGAAAAGCCAGATTGGAGGGGGTCTAGGAGAGAGTTGGAGTTGAGGAATTTGAGGCAGCGAGTATAGACAACTTGTTCTAGGAGTTTGGAAAAGAAGAGTAGGAGGGAGATAGGGTGATAACTAGAAGGGCAGTGGGGTCAAAGAGAGGGGTTTTTTAGGATGGGGGAGACTTGGGCATGTTTAAAGGCAGAGGGGAAGAAACCAGTGGAGAGTGAGTGGTTGAAGATGGAAGTTAAGGAGAGGAGGAGGGAAGGGGTGAGAGTTTTCATAAGATGAGAGGAAATGGGGTCCGAAGCACAGGTGGATGGACTAGCACTTGAGAGGAGGGAGGAGATCTCATCTGAAGATACTGCTGGGAAGGATGGGAGAGTAGTGGAGAGGGTTGAAAGCCAGGGGGGGAATGGAGAAGGAAGAGGGGTGACTTTGGGGAGCTCAGACCCGATGGTGTTAATTTTACTAATGAAGTAGGAGGCCAAATCGTTGGGGGTGAAGGATGGAGGAGGGGGAGGAACAGGGGGCCCGAGGAGGAAGTTAAATGTCCGGAACAGCTGATGGGGGTGATGAGCATGGGTGTTAATAAGGGAGGAAAAATAGTTTTGCCTGGCAGAGGAGTGAACCCTCCTTTTTTGCATGATATTTTGTAACATTGAAAGAGGGGTGGTGTTATTATGCAGGCCATTTAAGAATTAAGTAGTAGCAATAAGAGGAGGAGGAGAAAAAGAGAAGCAAAAAGGATGGGAGAAGGATGAGAAAGGTTAGAAGGCAATAGTAGTAATAATAATAATAATAACTGTGGTATTTGTTAAGCACTTACTGTGTGCCAGGCACTGTATTAAGCATTGGGGTGGGTACAAGCAAATCGAGTTGGACACAGTCCCTGTCCCACATGGGCCTCCCTGTCTCGATCCCCATTTTACAGATGAGGTAACTGAGACCCAAAGAAGTGAAGTGACTTGCCCAAGGTCACACAGTAAGCAATAATAATAATAATGATGGTATTTATTAAGTGCTTGCTATGTGCCAAGTACTGTAAAAAGCACTGTGGGAAATACCAGGTTAGCAGGTTGTCCCAGGTGGGGTTCACAGTCCTAATCCCCATTTTGCAGATGAGGTAACTGAGGGACAGAGAAGTTAAGTGACTTGGCCAAAGTCACACAGCTGATAGGTGGTGGAGCCAGGATTAGAACCCGCAACCTCTGACTCCCAAGCCCATGCTCAGAGTACACTTAGGTCTTCCTGTGGCTGAGCCCTGGTGGAGCCGGAAATAGAACCCATGATCTTCTGACTCCCAAGCCCATGCTCTATCCATTATGCTATCCTGCTTCTCCACATAGTATTTATTCATTCATTCAATCATATTCAATCAAGAAGCAGCATGGCTTAGTGGAAAGAGCACGGATTTAGAAGTCAGATGTCAGGTGTTCTAATCCCGGCTCTGCCACTTGTCAGCTGTGTGACTTTGGGCAAGTCACTTAACTTCTCTGTTCTTCAGTTACCTCATCCATAAAATAGGGATTAAGACTGTGAGCCCCATGTGGGACAACCTGATGACCTTGTATCTACCCCAGTGCTTAGAACAGTGCTTGGCACATAGTAAGCACTTAACAAATGCCATCATTATTATTATTTATTGAGCATTTACTGTGTGCAGAGCATTATACTAAGCACTTGGGAGAGTGCAATCCAGCAATAAACAGAGACATTCCTGCCCACAATGAGCTCACAGTCTAGAGGTGGAGAGACAGACATTAATGTAACTTACTGTGAGCAGAGCACTTGCCCAAGTGCTGGGAGAGAGTTTACAGGTGGAAGTTAGACATGGACCCTGTCCCTCAGGGCTCGGGGGACCCTCGCAATCTAGGAGGCAATAGGCCCTCAAAGAACTAATTGCCTCCTGTTTTTATTATCTCATTCTTGCACTTCTCTGCCTCTTCTGGAGCACACCTAAAACTGCTTAAATTATGTGGTACTGAAAATAATCTTTTATTTCATACTCAACAGTTGGGAGGCTGAGGGCAGTTATGCGGGAGAGGAAATTATGTGAGTAAATACAGTAAATTGGCAGCGAATGGGAAAAGGAGAGGCACGGAGTCTGTGTTGATTCAGCTGTCCTAGGCAGATTTAGGAGAAGGAAGTAAAACAGACCAGTACAGACACTAGGAAGTTTAAACTACACATACTTTCACACACACACACACACACACACACACACACACACACACACACACACTCTGTCTCTCTCTCTCTCTCAAAAAAAAAACCAAACACACCCACAAACACCCACATTACTGTAGTAAAATTTGTCTTTAAAGGAAAAATGTTACTATAATTCAGAAATTTTCCCCATCCAAACTGAACTGCTCCCTTGCAAATGCCCGTACCTATCGGTGGGTCTGTACTTTAGAATGTAATCTTGATGGTAAAACTTGGCTCACTACAATATGCAGAGCCTGTAATTTGTCTGAAAGTAGCAAAGACATTTAAAATGCAAATTGCTAGATACTTTACTATTCTTGCTTTTTAAGGTTAAATTCCAACCCAGATTCTTGACAGAGATAAGGTTTATAGTTCTTATGAACTTTCGTCGTAACCATTTCTTGACTCCTAAGCTGGGACCTCTTTAGTTGCTTACCTGTGTTCATCATACCCAGCTTCCAGAGAAGCTGTGTGTCCTATTGGAAAGGCTACAGCCCTGGGAGTCAGAGGACTTGAGTTCATATCCCACCTCCACCACTGGTCTGCCATATGAGCTTGGGCAAGTCACTTAACTTTTCTGTGCCTCAGTTCCCTCATCTGCAAAATGGGGATTCAATACCTGTTCTCCCTCCTATTTGGACTTCAAGCCCCAAGTGGGATGGGAACTGTGTCCTTCCTTCTTCTTTATGGTACTTGTTAAGCACTTACTATGTGCCAGGCATTATACTACACACTGAGGTAGATAAAAGATAATCGGGTTCGACACGGTCCATCTCCACATAGGACTCACAGTCTTCATTCATTCAGTCGTATTTATTGAGCGCTTACCATGTGCAGAGCACTGTGCTAAGCGCTTGGGATGTACAAGTTGGCAACATATAGAGACGGCCCCTACCCAACAATGGGCTCATTTTACAGATGAGGTAACCAAGGTACAGAGAAATTGATTGTGACTTGGCCAAGGTCACACAGCAGACAAGTGGTGGAGACAGAATTAGAACCCAGGTCCTCTGATTACCAGGCCCATGCTCTCTCCACTGGGCCACAGTGCTTCTTAGCATCTCAGGTCTGGGTAACCTGAAATTCTCTTATTCTTACTTAGCACTTAGTAAGCACTTTCCAAATGCCACAATTTTTTTTATTGTATATGTTAAGCGCTTACTAAGTGCCAGGCATTGGTTAGATAAAAGATAATCTGGTTGGACACAGTTCCTATCCTGCATAGGGCTCCCAGTCATACTCCCCATTTAACAGGTGAGGTAACTGAAGCATAGAGAAGTTGAGACTTGCCCAAGGTCACACAGCAGACAAATGGTGGAGTCAAGATTAGAACCCAGGTCCGTTTGACACCCTGGCCCATGCTCTATCCACTAGGCCACATTGCTTATCTGCTTAATAATTATAATAATAATAACAATAGCAATTACTGTTATTATTATGAAGGGGGGTGGCTCTCTCAGTCCCAGCTGCTAATCAAAAAAGGACTCTGTATTGCTGAATTGTACTTTCCAAGCACTTAGTACTGTGCCCTGCACACAGTAAGCGCTCAAAAAATACGATTGATTGAATGAATGAATGAAGAATGAAAAGTAGAGTCAGCCGTAGTCATGAGCCCAGGAGTGCAGGATTCTCTCCACACAGCCATCTGAGCTGTGAGGTTGTGGGAATACTCCTCAGTCTGAATGATTCTCTCAGTGTCTCAAGTTATTCCAGTATTGCTGAGCATTTACTTGGTGCACTTGTGGATAGCAATAACTGATCACTTAGAGATAATTTGGAGGCATCCCGAGGCTCTTAGGTGTCTGAGAGAGTCAGTTCTCTGCTACTGTACCTGACAAAGCCAACAAGTTGTCCTGGGAGAATTTGGTTCAACATTGGTTCCCCGTTCATATCTGACAGATGATCACTCTCCCCACCTTCAAAGTCTTATTAAAACCACATCTCTTCCAAGAGGCCTTCCCTGACTAAGCCCTCATTTTCTCTATTCCCACTCCTTTCCTTACTTGGACTTGTACCCTTTATTCACTACACCCTGAGCCCCACATCACGTATGCACATAGCCATAATTTATATATATTAACGTCTGTCTCCCCTCTAGACTCTGGCTCCTTGTGGGCAGGGAACCTGTCTACCACCTCTGTTATAGTGTACTTTCCCTAGCCCTTAGTACAGTGCTCTGCACACAGAAAGTGCTCAGTAAATATGATTGATTGATTGATTGACTGATTCACTGAACGCCATCCCGGGAGTTGGAGATTTGCTTAGGGAAACGGTGAAGACCATGATCCTTCCGCAAGTGACAGTGATTCGTAGGGAGGGCCGAGTATTCCTCTTTCCCTTTTCGTGGCTTGACAAAATTGACACATCAAAATGCCACTTGCCCCAGGTAGTAATTTTAGAATAGAAATGCCAGAGTTTGTGTGTTCTGGAATTATGCAACTATTTTCTCATCCCCTGGATCATGCCAATAGATTGCGTGGCACAGATTACCTCTCGTGATTTGCGGCTTCTTTCTGGGCCTTACAGTGGTTGACCCTGAGGCCTGACTGTCTTTTCCCACACTTCCTTCCCCATCTCCCTTGCACTTGTATTTGCTCCCTTTATTCACCCTATCCTCGGCCTCTCAACAATTACATACATATCTGTAATTTATTTATTTATGCTAATGTCTGTCTCCCCCTCTGGACTGTAAACTCCTTGTGGGAAAGAAACATGTCTACCAACTCTGTTGTACTGTCCCAAGTGCCTAGTACAGTGCTCTGCACACAGGAAATGCTCACTGGGTATGACTGATGGATTGATTCTTTCTTGCTCTCTTCTCAGGATCAGTACAAGTTCTGCTATGAGGTGGCTTTGGAATACTTGAATTCTGGCTGATTCTGGAAGCAGCCCCTCCTCCCCCTTCGCCCAACCAAGCCAAGTTCTTTCATGATATTTGTGTATATGGGATGAAGACTTCTCATTGTTATGCTTATTTTGCTTTGTATAATTGGCTCTTTTTAAGAGCCCAAGAACGTGTTTATAAAACTGCTCGCCCTGTCCGTTTTCCACTGTAATGCCGCTGCTTGTCCGAACCACAAACTTTGCAGTTGTTGGAAACTTTCCTCCTCATAGTCTACATGCTAGGCCAGCCTGATGTCTGATGAATTTAAGAGCACAATTATATTCTTATGAAGGAATTTGTACTTCTGGGGTTATTTTCGGTTGCCAGTGATCCTTTGTTATTGTCATAGCGTAATGTATATTTTTGTTCTGTGGAGAATGCTGTCTGGCATTATGATAATATATTATTTTAGTTGATATTCGTATTCTAACATGCATAATAAAAGTGTATGTAGCTTATCGGAACTAACAGATAATCACCTTACCTTGTTGAATTGTTTCTATCGGATTTGTATTGTTTGAGGGAGAGAGGTTGGGTAGGAAATTCTGTTTGAAAGTGCAGAACAAGACGATCAGATTAATATATCCAAAGCTTTTTCATTTGTTTATATTGTAAATATTTTTTGATTTCATCAAATTATTTATTCATTAAAAGAAATTTTGTCAAGTACAGTGAGTGACAGTTTGTTTGATTCGCTCCCACGGCTTCAACTATCATCTCTACGCTGATGACACCCAAATCTACATCTCTGCCCCTGCTCTCTCCCCCCTACTCCAGGCTCGCATCTTCTCCTGCCTTCAGGACATCTCCATCTGGATGTCTGCCCGCCACCTAAAACTCAACATGTCCAAGACTGAACTCCTTGTCTTCCCTCCCAAACCCTGCCCTCTCCCTGACTTTCCCATCACTGTTGACGGCACTACCATCCTTCCCATCTCACAGGCCCGCAAACTTGGTGTCATCCTCAACTCAGCTCTCTTGTTCACCCCTCACATCCAAGCCATCAACAGAACCTGCCGGTCTCAGCTCCGCAACATTGCCAAGATCCGCCCTTTCCTCTCCATCCAAACCGCTACCCTGCTCGTTCAAGCTCTCATCCTATCCCGTCTGGACTACTGTATCAGCCTCCTCTCCGATCTCCCATCCCCTTGTCTCTCCCCACTTCAGTCCATACTTCACGCTGCTGCCCGGATTGTCTTTGTCCAGAAATGCTCTCGGCATGTTACTCCCCTCCTCAAAAATCTCCAGTGGCTACCAATCAACCTAGGCATCAGGCAGAAGCTCCTCACCCTTGGCTTCAAGGCTCTCCATTACCTTGCCCCCTTCTACCTCACCTCCCTTCTCTCCTTCTACAGCCCAGCCCACACCCTCCGCTCCTCTGCCGCTCGTGGCTCAGTGGAACGAGCGCGGGCTTTGGAGTCAGAGGTCATGGGTTTGAATCCCGACTCCGCCACATGTCTGCTGTGTGACCTTGGGCAAAGCACTTAATTTATCTGAGCCTCAGTTACCTCATCTGTAAAATGGGGATTAAGACTGTGAGCCCCACATGGGACAACTTGATCACCTTGTATTCCCCTTCAGCGCTTAGAACAGTGCTGTGCACATAGTAAGCACTTAACAAATGTCGTTATTATTATTATTATTATTAATCTCCTGTACATATTTACTACTCTATTTTACTTGTGCATATCTATTCTATTTATTTTATTTTGTTAATATGTTTTGTTTTGTTCTGTGTCTCCCCCTTCTAGACTGTGAGCCCACTGTTCATCAATCGTATTTATTGTTGGGTAGGGACTGTCTCTATGTGTTGCCAACTTGTGCTTCCCAAGCACTTAGTACAGTGCTCTGCACACAGTAAGTGCTCAATAAATGCGATTGATTGATTGATTAAACCCTGGCACAGTATCACCAAATGACACTGGAAACATTCTTCTTCCATGTGTCGATTCTCAGCTCACTAAACAAACAATGACGCATGGTCAGGTACCAGTGGATTTCCAGTGCTCAGCAGCCTGTGCCTCAGTTTTCTCATCTATAAAATGAGGCTTAAATTCTATTCTCTCCTTCTACAGCCCAGCCTGCACCCTCTGCTTCTCTGCTGCTAACCTCCTCACTGTGTCTCGTTCTCGCCTGTCCCGCCGTCGAACCCTGGCCCACGTCATCCCCCGGGCCTGGAATGCCCTCCCTCTGCCCATCCGCCAAACTAGCTCTCTTCCTCCCTTCAAAGCCCTACTGAGAGCTCACCTCCTCCAGGAGGCCTTCCCAGACTGAGCCCCCTCCTTCCTCTCCCCATCCTCCCCCTCCCCATCCCCCCACCTTACCTCCTTCCCCTCCTCACAGCACCTGTATATATGTATATATGTTTGTACACATTTATTACTCTATTTATTTGACTTGTACATATTTATTCTATTTATTTTATTTTGTTATTACGTTTTGTTTTGTTGTCTGTCTCCCCCCATCTAGACTTGAGCCCGCTGTTGGGTAGGGACCGTCTCTATATGTTGCCAACTTGTACTTCCCAAGCACTTAGTACAGTGCTCTGCACACAGTAAGCGCTCAATAAATATGATTGAATGAATGAATGAAGTATACTGTGAACCCCATGTGGGGCAGGGACTGTGTCCAACTCAACTGTCTTTTCTCTACTCCAGTGCTTAGTACAGTGATTGACACATAATAAGTGGTTAACAAATACCATTTTAAGAAAGTCCTCCCCAGCTGTGACCCCAAGGAGAAGACTGATCCAAGGGGAACATTGAGCAACAGGTAGCTGGTTCAAGGTTTTGCTTTTCGATAAGGGTTTCCTTCCCTGTGAAATATGGCTGCATACACCTCAGAAAGGAGTGGGGATTGGGGTCTCTGAGGTGGGTTTCTAAACAAAAACTTATTTCTTGGGGATTTCTCCCAAGAAGAAACTGACCCCTGGGGACACTCCCAAGAATTCCTCAGAATTCCCTCCTTCCCAGCAGACAGCACAAGCCCTCTGGTTCCAGACAAAAGTTAATAGAAGGGTATTTTCCCAGAGGGGATTGACTGGAAAACACATTCAGCTGTAGACTCCAGGATAGGTACCTTCCTTGGGAAAATTACAGGATACAGAGACCCTTTCCAAAGCCCAGAGATAATAATCTCTACAAGGCTAGTGGAAAAAAACCTGCGCCTTGGAGGCAGAGGATCTGGTTTCTTAATCCTGCTTCTTCCATGTTTTGGTTTTTTGGGGAGGTATTTATTAAGCACTTACTATGTGCCAGACACTGTTCTAAGCACTGGGGGAGATACAACCTAATCTGATTGGACACAGTCCCTGTCCCCCGTGGGACTCACAGTCTTCATTCCCATTTTCCAGATGCAGTAACAGACACAGAAAAGTTAAGTGATTTTCCAAAGTCACACAGCAGACAACTGACGGGCAGGATTAGAACCCAGATCCTTCTGACTCCCAGGCCCATGCTCTTTCCTTGTAACTACTTGCCTACTATGTGACATTTGGCAACTCACTTAACTTCTCTGTGCCTCGGTTACCTCATCTGTAAAATGGGGATTACATTCCTTTTCCCTTCCTACTAAGACTGTGAGCCCCTTGTGGGACAAGGGCTGCGTCTGCTCTGCATGCACTGAATCTACCCCAGTGCTTAGTACAGTGTTTGGCCCATAGTAAGCACTTTTTAGACTGTGAGCCCACTGTTGGGTAGGGACTGTCTCTATATGTTGCCAACTTGTACTTCCCAAGCGCATAGTACAGTGCTCTGCACACAGTAAGTGCTCAATAAATACGATTGATTGATTAACGAACATGACAATTACTGCTCTCCCAGAGATCAAGGCTATGCATCGGCTTTGCCTTTCTAGAGCCAATCTCCTTCTCTCACCTCTTTGAATTTCCCAGAGGGAGCCCCAGATCGGCCAGGTGAGGCTAATCAGGGCCCAGACCTTTCCAAGAAAGAGTGAGAGAGGAGTATGTGTCTGTGCTTTTCTTGGCTCTGTCAAACAAGGCCATTGCTGTTCCTCCCACTCCTGTCTCTCTCCAGAAAGAGAAGCATCTGCTCCTATGGCCGAGGCCACCCAGTCAGAAGCTGACTCACCTCGGCCTTGTGATGTGGCAACTCTGAGTCCCCAAGCAGCAGCCAGCTCCTCGTGACAGGAGGCTATGGGCACGGTCAGCCTGGCGGATGCCAGAGAGAGCACTGGAGACTCACTGGGCACAGCATCCAAAAGAGGAAGAACAGAGGCAAATCATAGGAAGCTTTTATGACAATCAATCGTATTTAATGAGCACTTACTGTGTGCAGAGCACTGCACTAAGTGCTTGGGAGAGTGCCATACAACAGACACATTTCCTGCCCACAATAAGCTTACAAGAGAAGGAGTGTGGCTCAGTGGAAAGAGCATGAGCTTTGGAGTCAGAGGTCATGGGTTCAAATCCCGGCTCCGCCAACTGTCAGCCGTGTGACTTTGAACAAGTCACTTAACTTTTCTGTGCCTCATTTTCCTCATATGTAAAATGGGGATTAAGGCTGTGGGCCCCCCGTGGGACAACCTGATCACCTTGTAACCTCCCCAGCACTTAGAACAGTGCTTTGCATATAGTAAGCGCTTAATAAATGTTATTAAAAAAAAGGAAATGTTTTTAGAGAAGCAGCGTGGCTCAGTGGAAAGAGCCCAGGCTTTGGAGTCAGAGGTCATGGGTTCAAATCCCAGCTCCGCCACGTCAGCTGTGTGACGTTGGGCAAGTCACTTAACTTCTCTGGGCCTCAGTTACCTCATCTGTAAAATGGGGATTAAGACTGTGAGCCCCCCATGGAACAACCTGATCACTTTGTAACCTCCCCAGTGCTTAGAACAGTGCTTTGCACATAGTAAGTGCTTAATAAATGCCATTATTATTACTATTATTATTACACTCAGTCAGTCAACTGTATTTATTGTACAATATCAGAAGTGGGGCGTTTTGGGAGAGATGTGTCCATGGCGTCGCTATGGATCAGAGATGACTCAACAGCATAAGACAAGAATCTAGAAAGAGTTGTAATCGGGGGTTTTCCCAGAAGTAAACATATCGATCTGTTGTCATATGTTTTGTCTATCCAGATGGTGGTATCTACAATCCCACCTCTTTCCAAGCATTCATTATGTGCCAAATGCAAGATAATCAAATCAGTCCTTGTACCACAAGGGGCTCAGACTCTAAAAGGGAGAGAGAACAAGTATTCGATTGCCATTTTACAGATGAAGAAATTGAGGCATAGAGATGTTAAGTTACTTTCCCAAGATTATACGGCAAAGTGACGGCGGTACTAGAACCCATGTCCATTGACTCCCAGTCCCATGGCCTTTCCACAAGGACACACTGCTTTTCACAATAAAGGTCAAATCTAGCTTCAGTTATGTATTTTTTAACGGACTGATTCTTCTCACCCCTAACCCCGCTGGGGCAAAAAAGAAGCTAGAGTGGATTAATTTGACCCTTATCTTAATCTAAGGGTGATTTTAGAGTAAATTCTATTTGCCAGGCTTTATCACAATCAATCAATCAATCAATCGTATTTATTGAGCGCTTACTATGTGCAGAGCACTGTACTAAGCGCTTGGGAAGTACAAATTGGCAACACATAGAGACAGTCCCTACCCAACAGTGGGCTCACAGTCTAAAAGGGGGAGACAGAGAACAAAACCAAACATACCAACAAAATAAAATAAATAGGATAGAAATGTACAAGTAAAATAAATAAATAAATAAATAGAGTAATAACTATGTACAACCATATATACATATATACAGGTGCTGTGGGGAAGGGGAGGAGGTAAGATGGGGGGATGGGGAGGGGGACGAGGGGGAGAGGAAGGAAGGGGCTCAGTCTGGGAAGGCCTCCTGGAGGAGGTGAGCTCTCAGCAGGGCCTTGAAGGGAGGAAGAGGGCTAGCTTGGCGGAGGGGCAGAGAGAGGGCATTCCAGGCCCGGGGGATGACGTGGGCCGGGGGTCGATGGCGGGACAGGCGAGAACGAGGCACAGTGAGGAGATTAGCGGTGGAGGAGCGGAGGGTGTGGGCTGGGCAGTAGAAGGAGAGAAGGGAGGTGAGGTAGGAGGGGGCGAGGTGATGGACGGCCTTGAAGCCCAAGGTGAGGAGTTTCTGCCTGATGCGCAGATTGATTGGTAGCCATTGGAGGTTTTTGAGGAGGGGAGTAATATGTCCAGAGCGTTTCTGGACAAAGATAATCCGGGCAGCAGCATGAAGTATGGATTGAAGTAGAGTTCACAAGCAGTGTTCCCTGGCCAGCAGGTGGAATTTGACTTCTGGTGATCAAATCCTCAACTTGGCCAGAACTGTCTTGACTCTCCCATGTGCTCTACTGATTAATTCCTTATTTTGAGCATTATCTTGTTGGAGAATATGACTGGGGCCCAATCACTGGAGCCTACACACAACTCTCAACTGCATCCTGGTGCCTCCACACATCCACCTCGAACCCCAACGAACATAAGGAGGTGAGTCTCATTCTATCCCAACTGGATTACTGCATCAGCCTCCTCTCTGATCTCCCATCCTCCTGTCTCTCCCCACTTCAGTCTGTACTTCACACTGCTGCCCAGATCATCTCTGTGCAGAAACGCTCTGGGAATGTTACTCCCCTCCTCAAAAATCTCCACTAGCTACCAGTCAACCTACACAACAGGCAAAAACTCCTCACTCTCAGCTTCAAGGCTCTCCATCACCTCGCCCCCTCCTAACTCACCTCCCTTCTTTCCTTCTACAGCCCACCCCGCACCCTCCACTCCTCTACCGCTGCTAACCTCCTCACTGTGCCTTGTTCTTGCCTGTCCCACAGTCGACCCCCGGCCCACTCCTCCCCCTGGCCTGGAATGCCCTCCCTCCACACATCCACCAAACTAGCTCTCTTCCTTCAAAGCGCTACTGAGAGCTCACCTCCTCCAGGAGGCCTTCCCAGACTGAGCCCCCTCCTTCCTCTCCCCCTCCCCATCCCCCCCGCCCTACCTCCTTCACCTCCTTACAGCACCTGTATATATGTTTGTACAGATTTATTACTCTATTTTACTTGTAAATATTTACTATTCTATTTTTTTTATTTTGTTAATATGTTTTGCTTTGTTGTCTGTCTCCCCCTTCTAGACTGTGAGCCCCTTGTTCGGTAGGGACCGTCTCTATATGTTGCCAACTTGTACTTCCCAAGCACTTAGTACAGTGCTCTGCACACAGTAAGTGCTCAATAAATACGATTGAATGAATGAATGAATACAGAGCACTGGGAGCTGGAGGAGGAGAAGCCCATGCTGATTACTAGCCTCTTGAATTAAATCTGGGTCTCACAGCTATGGAGAAGATTGAACACTACAATTGTTTTAAAGCCTGGGAAACAGCAATAGAAGACAAGCCAGTCTCTGATTTGCACCACCCAGAGGGAGGAAAATAAACAGTGTCAGGACTATCAGTAGAGAAACAGACTGCAGAGCAAGGAGAAATACTTCCTCCCACATGAGGAGAAAACACTGTTGATCACACACCCACACCCAGATAAAATTAGCACCAATAAAAATATTGGAAACAGAGCAACTGTTGAAGGAGATCTGTGGCCTTGATGGTGATGGTATTTGTTAAGCACTCACTATGAGTCAAGTACTGTTCTAAGGGCTGGGGTAGATACAAACTAATCAAGTTAGACACAGCCCCTGTCCCACATGGTGCTCACAGTCTCAATCCCCCTTTCACAGATGAGGTCACTAGGGTCAGAGAAGTTAAGTGACTTGCCCAAGGTCACACAGCAGACACATGGCAGAGCTGGGATTAGAACCCAGGTCCCTCTGATGCCCAGGCCCGTGCTCTAGCCACTAAGCCATGCTGCTTCATGCCTCTCCTGTCACCACTCCACTTGAACCATTAGGGGAGGAGGGAGAGATGGTGACGGTGGAGCAGTCCTCTATGTGGCTGACTGTCAAGTGTTGACCGACTTTGACCTTAAACAATTAGTGCTTAAATGAGGGTTTGCTTTTTTTTCCCATGGATGTTTACTGAAAGTATCGACTAAGGAGCAGGTTGTGTGAAGGGAAGATCTCTGGTGAGGGGAGAGTCCAGAGAATTACTCCTGCTGCCTTCTCTCTCCCTCCAAGCCCCTTGGCTTGCCTGCCAGCCTTTTTTCTTTTCATGGTATTTGTTAAGCACTTACTATGTGCCATGCACTGAACTGATCGGGTTGGACCTAGTTCCTGTCCATATAAGGTTCACAGTCTAAATTGGAGGGAGGAGGATTTAATCCCCATTTGATGAATGAGGTAGCTGAGTCACAGAGACATTGTGATTTACCCAAGTTCACACAGCAAACAATTGCAGAGCTGGGAATAGAACTCAGGTCCTCTGACTCTTAGGCCCTTGCTCTTTCTACTAGGCTAAGCTGCCTCTCAGAGTTCAGGCTTCCACTCCTGAAATTTGTGGTGTTGGAGGGATGATCTACTTCTGGCCTGGAATGCCCTCCCACCACATATCCTCCAAACCAGTTCTCTTCCTCCCTTCAAAGCCCTACTGAGAGCTCACCTCCTCCAGGAGGCCTCCCCAGACTGAGCCATTCCCCTTTATCCTCTGCTCCTCCTCCCCTCCCCATCGCCCCCACTCCTTCCCTCTGCCCTACCCCTTCCCCTCCCCACAGCACTTGTGTGTGTTTGTACATATTTATTACTCTATTTATTTTATTAATGATGTGTATATATTTATAATTCTATTTATTTTAATGGTATTGACACCTATCTACTTGTTTTGTTTTGCTGTCTGTCTCCCTCTTCTAGACTGTGAGCCTGTTATTGGGTAGGGACTGTCTCTATATGTCGCTGAATTGTACTTTCCAAGAGCTTAGTACAGTGCTCTGCTCACAGTAAGCGCTCAATAAATGTGATTGAATGAATGAATGAATGAATGAATGAGAACTGAGAACGTTGTGGGTAGGAGGGGGGTGGAAGGGGAGAGGCAGCTCATACTTGGCTCATACTTCCTTGTGTTTGGAGTGTAGAGTGAGAGGGCCCCATCACTCACACCGCCCTCTCCCAGTGACCGACCACACACACACACACACACACACACACACACACACACACACACACACACACACACACACACACACACACACCAGCAACCCTGGAGCAACAGCAAGCATAGGAGCTGCAGCTCTGCCAGTACTACCTTGCATCTTTGCATCCATCTCCACCTCTTCCACTAAGTCTTCCCTGATTATCAGCTCTCTGAATCAAATAAGTTGCCTCTAGGATTTGGATTTCATTTTTAACCAACCCTCTGAACTTGTCTGTGAATAGTGGATTGAGCATGGGCTTGGGAGTTACGAGGTCATGGGTTCTAATCTTGGCTCTGCCACTTGTCTGCTGTGTGGCTTTGGGCAAGTCACTTCACTTCTAGAAGCAGCGTGGCTTAGTGGAAAGAGCACGGGCTTGGTAATCAGAGGTCATGGGTTCTAATCCCGGGTCCACCACTTGTCACCTGTGTGACTTTGAGCAAGTCACTTAACTTCTCTGTGCCAAAATTACCTCCGCTGTAAAATGGGGATTAAGACTGTGAGCCCCATGTAGGACAACCTGATCACTTTGTGTTTACCCCAGCACTAAGAACAGTGCTTGGCACAGAGTAAGCGCTTAACAAATAACATTATTATTATTATTATTCTTATTCTTCTTCTTATTATTATTATTACCTCATCTGTAAAATGGGCGTTGAGACTGTGAAACCCAAGTGGGACAGTGATTATGTCCAACCCGATTTGCTTGTACCACCCCCCAGCTCTTAGTACAGTGCCTGGCACATGGTAAGTGCTTAACACATACCACAATTATTATTATGGTATGGTATTATTATTATTATTATCGTATTTATTGAGCGCTTACTGTGTGCAGAGCACTGTACTAAGTGCTTGGGAAGTACAAGTCGGCAACATATAGCGACGGTCCCTACTCAACAACGGGCTCAGAGTCTAGAAGGGGGAGACAGACAACCAAACAAGTAGACAGGTGTCAATACCATCACAATAAATATAATTATAGCAGTAAACACAAGCGCTTACTATGTGCAAAGTGCTGTTCTAAGCGCTTTGGGGGATACAAGGTGATCAGGTTGTAATCAGGTTAACTAGAGACACTCTGTTTAATCCCTCCCATCCTCTAGACTAGCTACTCATTGTTTGCAGTGAATATGCCTACCAACTCTGCTGTGTTGGAATAATAATAATGATGGGATTTGTTAAGCGCTTACTATATGCCAAGCGCTGCTCTAAGCGCTGGGATAGATACAAGGTAATCAGGTTGTCCCACGTATAATGCTATTATTATTAGCATTTAAGCTCCTGGGGTAAGGAACATGCCTTGCAGTTCTATTGCCCTTTCCCCATTTAGTACAGTGCATGGCACTCAGCAGGTGCTCAATAAATACCTCTACTACTACTACGTCTACTACATCTTGGAGGAGGTGGGATTTCACACCCATAAGGGTCATCCCTCACGGGCATCATCTCTCCCTACCAGTACCTGGACCACCCAGGTGTCCCCCTCTCCCACGGGCTCCACTAGGTCCCACCCGTCTCCCCTTCCGGATCCCTTCCACAAACTCCCCCATTAGTGCTTCTGTCTTTCCCAGAAACACAACTAAATCCAGTGAGGGACTCAGGGGAGGGAGGCAAGACTGGACAGGGAAGGGGATGGGGAGCATCGTCAGGCAGAATGGAGGCCGGAGTTTCTCTGGTTGGCCTGGGCAGCCGATGGCACCACTGGAGAATAGGTCTGCCGGGGCCAAGGAGCTACTGCCCTCATTGGAAGGAAGAGGTAGGGAAGGTGTGATGGCTGAATGAATTCAGGTAAGCAGCCATTAAAACAAGAAACAGGGCCAGACCTGGCTGTTCCGTCTCACTCCATTCTCCGCCCCACACAGCATTTCTCAGAGGCCCAGGGACTGACCGTCTTCCAGACAGCATCCCTGCCCCCACTGTCCTGTTTGCAGCAATAGAGGTGGACGGTGGGCTGACATGACTGAAACCAGAGCCGGAGGAGGAGCAACACTTTAACCCCAGCCATCCACACACGATTTCCGCACCTGCATTAAACTAGCTTAACGCAGTATATAACTTGGCAGGTGTTTCTCAGGCATGGCTTTGACATCGCACTAGAAAGCAGGATAGGATCGAAAGCATCGGAAAGTCATGCTGAGCTCAGATAGCATGGCATTAGTTGGTAGAGTTGCCCCTCATCGATCCAAAGAAAGTAAGGTAATGATGCACATTATCCTAAAATAAGGCATCTCACTGTACAATGCTAGTGACACGTTTTGAGATTTCAGGTCAGTCATACCCAAGGTAACTTTCTTTCACTCCCTAAAATTCAAATTCAGAAATCTGGCACAACATTTAACTGACAGAAAATAGTGGCATTTTCAAGCATGCTTGTGACTGATTCCTATCCCCAATCTATTGCTCACACCTTTACTCCTATATAGAATTCCCCCATGCTTCAATTCTGCCAAATCACATCTCTCCCTTATCCACCCCAAACTGCAAAGACTCTCTGAAAAGACACTTTCCCCAAGAAGTATTTCCCAATTAATCCCTATCTTCCCAGTCACATCATCCTAACAGCTCTCTTAGCACTCATGGGGAGCTCTATTTATTTATTTAATGAAAGCCCTTTTTCCTCTTTTTATAGTATTGATAAAGCACTTACTACATTCTAGCCACGGAACTAAGCACCAGGGTAGACACAAGTTAATCAGGTTGTCCACAGTCCATGCCACACATGGGGCTCATAGTCTTAATTTCCATTTTACAGATGAGGGAACTGAGGCCCAAAGAAGTTAAGTGACTTGCCCAAAGTCACCCAACAGACAAATGACTGAGCAGGAATTAGAACCCAGGTCTTCCGACTCCCAGGTCTGTGCTCTGTCCCCTGGGCCACACTGCTTCTCTACCATTTTTACCATTTATAGGCATGCTTTTACTCTTTCACCTATTGTACATTTTCAATTTGTGTTTTTTCATTTCACCCACTGTTTAAGTTCAAAAGGGAGAGACACACATTTTACTTTCATTACATTTAATGATTGCTAATTTTGTGCAAAGCACTGTATAAAGTCCTGGAGAAAGAGCAAAGGATGATCATTCTGACATGGCCTCTGGCCCGCAAAAGGGAATCACAATACTTCTACTGCCAAGTGCCTAGCACAGTGTCCTTTACACGATAGTCTCCCCATAAATGCTGTTGCTGTTTTCACTGAGAAACAGGGCAAAATGGAGAAATCACCCCTTAGGAGTCTTGGCCTAAGCAGGAGTTAGAAGGTTTATGCAAATTTAATTGTAGCCAGAGAGTTATGTGATTCTAGAAATATCTGCTTAAATTCACCTAGTAACTGCCTGTCAAAGAGTCATCTGTAATGCAGGGTCTCATCTACGAAAAGAGAGAGAACAAAGGCCATGAAGCTTGAGTAGTTGGGCTTGTTATTCACCCCCTTCCTTCTTGCCCTGCTAGGCATCTGGCTGGCATGGGGAAATTGGGTAAGTGGGTTGGCAGCATTGTGCACACACCCCAACCTCCTCCTTTCCAAGGGGAGAATTGAAGTTGATCTGACCATCAATGGGGAAGAGTGGAGAGAAGGCCTGTGGTGACACCTGGAAGGTAGTGAATTAAATCTTATTCCCAGGGTTTTCGGAGATGTGGGGTTATAAGTATGTGTGTGTGTATACATGTGTTTTTTTTTGGTTGGTTTTTTTTTTTAAGAGAATAGCATGCTTTAATAATAATAATAATAATGATGACATTTGTTAAAAGCTTACTATGTGCAGAGCACTGTTCTAAGCGCTGGGGGGGGATACAAGGTGATCAGTTTGCCCCACGTGGGGCTCACAGTCTTCATCCCCATTTTACAGATGAGGTAACTGAGGCTCAGAGAAGTTAAGTGACTTGCCCAAGGTCACACAGCAGACATATGGGGGGGGCCGGGATTAGAACCCACGGCCTCTGACTCCCAAGCCCGGGCTCTTTCCACTGAGCCACGCTGCTTTCCTTCTGTCCAATCTCTTTCCCTTCATTTGGTAAGGAAATGACTTTGAAATGTCTGTCTCCAGAGTTCATCCCGTGGAAACATGAGACATTTCCAGCAGGAGACTGTCTGTTTCTGGTCTAAATACAGTCTTGGATCATTTTTGATTGGTCCTGTATTGTGCTCGCATTTGAGAAAACGGCATTACTGTCATTAGTTACCAAGACAAAATAACTACAGGTGATTTTGAGGAAGACTGACAGAGAAGCCGCTCCGGCCAAAGGCACACCCTATTATGCCAGCTATGGAACTCACCGTCCATTTCATCCCACCACATCTCTCTCCCAGAGCACATCCTTTAAGGCTCAACTGTGTCATGCAGCATCAGAACTCAGCCCCAGAATAGGAGTTTAGGAAAACCCCACCTCCCTGTCTTGTTCTACTGTTTCTCCAGACATTCCCATCCAATCAATCATTCAGTCAATCAATCAATCAATCAATCGTATTTATTGAGCGCTTACTGTGTGCAGAGCACTGTACTAAGTGCTTGGGAAGTACAAGTTGGTGACATATAGAGACAGTCCCTACCCAACAGTGGGCTCACAGTCTAGAAGGGGGAGACAGAGAACAAACCCAAACATATTAACAAAATAAAATAAATAGAATAGATATGTACAAGTAAAATAAATAGAGTAAAAAATATGTACAAACATATATACATATATACAGGTGCTGTGGGGAAGGGAAGGAGGTAAGACGGGGGGATAGAGAGGGGGATGAGGGGGAGAGGAAGGAGGAGGCTCAGTCTGGGAAGGCCTCCTGGAGGAGGTGAGCTCTCAGTAGGGCCTTGAAGTCAGTCAATAATAGTATTTCCTCAGCTCTTATTCTGTCCAAAGCTCTCCAAAGGCTTCCAGTCTTTGCCAACCTGCCCCCAATTTGAGCACAGATCACTTTAACTGGGTTTACTATCAATCAATCAATAATATTTAGGAATTAGGCAATTACAAGACAAAATAGACATAATAATAATAATAATAATAATGATGGTATTTGTTAAGTGCTTACTATGTGCAAACCACTGATCTAAGCACTGGGGGTTACAAGGTGATCAGGTTGTCCCATGTGGGGCTCACAATCTTAATCCCCATTTTATAGATGAGGTAACTGAGGCACAGAGAAGTTAAGTGACTTGCCCAAAGTCACACAGCCGGGAAGTGGAGGAGCTGGGAGTAGAGCCCATGACCTCTGACTCCCAAGCCCATGCTCTTTCGCCTGAGCCATGCTGCTTCTCTAGCCATGCTGCGTTTACAATCTAGCAAGGGAGAGAGCCACTGAAATATATTACAGGTTGGGGAACTAGGAACTTAAGTGCTGTGCATGAAGTTGAGTACCTCTTCCTTTGTTTGACCTCCTCCTTTGTGTGACCTCCAGTGGGGATGTTGGCCCTGACCTGATTGATCAGTCGATCAATCAATCAATGTTATGAAAGAAGTGAGCTCTGCAGTGCACGCCCACTGGAAGCACGTCCTGTGAAGAGCAGGTTACAAAGGTTACAAACCCTGCCCTCTTCCTGACTTTCCCATCACTGTTGACGACACTACCATCCTTCCCATCTCACAAGCCTGCAACGTCGGTGTCATCCTCAACTCAACTCTCTCATTCACCCCTCACATCCAAGCCATCACCAAAACCTGCCGGTCTCACCTCTGCAACATTGCCAAGATCCACCCTTTCCTCTCCATCCAAATCACTACCCTGCTTATTCAAGCTCTCATCCTATCTCGTCTGGATTACTGTATCAGCCTCCTTTCCTATCTCCCATCCTCCTGTCTCTCCCCACTTCAATCCATACTTCGTGCTGCTGCCCCGATTGTCTTTGTCCAGAAACGCTCTGGGCATGTTACTCCCCTCCTCAAAAATCTCCAGTGGTTACCAATCAACCTACGCATCAGGCAGAAACTCCTCACCCTGGGCTTCAAGGCTTTCCATCACCTCGCCCCTCACCCCACCTCACCTCCCTTCTCTCCTTCTACAGCCCAGCCCACACCCTCCGCTCCTTTGCCGCTAATCTCCTCACCGTGCCTCGTTCTCGCCTGTCCCACCGTGGAGCCCCAGCCCACGTCATCCCTCTGTCCTGGAATGCCCTCCCTCCCCACATCCGCCAAGCTTGCTCTCTTCCTCCCTTCAAGGCCCTACTGAGAGCTCACCTCCTCCAGGAGGCCTTCCCAGACTGAGCCCCCTCCTTCCTCTCCTCCCCTCCATCCCCCCCACCTTACCTCCTTCCCTTCCCCACAGCACCTGTATATATGTATATATGTTTGTATTTATTACTCTATTTACTTATTTTACTTGTACATATTTATTCTATTCATTCTATTTTGTTAATATGTTTTGTTTTGTTCTTTGTCTCCCCCTTCTAGACTGTGAGCCCACTGTTGGGTAGGGACTGTCTCTATATGTTGCCAACTTGTACTTCCCAAGCGCTTCGTACAGTGCTCTGCACACAGTAAGCGCTCAATAAATATGATTGAATGAATGAATGAAAAGGTAAAATGGTGTGAGAAATACTGGAAGCCTTCAAATGGGAAGCAGCATGGCATGGCTCTGCCACTTTTCTGCTCTGTGACCTTAACCTAGTCACTTCACTTATTTGGGCCTCAGTAACCTCATCTGTACAATGGGGATTGAGACTGTGAGCACCATGTGGGACAGGGACTGTGTACTACCTGATTACACAGTCTTCAAGAGAAGCTGTGTGGCTCAGTGGAAAGAGTACGGGCTTTGGAGTCAGAGGTCATGGTTTCAAATCCCGGCTCTGCCAACTGTCTGCTGTGTGACTTTGGGCAAGTCACTTAACTTCTCTGTGCCTCAGTTACCTCATCTGTAAAATGGGGATTAAGATTGTGAGCCCCATGTGATCACCTTGATCACCCTGATCACCTTGTAACCTCCCCAGCCCTTAGAACAGTGCTTTGCACATAGTAAGCGCTTAATAAATACCATCATCATCATCACCATCATTAGCTTGTATCCACCCCAGCGCTTAGTACAGTGCCTGGCACATAATAATAATAATAATAATAATTTTGGTATTTGTTAAGCACTTACTATGTGCCAAGCACTGTTCTAAGAACTGGGGTAGATACAAGGTAATCAGGTTGTCCCACACAGGGCTCACAGTCATAATCCCCATTTTACAGATGAGGTAATTGAGGCACAGAGAAGTGATTTGCCCAAGGTCACACAGCAGACAAGTGGCAGAGAAAGGATTAGAACCCACGTCCTCTGACCCCAAAGCCCGTGCTCTTGCCGCTAAGCCAAGGCACTTAAATACCACAATTATTATTTTTATTTATTAATGGAAAAAGCACGGGTTTGGGAGTCAGAAGACCTAGGTTCTAATCCCAGCCCTCCACTTGCCTGCTGCGTGACTTCACTTCAGATGGGGATTCAATACCTATTCTGCCTCCTACTCCCGTGGGACTGTGAGCCCTTGTGAAACCTGGTTATCTTGTTTCTACCCCAAAGTTTAGTACAGTGCTTCACACGTAGTAAGTGCTTAACAAATACCACAATTAATATTAAACAACTTGCCTAAGGTCACACAACAGGCAGGTGATAGAGTTGGGATTAGAACCTGCATCTCTTGACTCACTGCATCTCTTGACTCACTAAGCCATACTGCTCCCTGTGAAACATGCCAGGAATTGAACTTAGCCTGTCTTCATCATCATCATCATCAAATCGTATTTATTGAGCGCTTACTGTGTGCAGAGCACTGTACTAAGTGCTTGGGAAGTACAAGTTGGCAACATATAGAGACAGTCCCTACCCAACAGTGGGCTCACAGTCTGAAAGGGGGAGGCAGCTAGAGCGAGTCACACCCAGGGACAAGTGTAGAGACCAGGTGAGCTGCTGGGAGTGATTTGGGAGAAGGTGCCTGCTCTAGTATAAATGAGAGTTTTACTGTTTCAAAAAGGCTCGTTGCTCATTATGGGCAGGGAATGTGTCAGTTTATTGTTGTATTACACTCTCCCAAGTGCTTAAGAACAGTGCTCTGCACACAATAAGCGCTCAATAAATATGAATGAATGAAGGAAGGAAGAAAGGAAGGGTGTGTGCAGAACCAGAGTGAGGGGTGGGTGGACATGGATGAGAGGAAGCATAATGGGTCTCCCCATCAGCCTTCCTCTAGACTGTAAGCTCCCTGTGGGCAGGGAACATGTCTATCAACTCTGAGGTGCTGTACTCTCCCTTGAACTTAGTACAGTGCTCCACACCCAGTAAGTGTTCAATAGATACCATTGACTGATTGATTCCCCAGGTCAAACACACCACCTTCTCCCCTCTGTAGAGCTTGCTCAGCCCTTAGTACAGTGTTCCGCACACAGTAAGCACTTAATAAATGTGATTGAATGAATGAATGGTGTACCTTAGAGAAGCAGTGTGGCTCAGTGGAAAGAGCATGGGCTTTGGAGTCAGAGGTCACGGGTTCTAATCCCAGCTCCACCAATTGTCAGCTGTGTGACCTTGGGCAAGTCACTTAACTTCTCTGTGCCTCAGTTCCCTCATCTGTAAAATGGGGATTAAGACTGTGAGCCCCCCGTGGGACAACCTGATCACCTTGTAATCTCCCCAGCGCTTAGAACAGTGCTTTGCACATAGTAAGCACTTAATAAAATGCCATTATTGTTATTATTATTACCTGCCCCTGAGTGTCTGGTCTGCCTCCTTGCCCTCACTTCTAGGTTGGGAAGGGGGGTCCCCAACCGTTAAAGTGGTCCTGGCTATGAGCTTGAACTCTAGAAACACAATTCTGAGTACAAGGACAACTCTGGGAAACAGTCCTAATTCATTAAATTAGCTTTAGTAATTGCATGTTCAAGAAGGTTTTTCATAATTAGCTAAAAAGGCTTTTTTCATTCTGTGTTAATAAAGGAGAAATATCCCAGAGACTGCAAAACAAAATATTTTTGGCAGCTATTTCCGCTTGCTTTCTTTGGCTGGGGGAAGAGCTAGACATCCTTTAATGTCTGTCTCCCTATATAGACTGTAAGCTCCTTGTGGACAGGGATCATGCCTACCAGTTCTATTGCATTGTACTTTCTTAAGCATTTTGTACAGTGCTCAGCACACAGTAAGGGCTCAATAAATATGATTGATTCTTAGAGGTAGAGGTTCTCCTGAAGTCCCAGAATTGGGACCCATCCATCATGCTCAAAATAAGATCTCCCTCATAAGGAGAGGAGGTGGGGAGGGCAATTCTTTTTCTTTATAGAATTTGCTAAGCACTTACTATGTGCCGAGCACTGTTCTAAGCGCTGGGGCAGACAGAAGTTAATCAGGCCGGACCCAAGCCCTGTCCCACATGGCCTCATAGTCTAAGTTGGAGGGAAAGCAGATATTGAATGACTCAGTGGAAAGAGCACGGGCTTTGGAGTCAGAGGTCATGGGTTCAAATCCCAGCTCCACCAGTTGTCAGCTGTGTGACTTTGGGCAAGTCACTTCACTTCTCTGGGCCTTAGTTACCTCATCTGTAAAATGGGAATGAAGACTGTGAGCCCCCCGTGGGACAACTTGATGACCTTGTAACCTCCCCAGTGCTCAGAACAGTGCTTTGCACATAGTAAGTGCTTAATAAATGTCATTATTATTAATATTTTACAGATGAGGAAACTGAAGCCAACTTGTACTTCCCAAGTGCTTAGTACAGTGCTCTGCACACAGTAAGCGCTCAATAAATACGATTGATTGATTGATTGATTGAAGCCCAGAGAAGTCAAGTGACATGCCCAAGGTCACACAGTAAGAAATTTGGCAAAGGAGGATTAGAACCCAGGTCCTCTGACTCCCAGACCCGTGCCCTTTCCACTTATCCACTCTGCTTCTCAACCTGCTTAACTGCCGCTTAACTTCTTGGGGCCTCAGTTTCTTCATCTTTAAAGTAGGGATTAAATATCTCCTCCTTTTTATGGAATTTATTAAGTGCTTACTATGTGCCAAGCACTATTCTAAGTGCTGGAGTACCTACAAGATAAGCAGATTGGACATAGTTCAACTTCTTCTTTCCTCCCTAACTGCCATCTTCAACTGTTCACTCTCCACTAGTGTAAATGGAAAGGAGAAGGATTTAATCTCCAGTCCCATGAAGGCCAGGGACTGTGCAATATCTTATTAAATTGCATAATAATAATAATGGTATTTGTTAAGGGCTTACTATATGCCAAGCACTGTTCTAGTACTAGGGTAGATACAAGGCAATCAGGTTGTCCCAAGTGGGGCTCACAGTTTTAATCCCCATTTTGCAGACGAGGTAACTGAGGCACAAAGTTAAGTGACTTGCCCAAAGTCATGCAAGTGGCAGAGGTGGGATTAGAACCCATGACCTCTGACTCCCTAGCCCAGGCTCTTTCCACTGAGCCATGCTGCTTCTCTATTGTATCTACCCCAGTACTTAGCACAGTAGTAGGCACATAAAGTAAGCACTTAAATGCTGCATTTTTTATTATTATTTCTCAAGTTTACTCCTGGAATAACATAGAAATACACTGGCAAAGGCATTGTGCAGGTGGCGCTTGCTTCTGAATAGGCATAGATGCCAGTTTGGCAGGAAGGGAAGGAGGATGATGAGGCTGTTGGGGAGAAGCTTAACCCAGGGTTAGGTTTTCTGGAACAGTTGAGTAGCCAGAACCAGCCCATTATTAATATTATTATTATTATCATTATTATGGTATTTGTTAAGCACTGACTATCTGTCAAGCACTCTTCTCAATTCAGGAGGAGATACAAGTTAATCAGGTTGGACACAGTCCCTGTCCCACATGGAACTCACAGTTCAAATAGGAGGGAGATCAGCTATTTAATCCCCATTTTACAGTTGAGGAAACTGAGGCACAAAGAAGTTAAGTGACTTGCCCAGGGTCACAGAGCAAGCAGTTGGCAGAACTGAGGTTAAAATTTCGGTCCTCTGATTCCCAGATCCATGTTCTTTCCACAAGGCCACATTGCTTCTCAGGGGGACCCCATCCCATTATTGGAGTTAGCTGGGGAGTGGCCAAGATGGTGGGTTCTGTTCTCTAGCTATCCCAAATCTCTGATCTGACTCTGGAGCCCAGGAGGGGCTCTCAGGATGGGCACAGGACTGCTCCTGAACTCTGCTGGCTCCAGGGTCTGGATGGAGGCTCTGTGTTCCCATCAGCCTCCAGGCCCAGCCTCTGGATTCTGGTTCTCTAACTGGAAAGTCGGTAAGGGCCATTTGCTCCTTGAAGCCACACCTCCAGGAAACCCTGCCCCTCCAGGTGCCACAACCCCTCAGAGCCCCACAGCAAATTCACCCCAAGCTCAGATCACTGCCTTCCTCCCTTCAAGGCCCTTCTGAGAGCTCACCTCCTCCAGGAGGCCTTCCCAGACTGAGGCCCTTCCTTCCTCTCCCCCTCGTCCCCCTCGCCATCCCCCTCATCTTACTTCTTTCCCTTCCCCACAGCACCTGTATATATGTATATATGTTTGTACTATTTATTACTCTATTTATTTTACTTGTACATATCTATTCTATTTATTTTATTTTGTTATTGTGTTTGGTTTTGTTCTCTGTCTCCCCCTTTTAGATTGTGAGCCCACTGTTGGGTAGGGACTGTCTCTATATGTTGCCAACTTGTACTTCCCAAGCGCTTAGTACAGTGCTCTGCACACAGTAAGCGCTCAATATGATTGATTGATTGATTGCCTTATCTTAGGTGAGATCAAATGATCCCTGACGTCCAAACGCTTGGTACAAAAGGCTAGAGAGGAAGGTGACCACCGCCAGCTTTGGCAAATGCCAGGCACACTCCAGGTCAGCCCAGAGGAACAGACGGATGTGATGTGCTGCACATCACGCTGGTCACATGATGACTTCACATGGGCTGGTTGGCAGAATCCCCCACCAACCTTCAGGGAGACCCCCTGACCCAACCCTTGCTCCAGAGTCACCGCATTTCTCTTCCCGTTTCCTGAAAACATGGGCACCACTTCCTACCCACGGAACTCTGGTGTCAAAAGCCAAGATGGAAGGATGTTGGGAGTTCAAAATAGAACGGATCAATCAATCAATCCATCAATCAATTCTGGCTCTGCTATGTGACCACGGGCAAGTCACTTCACTTCTCAGTTACCTTATCTGTAAAATGGGAATTGAGACTGTGAGCCCCACCTGGGACAGGGACTGTGTCCAACCTGATTTGCTTGTATCCACTCCAACACTTAGTACAGTGCCTGGAACATAAGTGCTTAACAAAAAAAAAAATCAACCTTATTATTATATGAGTGTGGCGCATGGGCCTGTTTGCAACAGTTAATAATTATTATTACGGTTCTTGTTAAGCACTTCCTATGTGCCAAGAGCACTGTTCTAAGCACTGGAATAGATACAAGTTAATCAGGTTGGACACAGTCCCTGTCCCATATGGGCTCCCACTCCTAATTTCCATTACAGATGAGGTAACTGAGGCCCAGAGAAGTGAAGTGAGGCTCACACTCCTAATCTCCACTTACAGATGAGGTAACTGAGGCCCAGAGAAGTGAAGTGATTTGGCCAAGGTCAAACAGCACACATGTGGAGGAGCTGGGATTAGAACCCAGGTCCTTCTCACTCCTATCCTGTGCTCTATCCATTAAGCCACCTTGCTTCTCAAAGTTCAGTACAACAGAGTTGGTAGATGTGATTCCTGCCCTCAGGGAGTTTACAGTGGGAGACAGACATTAAAATAGATTAGGGATGGGGGAATAATAGAATATGAGACTAGTTACATGAGTATTGTGGGGCCGGGGTGAGTATCAAATGCTTAAGGGCTGTGCAGCCAAGTGCATAGTTGATTCAGAGGGGAGGGAAGAAAGGAGAAATAAAGGGCTTAGTCTGGGAAGGCCACTTGAAGGAGAAGTGATTTTAGGGTGGCTTTGAAGGTTGGGGGAGAGGTGGACTGTCAGATATGAAGGGGGAGAGTGTTCCAGGACAGAGGGAGGACACAGGCAAGGGGTCAGTGGGAGGATAGACGAGATTGGGGTACAGAGAGTAGGTTGGTATAACAGGAGCAGAATGTGCAGGTTGGGTTTTAGCAGATCAGCCAAGTTGGGTAGTAGGGAGAGAGCTAATTGAGTGCCCTAAAGCTGATGGCAAGGAGTTTCTGTTGATGTGGAGTTGAAGGGGCAGCCATTGGAGGTTTTTGAGGAGTGGGGAGTTATGGACTGAACAGTTTTTCAGAAAAATTGTCTGGGCAGCGAAGTGAAGCATAAACTGATGAACAATTACTCTTCCCTACCATCAAAGCCTTACTGAAGGCACATCTCCTCTAAGAGGTCTTTCTTGCTTAAACCCTCTTTTCTTTTTCTTCACCTCCCTCTGCATCGCCCTGATTTGCTCCCTTTATTCATCACCCGCCCCCGCAAACCCACAGCACATCTGTAATTTATTTCTATTGATATCTGTTCCCCCTCTAGACTGTAAGCTCGTTGTGAGAAGGGAATATGTCTGTTATATTGTACTCTCTCAAACAGTTTAGTTCAGTGCTCTGCAAACAGTAAGTGCTCAGTAAATGCAACCCAAATAACTGACTGGAGAGGGGAGAGATAAGAAGCACGTGTGACCAGTCACACCCTGGCCAGGCTAAAGAGCTTCTTAGGTCATTAGCACCAGAGGAGCTGGTAGGGAGCAATAGGAAGCATTAGAGAAGTAGCGTGGCTCAGTGGAAAGAGCACGGGCTTGCGAGTCAGAGGTCATGGGTTTTAATCCCGGCTCTGCCATTTATCAGCTGTGTGACTTTGGGCAGACTGTGAGCCCACTGTTGGGTAGGGACCGTCTCTATATGTTGCCAACTTGTACTTCCCAAGTGCTTAGTACAGTGCTCTGCACACAGTAAGTGCTCAATAAGTACGATTGAATGAATTTAACTTCTCTATGCCTTAGTTACCTCATCTGTAAAATGGGGATTAAGATTGTGAGCCCCATGTGGGACAACTTGATCACCTTGTATCCCTCCAGAGCTTAGAACAGTGCTTTGCACATAGTAAGTGCTTAACAAATACCATTATTATCATTATTATTAGCACTTCCTATAGCTCTGGAGGGGCTAACTGAGTAATAAGGCTGATCGATTAGACCCGGAATGAGAAAATTGCAATGGGTCTTGTCACCTGATCTTGGCCATCAGAAGGAAAGAAAATCTGGAAGTAGCAAGGTATATCTGGGGAGGGGTATCCATGAACTCTTGGTAGTAGGTTGGAACTCTGTCACACCAATATGGTGAATCACCCCTACCCAGAGTCAGGGGCTCCCACTCCATCAGACCTTGTGTGGTTCTGACAGACTGATCGAACCTCCTCACTGGAGCTAGGAGTAGGGATTATTCTAGGAACTTGAAAGGAAGCCCGTTTGGGGTGGTTTGAGATGTGTCTTCTTCCCAGTTTCACCAGCTGCTAGAAGTAGGGTTTCATGCTGACCAGTGTACTTTTTGCTTATTGGCCTAAAAATAGCTTTGCTCCTGGGGGTTACCTATTGTGGGTCCTGTGTGCTATCATCTTAATAAACCTGTTCCCATTACCCATAACCCTCAAGTGAATCCATTTCCACATGATTTACTCAGTGGCTGGTTACACCTGGTGACAGCAGAGAAGTCAGCAAGGAGGCTGATGCAATAGTCAAGGTGGAAAATGACTCTTGGTTGGATCAGAGTGGTAACAGTTTTGACAGAGAGGAATGGGCCGATTTTAGAGATGTGAAGGTAGAGCTGACAGGATTTTTTGACAGATTAAATAAGTGGGCTGCATTATGAGAGATGAGGCAAGGACAATGCCAAGGTTATGGGCTTGTGAGAGGAGAACAGTGGTGTTGTTCACAGTGACAAAAAGGACAGTGGGAGGACAGGTTTGTTGGGAAGATGAGGAGTTCTGTTTTGGACATGTCAAGTTTGAGTTGTTGGTGGGACATCCAAGTAGAGATGTCCTGAAGGCATCAGGAAATGTGACACTGTAGAAAAGGAGAGACGTGAATGAGTTCTCCAAGGGAGTGGATGTAGATGGAGAATAGAAGATGACCCAGAACTGAGCCTTTACAAGGTGGGAGGTAGAGGAGGAGCTTGCGAAAGAGACAGAGAAGAAGCAATAAGAGAGAAAGGAGAACCAGGAGAAGACTTTTGTATATATATATTTGTTAAGTGCTTACTATGTGCTAAGCCCTGTACTAAGTACTGGGTAGATACAAGGTAATCAGATCTTACCCAGGCCCTGTCCCACCTGGGACTCCAAATCTAAAGCGGAGGGAGAACAGCTATTTAATTCTCATTTTACAGATGAGGAAACTGAGACACAGAGAAGTTAGGTGACTTGCCCAGGGTCACACATCAGGCAAGGTGCGGGGAGTAGAGATTAAAACCCAGGACTTCTGACCCCCAGGCCTACGCACTTTTCACTAGGTCGAACTGCTTCTCTTTCTTGTCAGTGACACAGAAGTTGGTTCCCAAGCCCTGTGTGGATGACTGGGAGTGTTCTCTTCCATCATCACCCTCTCCTTCAGCTTTCCTTTCTTGCTTCACTGTCAAGGTTTCCCTGTCTATCCCCTGACTTCTGCTGGAATCAAATGACTTCTTTCTCTGATATGTCGGAAAAATTCAATTGAAGGCAACCTGGAATCTTTCTAAGGGGGGCGGGGGGGGGGAGAGGGAGAGGGAGAGGGAGAGGGAGAGGGAGAGGGAGAGGGAGAGGGAGAGGGAGAGGGAGAGGGAGAGGGGGAGGGAGAGGGAGAGGGGGAGGGAGAGAGAGAGAGAGAGAGAGAGAGAGAGAGAGAGAGAGAGAGAGAGAGAGAGAGAGTGCACGCGTGCAATTGCTTTCCTTCACATGGAAAAATGATGTCTTGGAGAGCTATCTTCTTGGCTGGCTCACCCTGGAGCATTTCCACTAAAGAGTCTCATCTCACTAACTCCCACATGTAGACTGCAAATTTGCAGTTAATTCCAAAAAAGAAGAAAAGCCCTGAACTGACTGAACAAATGATAAATGTCAGGGGAACTCACTTGAGCTACTGCTGCTCCTGCTACTGGCAGAGCCTGCGCCGTGGCATTGCTCAGCGAGTGCAGCTTTAGAAAACAGGCAAGGAGGAAACCTGGGAGGCTAGCAGGGGGGGAAGGATTTGAATTTCTGGCCCCGAGTGGCAATGCCAAGGTTAACTCAGAATATTGGAGGCATCTTGAGCAAGGGTGGAGTTAAGCCTCTTCCCCGGCTCAAGCAACACCATGAAATGGACAATGATCATGACAGATCCTGAACTCAGGCCCCAAAAGAAGCAGCTTGGCCTAGTGGGTAGACCACAGGCCTGGGAGTTGGGAGGACCTGGGTCCTAATCCCGGCTATGCCTCTTGTTGTGGGAGTCAGCATGGTCTAGTGGATAGAGCCTGGACTTGGAAGTTAGAAAGACCTGGGTTCTAATCCCTTAGCTGCTGTGTGACCTTGGGCAAATCACTTCACTTCTTTATGTCTCTGTTACCCCATCTGTAAAATGGGGATTAAGGCTGTTGGAAAATGGGGATTAAGAGCATGAGCCCCATGTGGGACAGGGACTATGTCCAACCTGATTTGCTTCTATCCACCCCAATTTTTAGTACAATACCTGGCACATAGTAAACATAATATTAATAATAATAATGATAATGATGGCATGTGTTAAGTGCTGGGGGGGATGCAAGCTGATCAGGTTGTCCCACGTGGGGCTCACAGTCTTCATCCCCATTTTACAGATGAGGTAACAGGGACAGAGAAGTTAAGTGGCTTGCCCAAGGTCACACAGCAGACAAGTGGCATCCATGAATTACCATTATTATTATTATTATTATTATATGCAAAGCAGCAGAGCTAGAGGGGGAGACCAGTCTAGCTTTACTTCTATTTATTCTGATGATTTGACACCTGACCACATGTTTTGTTGTCTGTCTCCCCCTTCTAGACTGTGAGCCCGTTGTTGGGTAGGGATCGTCTCCATATGTTGCCAACTTGTACTTCCCAAGCGCTTAGTACAGTGCTCTGCACACAGTAAGTGCTCAATAAATACAATTGAATGAATGAATGAATGAACTGCCATGTGTACCAGGAGGATCCCCTTTGTTCACTTGGGCCCCAGCTGGCCACTGTGACAACAGCAGGATCATTTCACCCAACCACAAGCCCTACCTTTCCTCCAGCCATCTTTCAGAACAACACAGCCTCAGTTATCATCATCAGTTGTATTTTTCGAATACAGAGTTCTGTACTCAAACATTAAGGTCACAATCGCCCTTGAGAAGTTTACAGTCTATTGAACTCATTTTTTCTCTTTAGAGTGCTGTCTCCTCCCAGAGATTCCTTTGAGGCTATGATGTGGGAATAATTTGCAAAGGAGGTGTTTGGTTGGCAAATGTACCTGGATGTCAATCAGTCAATCATATTTATTGAGCACTTACTGTATGCTCTGCACTGTGCTTTGAAGTCAGTCTCCCCTCTTCTAGACTGTGAGCCCATTGTTGGGCAGGGATTATCTGTATTTGTTGCTGAATTGAACTTTCCAAGTGCTTAGTTCAGTGCTCTGTACACAGTAAGTGCTCAATAAATACAATTGAATGAATGAGTGAATGAATGCTAAGCGCTTAGGAAAGTACAATTTAACAATAAACAGACACAGTCCTCTCCCACAATGAGCTTACAGTCTAGAGGGGGAGAGAGACATAAATATAAATAAATAAATTACAGATATGTAGATAAGTGTTGAGGGACTGGGAGGGGGGATGGATAAAGGGAGCAAGTCAGGGTGAGGCAGAAGGGAGTGGGAGAAGAAGAAAGGGGGGGCTTAGTCAGGGAAGGCCTCTTGGAGGAGATGTGCCTTCAATAGGGCTTTGAAGGAGGAGTGAGTAATTGTCTGTCAGCTCTCCTCCTCCCCATACCCCCCGCCCTACCTCCTTCCCCTCCCCACAGCACCTGTATATATGTTTGTACAGATTTATTACTCTATTTATTTTACTTGTACATATTTACTATTCTATTTATTTTGTTAATGATGTGCATCTAGTTTTATTTCTATTTATTCTGATGACTTGACACCTGTCCACATGTTTTGTTTTGTTGTCTGTCTCCCCCTTCTAGACTGTGAGCCTGTTGTTGGGGAGGGATCGTCTCTATATGTTGCCAACTTGTACTTCCCAAGGGCTTAGTACAGTGCTCTGCACACAGTAAGCGCTCAATAAATATGATTGAATGAATGAATGAATGAATGAATGGAGAGCATTCCAGGCCAGAGGCAGGCTGTGGATGAGGGGTAAGTGGATAGGTAGACAAGATGGAAGTACGGTGAGAAGGTTAGAATTAGAGGAGTGAAGTGTGCAGACTGGGTTACAGTAGGAGAGTAGTGAGTGGATAGCCTATTCAGTTTACTCATCCCTAGCAAAAGGGGTTAAACTATGTCCCAACATGGCACCACGTCCCCTGTGACATGATTAATCTGACTCTGGCCTGGTGTCCACTCCCTGCACATATCCCTGGTGGACACTCCAGTGCCTCTGTCCCCTTGCCTGCTCTGGAGCGGCCTCTTTGACCCCTGAAGGGGAATAATAATAATAATAATGATATTTGTTAAGTGCTTACTATGTGCAAAGTACTGTTCTAAGTACTGGGGAGGGTACAAGGTGATCAGGTTGTCCCATGGGGGGCTCACAGTTTTAATTCCCATTTTACAGATGAGGTAACTGAGGCACAGAGAAGTTAGTGACTTGCCCAAAGTCACACAGCTGACAGTTGGCAGAGCAAGGATTTGAACCCATGACCTCTGACTCCAAAGCCCATGCTCTTTCCACTGAGCCACGCAGCTTCTCACAGGGGTCGAGGGATATGGATGGAAATGCCCCCAGAGATTACAATCCCTCCTGAGGAGCTGGGACAGAACTGCTTCAGTTTGTACCACCCTCCCACCCCTGCTACCCACAGTTGGTGGAAGAAACCGCACATGTCCCTGGTGGCCAGAGTCACCTCTGGAGGAAAGTCCTACCTCCCTATTCCCCTGCTCTCAAGGTCAGGCAACGTTGTAATTTAAACTATAATAATAATAATAATTATGGCTTTGTTAAGTGCTTACTATATGCCAGGCAATGTACTAAGTGCTGGGGTAAATACAAGCAAATCGGGTTGGACACAGTCCCTGTCCCACATGAAGCTCACAGTCTCAATCCCCATTTTACAGATGAGGTAACTGAGGCACTGAGAAGTGAGGTGACTCTCCCAAGGTCACACAGAAAACAAGTGGTGGATCCAGGATTAGAACTCATGACCTTCTGACTCCCACTATGCCATGCTGCTTCAATTATGAAGCTGATTGTTCAGGAGCCAATATAAACCGGTCCTTTGTTAGATCATCTTTTAGGATATTGCCTGATTAACTTAGAACAAAATGTGCAAAACTGTCATGGAACCCTTCCTAGCTATTCCTGTTTCCTGGCCTGAACAATCCACCCTTCCAGTACCTCCCAGATGGGAACATGATATTTCAGAACTCATTTTCTTGATATTCTTGCTCTCAATTCTCTCACTTTTCAATCAGTGATATTTATTGAGTGCTTCCTTTGTGCGAAGCACAGTACTAAAACTTTGGAGAATGCATTACAATAGACTGTAAGATCATTGTGGGCAAGAAATGTGCCCATTGATTGTTATATCCTACTCTTCAGAGCGCTTAGTATAGAGCTCTGCACACAGTAAGTGCTCAGTAAACACAATTGAATTGAATGAATGAATGGAGTGGACAGTTATTCATTCATTCAATCGTATTGAGTGCTTACTGCATGCAGAGCACTGTACTAAGCGCTTGCTCCTCCCCTTTCTCTTTTCCTTTCTCTCCACTAGTCCATTAGTCGCCCTTTCACTCTGTCTTTGAGTCTCTGCCTCTCTCCCTGGTCCTGCTTCCTCTATCTACTAGCATCCAGTCTAAATATACCAGCTTCTCAGGAATCAGCCCTCAGCCCGAGTTTTCAAAAGCACAATCTGCTTTCTCCTTGGGTTCTTAATTATTTACCAAATCAGAAGCTAGTGCTCATAGGTTTGTGACCACAAAGCTGACAGTGATCATAATTTGCAGTCCTCAAGGAGCTCCCTGAGCAAATCTTTTTCCTCAAATGCTTCCTAAATTCTTAAAGGAGAACTGTCCAATTTTGAGGCAAAGGGTAGCAAGTCCTTTGAGTTACTCTACGAACATGTCAAAGAGGTTAGTGTGAAGAACAAATGCTCCAAAACCAATCATTTGTACCATTGCGTGGCTCACTTTCATAGGGCTCACAGGGCCTCATGGCCTAGTGGAAAGAGTTCAAGCCTGGGACAGAGAATCTGGTTTCTAATTCCGCTTCTGTCACATGCCGGCTGTGGGACCGACAGACAGATAGACAGACAGACAGACACACACACACACACACACACACACACACACACTCTGTCTCTGTCTCTCTCTCTCACACACACATTTACTAGAAAGATTCCAGTTTCCAGGAAACCTTTAATTGAGTTGTTCTGACATATCCAGAACAAGACGTGATTTGATTCCAGCGGATGTCAGGGGACAGACAGGGAAATACTGTCAGGGGAAACAAGAGAGGAAAGCTGAAGGAGAGGGTGATGATGGAAGAGAACACTTCCAGCCACCCATGCAGGGCTTGGGAACCAGCTTCTATGTCACTGATGAGACAAGGAGCTTGACTTAGTAAAAAGGGCCCAGGGAGTCAGGAGTACTGGGTTTTAATCTCAGCTCCCCACTTGCCTGTTGTCACTTCCCTGCCACTTAACTTCTCTTAATGCATCTGCATTATTGTTACATTGTACTCTCCCAAGTGCTTAGTACAGTGCTCTGCATGCAGTAGGCACTCAATAAACACAACTGACTAACTTACTAACTGATACTGTGCCTCAGTTTAGTCATTTGTAAAATGGGGACAAAATACCTGTTCTTCCTCTCACTTAGACTATGTGGGACAGGGATTGTATCCAACCTGATTATCTTGTATATACTCCAGAGTTTAGTACAGTGTTTGGCACATAGTATATGCCTAGCAGTTACCACTATTATTACTGTTATTCACAGATAATGATTTCCTTTAAGAACACCTAATGACTATGCCACACAGCTGGTGGGGGAAAGCTAGTCTCAAATCAGAACTGAACTGGTAAGTGGTAACAGAATCATAATAAATAAACGACTGAAAAACCAGAGGAGAAAATTCCTTGTTATGGGTTAACCATACCAGAATCTTTTCCTTTAAGACTTGCCCTTTGGAAAACTGGATGTCACACAGGTCAATTACCTGGCCCTTGAAGGCCAGAAAAAGCGCAGGCCTGGGAGGTAGGAGAACTGAGTTCTAATCTAATTACTTGCTTGCTACATGACCTTGGATGGATCACTTAACTTTTCTGTGCCTCATTTTCCTCATATGTAAAATGGGGATTAAATTCCTGTTCTCCCTCCTTAGACTGTGAGCCTCATCTATTGTTCTTGCCTAAGTGCTTTGTACAGTGCTCTGCACAGAGTAAGCACTCAATAAATACCATTGACTGATGACTGATGGATGTAGGGTGAGGACTTCATCGAATCTGATTATCTTGTATCTACCCTAGTTTTTGGCACAGAGTAAGCACTTAACAAATACAACAATTACTACTAATATTGTTGTGAGGGAAGCCTTGGAGAGTGACCCTAACCCTAACCTTTCTCTTCCCTGGAAGCTGCTGCCAGGGGAAACTGCTGGGAGAATCAGGTCAGGCTGGGACAAGAAGGTCCCAAGTTTTTCATTTTCTAAAGATGTTTGCAGATTCATTCATTCATTTAATCATATTTACTGAGTCTTTACTGTGTGCAGAGCACTGTACTGAGCACTTCAGAGAGTACAGTGCAACAATTAACGGACACATTCCTTGCCCACAACGAGCTTACAGTCTAGAGATGAGATTTCAGTCTTGTCTTGTGCTATCGAGTTGTCTCTGACCCATAGCGATACCATGGGCACATCACTCTTACTCTATCCTAATCCTCCTTGACCTCTCAGCTGCCTTCGACACTGTGGACCACCTCAATACACTATCCAACCTTGGCTTCACAGACTCCGTCCTCTCCTGGTTCTCCTCTTATCTCTCCGGTCGTTCATTCTCAGTCTCTTTTGCAGGCTCCTCCTCCCACTCCTATCCCCTTACTGTGGGGGTTCCCCAAGGTTCAGTTCTTGGTCCCCTTCTGTTCTTGATCTACACTCACTTCCTTGGTGACCTCATTCACTCCCACTATCATCTCTATGCTGATGACACCCAAATCTACATCTCTGCCCCTGCTCTCTCCCCCTCCCTCCAGGCTCGCATCTCCTCCTGCCTTCAGGACATCTCCATCTGGATGTCTGCCTGCCACCTAAAACTCAACATGTCCAAGAATGAACTCCTTGTCTTCCCTCCCAAACCCTGCCCTCTCCCTGACTTTCCCATCACTGTTGACGGCACTACCATCCTTCCCGTCTCACAAGCCCACAACCTTGGTGTCATCCTCGACTCCGCTCTCTCGTTCACCCCTCACATCCAAGCCATCACCAAAACCTGCCAGTCTCAGCTCCGCAACATTGCCAAGATCTGCCCTTTCCTCTCCATCCAAACCACTACCCTGCTCGTTCAAGCTCTCATCCTATCCCGTCTGGACTACTGCATCAGCCTTCTCTCTGATCTCCCATCCTCGTGTCTCTCCCCACTTCAATCCATACTTCATGCCGCTACCTGGATTGTCTTTGTCCAGAAATGCTCTGGGCATGTTACTCCCGTCCTCAAAAATCTCCAATGGCTACCAATCAGTCTGCACATCAGGCAGAAACTTCCCCACCCTGGACTTCAAGGCTCTCCATCACCTCGCCCCCTCCTACCTCACCTCCCTTCTCTCCTTCTACAGCCCAGCCCACACCCTCCACTCCTCTGCCGGTAATCTCCTCACCGTCCCTCGTTCTCGCCTGTCCCACCGTCGACCCCCGGCCCACATCATCCCCCTGGCCTGGAATGCCCTCCCTCTGCCCATCCGCCAAGCTAGCTCTCTTCCTCCCTTCAAGGCCCTACTGAGAGCTCACCTCCTCCAGGAGGCCTTCCCAGACTGAGCCCCCTCCTTTCTCTCCCCCTCATCCCCATCTCCATCCCCCCTGCCTTACCTCCTTCCCTTCCCCACAGCACCTGTATATATTTGTACATATTTATTACTCTATTTATTTATTTTACTTGTACATATGTATTCTATTTATTTTATTTTGTAAATATTTTTGGTTTTGTTCTCTCTCTCCCCCTTCTAGACTGTGAGCTCACTGTTGGGTAGGGACAGTCTCTATATGTTGCCAACTTGTACTTCCCAAGTGCTTAGTACAGTGCTCTGCACACAGTAAGTGCTCAATAAATACGATTGATTGATTGATCACTCCCAGAACACCCCACCTCCATCTGCAATCGTTCTGGTAGTGTATCCATAACCTTTTCATGGTAAAAATACAGAAGTGGTTTACCATTACCTCCTTCCGTGCAGTAAACTTGAGTTTCTGCCCTCGACAATCACCCATGCCACTGCTGCCCAGTGCAGGTGAGTTTTGATGTGTAGCAGATTGCCTGACACTTCTGCTTGACTCTCCCTCCTGTAGTCGAGACCGGTAGAGTACTGGAAACTCTCCAGGTACGACCCTGAGAGAGCGCTTGCAGTCTAGAGGCGAGCTAAATCCTGGCAAGTATTAAAGAGGAGAATAAGACAAGAAAAAAGTGCATCTTTCTCCTTCCAGTCACCTGTGTTCCAAGATCAAAGCCCCCTCCCCCAACTTCCTCACACACTCGGCTTTGATCGTTGGCTGTGACAGAAAATTAAGAGCCTGCCCCTGCCTTCCCTATTTTCTTTCCCTGCTTCATTACTTGTCTGCTGTGTGACCTTGGGCAAGTCGCTTCACTTTTCTGTGCCTCAGTTCCCTCATCTGTAAAATGGGGATTATGTAAGCCCCATGTGGAAATTGGACTTTGTCCAGCCTGATTAAGCTATACCTACCCCAGTGCTTAGTATAGCACTTGGCACAGTCTTTGCCAGTCTTTGGGGCCAACCTGATGAAACTGGAGATCCAATTCTGCAGACCAGACTGAGAGCCGAAGGGGAATAGCGTTTGCTGGTGAGCCCAGAAATGGGGCTGACTGTCACAGCAATATCCAAGGAAGGATTATAAATATAAATTTGGGGATCGATGGGAAGAAAATGCATTTGTAACTTTATCATCATGCTCAGAGATTTGCTGCAATTGGAACATCCTTTTTTTTTTTTCAAAATGACAATTTAGCCAATCAGAAAGCTTTGTTTGTGTCCAGAGTGGCAAAACCACTTCATAATTACTGTGCAATATATTGTCAGTAAAATTATACCTAAGAGCCACTAGCATGCCAAATACTGACAGGCTAATGTATACGCTAGCAAATGTTGAATTCCTAGGTATGGTAATAGGAATATATATTACTTGATAATGTTATGTGGACTGAAACTATTTTCCCTGTATTTCCATTTCTATATTCCCACCTCACCTAGTAAATTTTGCCCAACTCCCCTTTCTTGACCCAACCACAATAGTGTCACTGGAATAAAATAATTTGACTAATTATATAAAACACTCAGAGAGGTTCAGACTTCTAAATAGATGTTTCAGGGTCTCATCACGAAGATGGAAAAATTTCAGTGAGTTTGCTTAAGGGCAGTCTTCTCATACAGGGGAGGATGAAGTCAGGAAGCTGTGTTAGTTGCTGGAGTACAAGGCTGGAGATTCCAGGGTAATTTTTGTTGATTGTTTCTATAGCCCAGGGCAAGTCTAGGTCAATAAGGTGGTAATAGCAACATTTCCTTCTCTGGAACATGGGGGAAAGACAGATTGAGGGCCTGCCCTTTCCCAACTCCAAAAGACTGGCAACTCACCCCAGCATTCATTTCTACTTTGGACAAGTAACTAACTGCAAGACTCAATTACAGCTGATCTTTGAAGAGTGAATTAAAGTTATTGGCTGTACAATAGGGTGAAAGGAAACTGATCCCTAGAATTAAATATAATTTCACTAGCTATACATGTATTAGAAAAACCACAATCAAAACTAACCCATTTTCAATCCAGGGTCCTGGAGGATTTGGAGAGTCAGTGGGGAGGGAGGAATGGACTCAAAGTCTCACTACAGCAGGTCAGTCAATTAATCGTATTTAATGAGCTCTTACTGTGTCCAGAGCACTGTACTAAGCACTTGAGAGAGTATAATATAAAAATAAAACAGACACAATCCCTGATCACAACGAGCTTAGTCTAAAGCCATAAAATGTTTGCTGAGTGGAGGAAGAAAAAGAAGGATATTTTCACCTGACAACATGATCTGTCTGAAGCCTTAGTGCTTGCAGATTCAAATTATTTCTAATTATTTCTCAATCAGAAACACCACTGAGTGAAACTCCCCTGGAACTGATTATTTCTTGTTCATTCTCTGAGTCCTGGGTCTCCCACTGAAAGTCAACATTTCTGTCCTGAGTTAGTTTCCCAGAAGCAATGGCTGAATAACTGGATGCCTAGCAGAGTCCACTGCACCCTGTCAGCCCTCGATAAATCCTCATTGACTGACTGCCTGGCTGATGGACTGAATGACTGATGGATTTATTGTGTATTCTCCTGGGAGGAGGTGAGCGAGCCGCCAAGCTTAGAGATGTAGTTGGTTGATTTTCAAAAGCTTACTGGGACATTTTGCATCTTGGTCTTCCCACTGCTTGCATTAAGGGAACATTCATTCATTCAATTCAATCTTACTCTGTGCAGAGCACTGCACTAAGTGCTTGGGAAGTATAAGTCGGCAACATATAGAGATGGTCCCTACCCAACAACCGGCTCACAGTCTAGAAGAGGGAGACAGACAAAACAAAACATGTAGACAAGTGTCAAAATCATCAGAACAAATAGAATTATAGCTACATTCATTCATTCAATCGTATTTATTGAGCGCTTACTGTGTGCAGAGCACAGTACTAAGCACTTGGGAAGTACAAGTTGGCAACATATAGAGACGGTTCCTACCCAACAACGGCTTACAGTCTAGAAGAGGAAGACAGACAACAAAACATGTAGACAAGTGTCAAAATCATCAAAACAAATAGAATTATAACTATATGCGCATCATTAACAAAATAAATAGAACAGTAAATATGTATAAGTAAAATAGAGTAATAAATCTGTACAAATATATACAAGTGCTGTGGGAGGAGAAGGAGGTAGGGCTGGGAGGATGGAAAGGAGGAGAGGAAAAAGGGGGCTCAGTCTGGGAAGGCCTCCTGGAGGAGGTGACCTCTCAGCAGGGCTTTGAAGGGAGGAAGAGAGCTAGCTTGGCAGATGTGCAGAGGGAGGGCATTCCAGGCCAGGGGAAGGACATGGTCCAGGGGTCGACAGTGGGACCGGTGAGAATGAGATACAGTGAGGCAGTTAGCAGCAGAGAGCGGAGGGTGTGGCTGGGCTGTAGAAGGAGAGAAGGGAGGTGAGGTAAGAGGGGGTGAGGTGATGGACAGCCTTGAAGCCGAGAATGAGGAATTTTTGCTTGATGCGTATGTTGACAGGCAGACACTGGAGAGTTTTGAGGAAGGGAGTAACATGCCCAGAGTGTTTCTGTACAAAGATAATCTGGGCAGCAGAGTGAAGTACGGAATGAAGTGGGTGGTGGCTTCAGGATGCCCCAATCTCATCTATCTCACCTCCAACCCCTTTCCTGCATCCTCCCGCTAGCCTGGAACTTCCTTTCCCTCCAGACCAACACTCTCTCCATCTTCAAAGCATTATTAAGGTCGCATCTTCTCCAAGAGGCCTTCCCTGATTAAGCCCTCTTTCCCCAGCTTGCATCATCTAAGCTGAGTTGTGTGGCTCAGTGGAAAGAGCCAGGGCTTTGAAGTCAGAGGTCATGGGTTCAAATCCCGACTCCACCAATTGTCAGCTGTGTGACTTTGGGCAAGTCACTTAACTTCTCTGTGCCTCAGTTCCCTCATCTGTAAAATGGGGATGAAGACTGTCAGCCCCCCGTGGAACAACTTGATGGTCTTGTAACCTCCCCAGTGCTTAGAACAGTGCTTCGCACATAGTAAGCACTTAATAAATGCCATCATTATCATTATTATTATCAGCTGCCTTCTGCATCATCTTCCCTTCTGCATCATCTATGCACTTTTGATATCTATTTGATATGTATATATATGTACATATATATAGCTATAATTCTATTATATAGCTATAATTACATTTGTTCTGATGATTTTGACACCTATCTACATGTGTTGTTTTGTTGTCTGTCTCCCCCTTCTAGACTGTGAGCCCGTGGTTGGGTAGGGACCATCTCTATATGTTGCTGACTTGTACTTTCCAAGCGCTTAGTAGAGCTCCATTTGGGCTCTGGGGTTGCAGGTAAACAACACCTGAGACCACAGCACCCCCCCATGTGTCCAACTCGTTTTGCTTTTATCCACCCCAGCGTTTAGTAGACAGTGTCTGATTAAATATCTTTGGAGCTTATCCCAAGCACTTGCAACTGTGTGTGGCATGAAGTAAGCAGTCATCAAATGTCAGAAATAATAATGCTCATCAGGTACCCATGAGTGCTAAAATGGCCAATGGGATGACATAACCAGAGAGATAGGGGACTGATCAAGGAGGGCCTTTAAGAGGAGGTGGCTTTCTGAGTAGGTTTGAAGAGTGGAGAGAGACAGCGTTTGTTGCATTTGAGTGGCAGAGAGGGAGTTTCACACAGGGGGAAAGACTAGGGATATTGTCTTAGCTTTAATTCTATTTGTTCTGACGACTTGACACCTGTCCACATGTTTTGTTTTGTTGTCTGTCTCCCCCTTCTCGACTGTGAGCCCGTTGTTGGGTAGGGACCATCTCAATATGTTGCCAACTTGTACTTCCCAAGTACTTAATACAGTGCTCTGAACACAGTAAGTACTCAATAAATACGATTGAATGAATGAATATTGTCTACAGGCAGAGCTAGAGAAGTAAAATCATTGCACAGTGGAGATGGAAACCTCCCAATTTCCACAAGTTTTAGGGACCAAGTGCTGCTGAATTTGCAACAAGCTCTACCTTCAAAGCATTATTCAGGTCACACCTCCTTCAAGAGGTCTTCCTGGATTAAGTCCTCTTTTCCCCGGCTTTCTCTCCCTTCTGCATCATCTAGGTAATTGAATCTGTGACCTTTGAACATTTGATATTTGCCCCATCCCCAACCCCACAGCACTTAAGTACATCTCTTTAAATTATACATTAGAAATTACTTTTTTATTCAAATTACTGTCTGTCTCCCCCTCTAGACTCTAAGCTCATTATGGGAAGGGAATGTGTCCGCTAATTCTGTTTTACTCTCCCAAGTGCTTAGTATGGTGCTCTACATATTGTAAATGCTCAATAAATATCACTGATTGATTGATCAATAATATAAGCATGAGTGACTATTATCCCCATTTTCCAGATGAATAATTGGCCCAATGCTTTCCCTTTAGTCACCATCCTACAAATTGTGCAAAGGGAAAGATTATTAAGTAAAAATAAATGAATAAAATAAGACACTTTACAATATTGGAAAGCATTCCTCCCTTTTTGTGCAGAAAGGTGCCATAGCTCAATTTTTTTTTTTTGCAACTGAAAAAGAAAATTTGGTCTTTCCATGTGCCAAGCTTTTACTCACTACAAATGAAAGGACATCATCTTACACTCGCACACAGATTCTGAAATCCTTTAAAACTAATATCAAAGAGCCCAAGGCCCATTAATCTAAATTGCTCTACTGCTTCCATGAGAATAAAAAGCCCTTTCTAAATAACTGCAAATGAGAGTAACCTTCCAAATTACAGATTAAATGCTGAAAAAAGCCCTTAGGTTTTCTACTCAGAACAAGCTCTTTAAATGGAAAGAGAGAAATATTATTTCAACATTTTAAAAGCATGTGTTAAAATAGACAAGGAAAAAGTGTATGTTCAACCAGATAGAGACAAAAAGAGTGAAAAAAAAGCTTCCCACTTCCCCAGAAAGAAGCAGTTCAACTAAGAGACATGGTTTCTGCTGGATTGTATTCAATAATGCATTCTAAATTGAACACATCCCAGAAAGAAATCAATAGTAATGATAATAATAATTATGGTACTTTAAAGTGCTTACTATGTGCCAAGCACTGTACTAACCTCTGGGGTAGATATAAATTTGTCAGTTTGGACACAGTCCCCATCCCATATAGGCTTCACCCTCTTAATCCTCATTGTATTGCTGAATTGGACTTTCCAAGCACTTAGTACAATGCTCTGCACAGAGTAAGCACTCAATAAATAAGATTGAATGAATGAATTTTGCAGATGAGTTAACTAAGGTGCAGGGAAGTTAAGTGACTTGCCCAAGGTAACACAGGAAACAGGGGGCAAAGCCAGGATTAAAACCCAGGTCCTTCTGGCTCCCAATCCTCTGCTGTATCCACTAAGCTAAGCTGATTTCACTTCATTCACCAACTTAAAATATAAATCAAAACTATTATGCTATGTTTATCTTCTCTTTTGTCATGTTAATAGGATACCCCAATATCAAAATAAGAGTTTACCTTCCAATTTTTATACTCTGGAGGAGCTAGAATCAGCCTCCTTCTTTCACTCTCACTTTCTCTCTCCTCTCCCTGCATTCTGTCCTGTCCAAAATATAAAGAAAATTAAGTTTATGACCTGAAATGCTTGACAGCTTGATTTTTGCAGAAAAAGTCATAATAGGAAAGTATTAACAATGTAAAAAAGTCTGAACATTTATAAGGTGGAGTCTATCTCCACAGAGCTAAAGGAATTGTCAAATAATGATGATGCTGCTACTACTACTAATAAATAATAATTCTGGTATGTGCTAAGCACTTACTATGTGCCAATACTGTACTAAGCATCAGTACAGATAAAGACCAGTCAAGTTGGACACCATCCCTATCCCACTTGGCACTCACTGTTTAAGTAGGAGACAGCAGGTATTGATTAAATGATGAATCTAAATAATTACATCAACTGTGTAGTACTACTGTGATGCAGAAACCATTTGAGTTACAGTGAATGGGCAGGTTCTGGTGAAATGGAATCAGGTGCAGATGGTTTAATACTCTCCCAAGGGGAATGAAACCAATGGGAATTATGCCCTGGGAGTCCGCCCTTTCTTCCATCAGCAATCAAATTTACCTGATGATCTCCCCCTTTATCCAACACTCTCTGATTCTGGGTTCTCATACCTCTCATATCAGATGCCGTTTTGGAAAGCAAAGATCTTGTGTGCTCTTCAAATCCTTCATCAGTTCCCTTGTTTCTTGAGATTTTTGTAACAATAATTAGTTCTGGATCAGTACACTGGCAAAAACCAATTTCCCCCTTATTCATTCATTCAGCCATATTTATTGAGTGCTTACTGTGTGCAGAGCACTGTACTAAGTACTTGGGAAGTACAATTCAGCAACAGAGATGGGCCTTATCTTAGGTCCCTCTTCATTTCTGGTTTTCCAAAGGTGCCTTGATTGGTTTTTTTTAATCCAATGAGGATATTTCAGACAATCTCCAAATGTACAAAGGGTTATTTGCAGGAGGGGGATGAGCAGGTTAGCTACTTTCTGTTTCTATAAGAGGCAGAAAAAGAAGAAATGCGCTTATGTAAGCAGTAGAAAGTTGGGAGAGGCAAGGGATAGAAGGAAGATATTCCTGAGAAGTGTGAGGCTCACGGACAGATTTGCAAAGGAGAATGTCAAACCTTTACTCTTGGTTATTAATAAGACTGGAAGAGGAGACCACCTGTCTTAAATGTTTTTTACAACAGGCCGACAGCAAGAGGTTAGACAAAAATAACATCAAGGTCATTTCAAGACTATATTCTAGGCTGTAGACTGCAAGGTCGTTATGGGCAGGGAATGAGTCTACCAACTCTGTTATATCATATTCTCCCTAGCACTTAATACAGTACTCTGCACTTAGCTCTCAATCAATATGACTGATTGATTGATTCAAGACTTAGCATTACATTCTTAACTGAATTGTACAAAATGTGTTGAGGATATCCCTGGACCATTGCAACAACATTAAATAGCTACTGACTGACTACTTGATGATGATCCTAATTTGCAATTTTCAAACAACAGCATTTCAGTGTCATTCTGCTATAATTTTGGTTCACTGATTTTCTTTGGTAAAAATGACGGAATCCTGATTTGCTTTGTAAAACTACCAATGTAATTCTTGTGCACAAAAGTAGTATTCATTATGAGTATCTGTGTTGAATAACGAATTAAAAAAAAACTTGGGAAACTGCAGTAAAAATATTTATTGATTGAGAGTATTTCTCTTTTGCATTGAAAGGTATTCTATGGGGAAATCTAGCTGCACAAATCATGTTTCTGCCACTAGAAGGGCCTGAAGTTCATTTTTAATCAGGTTGCTTGTTTGGTTCTTTTTATTTTATGTGATTGGAGGCTGGGGCTGAGAAAGAAAGAAACAAGGTGTGACCCAAGCAAATCAACCTGGTCACCCAAGAACCCTAGCTTTCAGCTCTTCTAGGTAAATAGATGTGGTTCTGGTAACGTTGAGTGACCTTTCAGTTCTTGAGTGGTTAATAAGAATGTTCTTGTGCTTGATGAGTGGGAAGCTATTGAGGAGATTTGTCCCCACCATTTTATTGGCTGTTTCTCAGGTGACTCTGATTGCCGGTTCCTGTGAGGGGGTCAATGGAGCAGTTCAAGTGCTAAACAGGTTTGTGAGGAGAATGTCAGCTTATTTCTCACCTTTCACAGAGAAGAATTAGTGTGCCCTCTGGAAAGATCACGGACCTGGAAAATAGAGAAACTGGGTTTCTAATCCCAGCTTCTGGGTTGTAATCCCAGCTCTGTCACTTGCTTTTCATTCATTCATTCAGTCATATTTACTGAGTGCTTACTGTTTGCAGAGCACTGTACTAAGCAGTTGGAAAGTATAAATTGGCAACATATAGAGATGGTCCCTACCCAACAACGGGCTCACAGTCTAGAAGGGGGAGATAGACAACAAAACAAAACAAGTAGACAGGTGTCAATACCATCAGAATAAATAGAATTATAGCTATATATGCATGATTAACAAAATAGAGTAATAAATATGTACAAATAGATACAGACACTATGGGGAGGGGAAAGGGGTAGGACAGAGGGAGGGAAGGTGATGGGGAGGGGAGGAAGAGAGTTAAAGGGGTGCTAGAACACTGTACTAATCATTTGGGAGCATACAACACAACATGAGCTCACTGTGGGCATGGAATGTGGAATGTTACTGTTTATTCTTGTACTTTCCAAGTGCTTAATACAGTGCTCTGCACACAATAAATATGATTGAATGAATGAATGAACACTATAACTGACACAGTCCCTGCTTATGACGAGCTTACAGTCTAAAGTCTACTATCTACAGTCTGTACAGTCCACAGTCTCTAGCCCGTAAACTCGTTGTGGGCAGGGAATGTGTCTGTTTATTGTTATATTCTACTCTCAAAAGCCCTTTATAACAGTGCTCTGCACATAGTAAGCGCTCAATAAATACCACTGAATGAAAAGTCCTATGGAGGCACAGTAAGGGGGTAAACAAAATCAGAGAACCAGCATGGACTAGTGGAAAGAGCATGGTCCTGGGTGGCAGAGGACTTGGGTTCTAATCCCTGCTCTGCTGTATGACCTTAGGCAAGTCACTTGACTTCTCTGTGCCTCAGTTACCTCATCTGTAAAATGGGGGTTAGGGCTGGGAGCCCCATGTGGGACATGGACTGTGTCTAACCTGATTATCTCATATCTACCCCAGGGCTTAGTACACTGCCTGGTACATAGTAAGTGCTTAACAAATACCATTAAAATAACTGGAGGGATGGAGTGCTTCTCATCTGGAAAATAGGGATTGAGATGGTGAGCCCCACATGGTAAAGGGACTGTGTCCAACTTGATTTGCTTGTACCCAACCCAGTACACCCTTAGTACAGTGCCTGGCACATAGTAAACACTTAACAAATACCATTATTATTATTATTAGGATTATTCAATCAGCTGGTTGGGGAGGGTGTTCAGTGGGGCTGTTCACCCAGTTTTATATTAGTCCAGATTTCAGCTGATCTGCCCTCTCTGGGATGGATACGACCCTGGACACATTTCAAGTTGTGGTTTTAATTCTTAAATGCCCAGCCCCTGTCCATCTCCGCTCTGGAGAAATGAAAGGAGTCAGGGACCTTTGCCCAGTGATGCACTCTGTACATTCCATGAACTTCACAAAGAGCCTGACCCTTGGGGCACCATCATCATAAGTAACAAGCTACAATACAGGATCAGCAGAGGGTTGCCTGGAATGTTTTTATGCTATTTGTTAAGCACTTACTATGTATTAGGCACTGTACTGAGTGCTGGGGTAGAAACAAGCTAATTAAGTTAGATACACTCCATGTTCCACTAGATTTGTTTATTTCTACCCCAGTGCTTAGTACAGTGTCTGGCACATAGTAAGTGTGTAAATTCCATTATTATTATTATTATTATTATTCCACATGGGGTTTACAGTCTTAATCCCCATTTTCTTGTCCTGTTTTATGTTGTCAAGTCATCTCCGACCCATAGCGCCCTCATGGATGCATCTCTCCCAGAACACCCTACCTCCCTCTGCAATCATTCTGGTAGTATATCCATAGATTTTTCTTGGTAAAAAAATATGGAAGTGGTTTACCATTACCTCCTGCCATGCAGTAAACTCAAGTCACCGTCCTCGACTCTCTTCCATACCGCTACTGCTCAGCCTGGGTGAGTTTTGATTTGGAGCAATCAATCAATCAATCAAATTTATTGAGCACTTACTGTGTGCAGAGCACTGTACTAAGTGCTTGGGAAGCACAAGTTGGCAACACATAGAGCAGATTACCTTCCACTCACTAGCCACTGCCCAAGCTAGGAGTGGAATGAGTATGCCTCTGCTTGACTCTCCCTCCCTTAGCTGAGCCTGGTAGACTACTTGAAACTCTCCAGGTGTGATCCTGAGAGGGGAATCCCATTTTACAGATGAAGTAATTGAGGCCCAGAGAAGTGAAATCACTTGTCCAAAGTCACACAGAACCCATTTGTCAGCTGTGTGATTTTGGGCAAGTCTCTTAACTTCTCTGTACCTCAGTTACCTCATCTGTAAAATGGGGATTAAGACTGTGAGCCCCATATGGGACAACCTGATCACTTTGTATCCCCGCCCCCCCAGCACTTAGAACAGTGATTCACATATAGTAAGTGCTTAACAAATGCTTTAGAGAAGCAGCATGGCTCAGTGGAAAGAGCACGGGCTTTGGAGTCAGAGGTTATGGGTTCAAATCCCAGCTCTGCCAGTTGTCAGCTGTGTGACTTTGGGCAAGTCACCTCACTTCTCTGTGCCTCAGTTCCCTCATCTGTAAAATGGGGATTAAGAATGTGAGCCCCCCATGGGACAACCTGATCACCTGGTAACCTCTCCAGCACTTAGAACAGTGCTTTGCACAGAGTAAGCGCTTAATACATGCCATTAAAAAAAAAAAGTGGCAGAGCCACGACCAGAACCCACATCCTTCTGACACCCAGGCCCATATTCCATATACTATACTATGCTTCTTCTCTCAGCAGGCACAGGGGAGGAGAACCAGTGATTCCTGGACGTTGGAAAGGGAACCAGTGGTTTTTAAAGGCTTGCGGCCACCGGAGTAAGGAAGAAAACAGTAAGGGGAGTGTTGTTCTCAGTGGAGCTGTATGGAGAAGAAATTAAGATGAATGAACTAGCCCTAAAGAAAAGATCACAGGCCTGGGAGTTAGAGGACCTGGGTTTTGAACCCTGCTCTGACAGTCCTCTAGATTATAAACTCGTTGTGGGAAGGGAACATGTTTGTTATAGTGTTATACAATAATGACAGTATTAAGTAATTACTGTGTGCCAAGCACTATTCTAAGCAGTGGGATGGATACAAAGTCATCAGGTTGTCCCCTGTGGGGCTTATAATCATCATCCCCAGTCTTCTTGTCACTAGGCCATGCTGCAGCATGGCTTAGTGGAAAGAGCATGGGCTTGGGAGTCGGAGGTCATGGGTTCTAATCTTGGCTCCGCCACTTGTCAAGCTACGTGCTTGCTTTCTGACCTTGGGCAAGTCACTTAACTTCCCTGTACCTCAATTTCCTCCACTGTAAACTACAGATTCAATACCTGTTCTCCCTCCTACTTAAGACTGTGAGCCCAGTATGGGGCAGGGACTGTGTCCAACTTGATTATCTTGTATCTACCTGATCACTTGGTACAGTGCTTGGCACATAGTAAGTGCTTAACAAACAGAGCAATTTTAGAAAAATGATCTATGCAGCAGAGTGAAGTATGGACTGGAGTGGGGAAAAATAGGAGACGAGGAGGCAGACACAATAGTAAAAGAAAGACTGGATAAGTGCTTGGATAGACAGAGTAGTGGTTTGAATGGAGAAGAAAGGGCAGATTTTAACAATGGTGTGAAGGTAGAACAGATGGGATTTGGTGACAGATTGAGTATGTGAGTGGAATGAGAGAGACAAGTCAAGGACAACACTAAGGTTTCGGGCTTATAAGTTAAGAAGGACAGTGTACTGTCTATAACGATGGAAAAGACAGAGGAAAGACAGGGTTCCCAAATGACACCACTAGAAAGAAGGGACACCACTGAAGCTCGAGAGTGGAAGTTCAAAACCAACAAAGGGAAACCCTTCACAAAGCAGAAGGTAAGCATATAGAATTAATTTCCCCAGAAAGTTATACAGGTCAAACATGACTAAGTTGATTCAGTTTGGGTCAATTCATTGGTGAATGGTCCATAACTGGCTATGGGGAAGATTAGGGAAAATGGATATCCCTAACCATGAGGATCAAAGTCAAGAAGGGCCTCCATCTCACATATTGCCAAAGTATCCCGTTGCCACAGATGGAGACAATCTGTATAGGCCCCTATTCTGATGTGGAGTGGCTTTGCTGGAGGTCTCTTGGTCTAGAATTAATAATCATAATAATGATGGCATTTATTAAGCACTTACTATGTGCCAAGCACTGTTCTCAATGCTGGAGAGGTTACAAGGTGATCAGCTTGTCCCATGAGGGGCTCACAGTCTGAATCCCCATTTTACAGAGGAGGTAACTGAGGCAAGAGAAGTTAAGTGACTTGCCCAAAGTCACACAGCTGACAAATGGCAGAGCCAGGATTTGAATCCATGACCTCTGACTCCAAAGCCCGGGCTCTTTCCAGTGAGCCAGTACAGTAATACAAAGAAGCAGTGTGGCTAAGTGGAAAGAGCCCAGGTTTGGAAGTCAGAAGTTGTGGGTTTTAGTTCTGGCTCTGCCACTTATCACCTGTATCAGAGGATACAAGGTGATCAGATTGTCCCACGTGGGGCTCACAGTCTTCATCCCCATTTTACAGGTGAGGTAAATGAGGCACAGAGAAGTTGTGACTAGCCCAAAATCATACAGCTGACAATTGACAGAGTTAGGATTTGAACCCATGACCTCTGACTCCCAAGCCCGGGCTCATTCCATTGAGCCACACTGTTTCTCTAACAAATTCCACAATCATTATTATTTAAATAGTGTAAACACCCCAAAGGTAGTCCTGTTGGCCAATAAGCAGCAGTAGAGAGCCTGCAGTTGCATCCTCCAAGCCAGTTAGCTCATTTTGGGCAAAGACACATGTGCCAACTCTGTTGCATTGTACTCTCCCAAGCACTTAGCATAATGCTCTGTACATAGTAAGTGCTCAATAAATACCATTGATGATGACCATCTGGCTGAATGCAATTGCAAAACGTGATTGAAGAATCTCAGCTCAGCACCAGTCAGTGATTTGCCTAATCTGCAATGGCTCCATCCCTGGGTTCTGAATACACACACCTGCAGGTAAACGTTACCCTCAAGGGCAAACTCTTTGATGACATTCTAGTGGGAACTTGTCTGCTAACTCTTTTGTATTGCACTCTCCCAAGTGCTTAGTACAGTGCTTTGTACATAATAAGCACTTGATAAATACTATTGATTAATTTAAGTTGACACTTGGAGGCTTCAAGGCTGTCCATCACCTCGCCCCCTCCTACCTCACCTCCCTTCTCTCCTTCTACAGCCCAGCCCGCACCCTCCGCTCCTCCGCCGGTAATCTCCTTACCGTACCTCGTTCTCGCCTGTCCCGCCATCGACCCCCGGCCCACGTCATCCCCCGGGCCTGGAATGCCCTCCCTCTGCCCATCCGCCAAGGTAGCTCTCTTCCTCCCTTCAAGGCCCTATTGAGAGCTCACCTCCTCCAGGAGGCCTTCCCAGATTGAGCCCCTTCCTTCCTCTTCCCCTCGTCCCCCTCTCCATCCCCCCTTCTTACCTCCTTCCCTTCCCCACAGCACCTGTATATATGTATATATGTTTGTACATATTTATTACTCTATTTATTTTACTTGTACATATCTATTCTATTTATTTTATTTTGTTGGTATGTTTGGATTTGTTCTCTGTCTTCCCCTTTTAGACTGTGAGCCCACTGTTGGGTAGGGACTGTCTCTATATGTTGCCAATTTGTACTTCCCAAGCACTTAATACAGTGCTCTGCACATAGTAAGCACTCAATAAATACGATTGATGATGATGATGATCCCCCACACCCCTGTAGCATCCTGCAACTATCCCCGCTACTCTGATCCCATGGCTCAGCTCACTTGGTCTTCCCGCTTCCACCTCTGTGCAGAGCACTGTACTAAATGCTTGGGGCAGTATGATAGAATCAGTAGACATGACCCCTGTCCTCAAGAAACTCACAATCTAGCAGGGGGGACAGACTGAAATCAGTGACAAAGAGGAATTATTCATAACAATAATAATAATAATAATGATCATGTATCTGTTAAGTGCTTACTATGTACCAAGCACTGTTCTAAGCATTCGGGTAGATACACGCTCATCAGGTTGGACACAGTCCCTGTCCCACATGGGGTTCACAGTCTTAATCCCCATTTTACAGATGAGGGAACTGAGGCTCAGAGAAGCAGAGTGCAAGTAGTGGAGCCAGGATTGGAACCCACTTCTTCTGATTCCCAAGCCCCTCCTCTTGGATGTAATAGAAGTGCTAAGGAGATTGATAGTGGAGTAAGATATGACCTTGTTTTCCCCAGCAGGGACCCACAGTCTAGAATCAGAGACAAAAAGGGAAGCTCCTTGTGGGCAGGGAAGTGTCTACCGACTCTGTTGTATTGTTTTCTCCCAAGCACTTAATACAGAGCTCTGCACACAGCAAGTGCTCGATAAATACCACTGATTGACTGAAGCATTTTTACCTTTTATGCCACCTATTCTCTTCAGAGAAAACCCACCAGGCAACCTGGGAATGCTTATAATAATGATGATGGTATTTGTTAAGCGATTACTATGTGCAAAGCACTGTTCTAAGCCCTAGGGGGATACAAAGTGATCAGGTTGTCCCACGTGGGGCTCACAGTCTTAACCCCCATTTTACAGATGAGGGAACTGAGGCCCGGAGAAGTTAAGTGGCTTGCCCAAAGTCACCCAGCTGACAAGTGGCAGAGCTGGGATTAGAACCCATGACCTCTGACTCCCAAGCCCGTGCTGTTTCCACTGAGCCACACTGCTTCTCAACGTCCCACCACAGGGACGCTGAGGGATCAGCAACTTCAAGAAGCCACTGGGCCCCAGCCTGCAGCCATAGCAGAAGGCAGCTTCTTTCTGAGATCTGAGCCTGTATTGTCAAATTGCAACAGCAGGGGCTGGGAAGCAAGAAAAGCAACAAAAACAATCCCTGAGCTTCCACCAGAACTAAAAACAAAAAACACATAATCAACTTTTAAATATACCATTGTGCTGATTTTAAAGATTTTTTTCTTCCCAACATATTGAAAAGCAATAAAAACTGGGATTCTAGAAGTCTTGCATTTATTTTCCACCTGACTTGGCCCTGGGCCCATTGCACAGTGAAAAATCTTGATTTTTCCCAATGCTGGAATTTTGATTCTGCAAGTGCTCTCATGTTTCCCATTACTGAAGGAATTTGTTTACCTTTGTGCTATTAATCAATGGCCTTAGCAAAATTAGTTATAGAATAGAATGAGGGAAAAAACATGTAACACTTTATTTTCAAGCAAGGAATCGTTTTCACTCAGCTAAGAGATTACTGCAACTTTCATTCATTCAATCGTATTTATTGAGCGCTTACTGTGTGCAGAGCACTGTACTAAGCGCTTGGGAAGTACAAGTTTGCAACATATAGAGACAGTCCCTACCCAACAATGGGCTCACAGTCTAGAAGACTAGAACTTTACTCAAGAAACCCAAAGCCTTAATTATGAGGTATCTGGTAGCCTTGCTTTGGGTAGTTTGGTAACAAAAGAAATCATGTCAGGATTTCTGGCATCTTTCTGGAGATAGGGAGTCCATAAACCTGAGTCAAATTAATTATTATTAGTTAATAATAATGGTGGCATTTATTAAACACTTACTATGAGCAAAACGCTGTTCTAAGCGCTGGGGAGGTTACAAGGTGATCAGGTTGTCCCATGGGGGGCTCACAGTCTTAATCCCCATTTTACAGATGAGGTAACTGAGGCACAGAGAAGTGGAGTGACTTACCCAAAGTCACACAGCTGACAATTGGTGGAGTCGGGATTTGAACCCATGACCTCTGACTCTATAGCCCGTGTTCTTTCCACTGAGCCACACTGCTTCTCTTAGAGTTATTATTAGAATTAGAGTTAGGGTTAGGATTAGGGTTAGTAAGTTTTCTACCTTCTCTGACAGCCTGTAAGCTTCTTGTGTGAAGGGACTGTGTCTACCAACTCTATTATATTGCACTCACCCAAGTGCTTAGTAGAGTGCTCTGCTCACTGTAAGTGCTTAAAAAATGCCACTGATTGATTGATCGACCGATCTGAAAAATTAAGGGTGGATGCTGAAATCATTATGGGCAGGGAACGTGTCTGTTTATTGTTAAACTGTATTCTCCCAAACACTTAGTACAGTGCTCTGCACATAATAAGTGCTCAATAAATACGATTGACGGACTGATAGACTGAAATGATGGAGGCAGATTTGGGTTTACTATTGGGCAGACAGCGATGATTTCATTCTTTTTTTAAAAAGTTATTAGCTAAATTGAATATAAGTGACTCATATTTATTGCCCTCATTAAAACCCCAACCTTCGGTCAGGGGGTTGAAATTCCTAATGTCTGGCTCTAGGGGTGTGCCCAAAATATTTAACAGCTTCAAGTAACCAGAGACTTAAAAACGAATTTCTAAATGCAGATTGAAAAGCTGAAAGAGACCTATGAATATAAATTCAGACTTTAAACTTTTCTAGTGGAAAGAGCACGGACCTGAGAGCCTGGGGAACTCTGTTCTAATCCCAGCTCCACCATTTGTCTGTGGTATGACCTTGGGCAAGTCATTTAACTTCTCTATGCCTCAATTCCCTCATCTGCAAAATGGAGATTCAATACCTGTTCTTCCTCCTACTTAAAATGTGAGTCCCATGTATATTAATTCCTTCAATCACATTTATTGAGCCCTTACTGTGTGCAAAGCACTGTACTAAACACTGTCCCACGTGGGACCTGAAGATCTTGTATCTTCTCCAGCACTTAGTGCAGTGCTTGACACATAGTAGGCACTGGAGTCAGAGGTCACGGGTTCAAATCCTGGCTCCGCCAATTGTCAGCTGTGTGACTTTGGGCAAGTCACTTAACTTCTCTTTGCCTCAGTTACCTCATCTACAAAATGGGGATTAAGACTGTGAGCCCCACGTGGGACAACCTGATCACCTTGTATCCTCCCCAGTGCTTAGAACAGTGCTTTGCACATAGTAAGTGCTTAATAAAATCATTATTATTATCATTAACAAATACCACAATGATTATTATTTTGCAAATGGTTGTGTTGCAGGATCACTGAGTAATCTACCGCTTTCCAAAGGTGATCAGATAGCAATTATTGACTTGGTATCAGCAGACGTTTGAGAGGATCTGAATCAGAGAAGGTCAAACCTGGGATTTACCTCTGGAACATGAAGGAAAAACACCACGTTTCCTTGCTGCATCTGAGATTTTCTTTACTGCTGGTTATTTTTTAACCTGATGTAAGTACTCTTGGAAATGAGATGTTTATAGCACTGGTTGGAGTCAGTGAGCTGGAACTGGTATCTCTTCCACCAAAATGTACCCCAAACCGCAATAGTCACAGGGATAATTCCTGTGCCAGCAAGGATCAGCAATTATCCATTTTATGGGAATATTTTGGCAGCATGACCTAAGGAAAAAGAACAGGACTGGGATGCCCAAAGACCCCAGCTAAATCCCAGCATTGCCACTTGCCTCCTGGGTGACACTGGAACAGGTTACAGTTTCTCTGGGCCTTAGTTTCCTCATCTGTAAATGGAGATGTAATGCCTATTCTACTTTCCTCTTAGGCTGTGAGCCCCATGTGAGACAGGGACTGTATTCAATCTAATGATGCTGTAGATAGTCCATTGCTTGGCACATAGTAGGAGCTAAAATGGGATTACCATTATTATTGTTATTAAGGTCCCCTGAAGGAGCAATCTGAAAGAAACTGCTTTTCCTATTTCCTCATTTTCTCTTATTTGTGAATGTTTGGAAAACTCTTCATACACAGAGGCCTCACAAATATTATAAGGAATGCAAAATATAAACAAATGGCCTTGGAAATGATTAATTGCTCATTAATTTGAAAAAAATCCCCAGATAATCTCCTCCCCCTATTAAGAAAAAGAGGAACAAGTCTCACAAGATCAAAAGGTCTTCCCTGTGCTATTTAGTACTGTACTATGGAACTGACAAGAGAAACAATAACTAAGTGAAATGGAAATTATGACTATTTTCATGATACTGAAATGAAGACAATTTTTTTCTGATAAAGCCTATTAAATTCCTCTTGTAACATGAGCCAAGCACCATCAGTACCTACATAAAGACCAAATTAATGTGGCATTAAACTCATGGGCATGGCTGTGAGGGGTAAGCAAGCATGTAGGCCATGCTACATATTTGCTACTTACTTTAAACACTTAGTACAGAGCTCTGCACATAGCAAGCTCTCAATTAGTTCCATCGATAGATTGATTTGTCCTAAATCACTTGGAATGATTTTCTTCAAACTACTCTCCAGGTCCATAGTCTTAATAGTAGTTGTAATAATGTATCTTGGTGAGGCACTGGGGGTAATGCACTGAACTAGGTGCTTGGGAAGCACTATACATTCATTCATTAAATCATATTTAATGAGCACTTACTGTGTGCAGAGCACTGTATTAAGTGTTTGATACACTGCCTTCCCTCAAGAAACTTATATTCTAAAGGGGGAGACTGGCATAATAATATCTAAATAGAATGAAATAAATCATTGAATAAATATAGATAGTTCATAGCATAATAGGTGATAGATATAAGAATGGATATAAGTAAATACATAAGTGCTAGGACCTGAGTTCTAATTCTGGCTCTGCCACCTGTCTGCTGGATGACTTTGGGCAAGTCACTTGATTTCTCTGTGCCTCAGTGACTTCATTTGGAAAGTGGGAATTAAGTTTGTGAGCCCCATGTGGAATATGGGACTGTGTTCAACTTGATCCACCTTTATCTACCCCAGCACTTAGTACAGTGCTCAACATATAGTAGGCGCTTAGCAAATATCATAAAATAAAGATGTGGCTGGTGGGTTAATATGACTTAGGATACTGGGAATTCATCAAGAAAGATGTGATTTTAGGAGAGCTTTGGTCTGTTGGATTTGAAAAGAGAGGGCGATCCAAACTAGTGAGACTAAGTGAGGGGACAGAGGCAGGAGAGTATAGAGCCAGATACCATCAGGAGTCTAGTTTAGGACAAATGAAGAGCAAGGACTTGGGGAGCAACAGATGAAGAGAACAGAGCAGATATACAAGGTGGGGTGAGTTGGAGAGCAGCCTTGAAGCCAAATGTAAGGAGTTTTTACTTGCTGCAAAGGAACATGGGAAGTCAGTGGAGGGTTTTGACTAACAGAGTGTCGTGGGCCAAAACGCCAAGATGATCCGCGCAGCAACATATAGTATAGTTTTTTTTATGATATTTTTCAAGTGCTTAATATGTGCCAGGCACTATACTAAGCAGTGGGATAGGTACTGGATAATCAGTTTGGACACAGTCCATGTCCCACACAAGGCTCACAATTGTAATCCTCATTTTTATGGATGAGGTGACTGAGGCACAGAGAGGTGAAGTGACTTGTCCAAGGCCACAGAGCAAAGAAGTGACAGAACCAGGATCAGAATCCAGGTCCACTGATTGCCAGGCCTGTACTCTTTCCACTAGGCCATGCTTTTCTCTGTGTGTCTCTTTTAGAATCTGTAAAATGGGAATGAAAGATCCTGTACTTACCCAACTGAGAGATAATGTGAATGTGAAATACCAAAGAGCCCTCTGCTCTGAGGTGTCCAGAACCGTCACTGTAGGAGAAAAACAATGCTGAGAGACAACAATTTTCAGGAGAAGGGCTCGATGTTCAAATGATAGCTGTGCAAAAACTGTCAGGACAGTGGGCACACAGGGCCAGTGGGAAAGAACGGGCAGAGCTGGTGAGCCATCTCTGTCCCTCCATATTTATATTCCTAATGAGTGTTCACGTTGGCTCTGGCATAAGTGGCACCAGAGGTCAGATTAATCAAGGAAAAAAGCATTTCTCTTTCAATTGCAATTAAAACCATTATTTATGTTACTGAATCACTATTGACTGCTTTGATTATTTTATACCACCTTCAGAAATGTACCCAATTTTCCTGGAGAAAATACACCTTCAGATACAAAATGACCCTTGCAGAACTAAACTGGGAGAGGGGAAATCATCCAAGTGATGTTTTGGTTAAAGCAAAAATGTTTTCCAAAGAGAAAGACAAGAGGAAACATCTATTGGTCTCGTCTCTTGTCTTGTCTTATGCTGTTGAGTTGTCTCCGACCTACAGCGACTCCATGGACACATCTCTCCCAGAACACCCCACCTCCATCCGCAATCATTCTGGTAGTGTAGCCATACTGCTTTCTTGGTAAAAAAACCCAGAAACTCTTTACCGTTGTCTTCTTCCATGCAGTTAACTTCAGTTTCTGCCCTCGACTCTCTCCTATGCCACTGCTGCCCAGCACTGGTGAGTTTTGGATTTGTAGCAGATTGCCTTACACTCGTTAGTTACTGCTCAAGCCAGGAATGGAATGGGTAGGCCTCTGCTTGACTCTCCCTCCCATAGCCAAGAATGGTAGAGTACTGGAAACTCTCCAGGTGCAATCCTTAGATAGGGGTCTGGTGTAACAGAGCATACATCCTAAAATGATGTTAGAAAATAAGTTTAAAGAAATGTGACACAAACCCCATGTGCCAGAGTCAAGGCTAGGAACAAACAATAACAATAGTACACATATGTGTGTGTGTGTGTGTGTGTGTGTGTGTGTGTTTTTATATATATATATATATATATATATATATATATATGTTACATTTCTTTGAACTTATAAATACAGGCTGCCATCTTAAAAGCTGCTTTCAAAAAGCCATCCTATTGTATATTAATTCATCCATATTTATTACTTGCCATTTTAATGCCTAACACTCACATCAGCTTTTGAACATCTCAGATAAAAAGAAGAACTGGCCTTTGGATTGTATCTTACTTTCAAAACTCTGATGTTTAAATTTCTTTTTTTAATGGTATTTTCTAAGCTCTTAATTATGTGTCAAGAATTGCTGTAAGTGCAGGGGCAGATATGTTTATCAGGTTGGACATAGTCCCTGTCCTACATGGGGCTCATAGTCTGATGTTTGGAAACCAAAATACTCATATTCACAGGAGAAAAAAATTCAGTTTTAGATTCACCAAGAGTTTCTGTTCTTACTACTGAAATGATATGGAAACACTGGTTTAATTTGTTAGCCTAAACAATTCTGTGGGATGGTTGGTGCTGTGAAATGGGTAAATGGCAGGGCTACCTTTGACATAAGCTAGTTAGAACTTACATCATGTGCCCAAAAAGAATTATAATGGTACTGGTTAGGCACTTACTATGTGCCAAGCACTGTATTTAGGGCTGGGGTAGCTACAAGATCATCTGGTTGGACACGGTCCCTGTCCCACGTGAAGCTCACAGTGTAAGTAGGTCTAATGCCACCCTTTCATTCATTCATTCATTCAATCATATTTATTGAGCGCTTACTGTATGCAGAGCACTGCACTAAGTGCTTGGGAAGTACAAGTTGACAACAAATAGAGACGGTCCCTACCCAACAATGGGCTCACAGTCTAGAAGGGGGAGACAAAGGATGGCTTGTGGTCCTGGGTCTCCCGGGAACAAATCCAGATGTTTCCATACTCATTTCCTGAGTCCAGAAGCCCCTTTTTCTTTTCCCAGGGGAAACCAAGGTGATGAGGAGATTCGCTGTAATGTCACTTTTCTGGCCCCCCTGCTTGGTGTGTTGGGCCAGGCCTTTCCAGGAACGAGCACCTGCAGGACCGATGTGTCCAAGACTATATGTCCAAGACTGAACTCCTTAATTTCCCTCCCAAACCCTGCCCTCTCCCTGACTTTCCTGTCACTGTAGACGGCCCTACCATCCTTCCCGTCTCACAAGCTCGCAACCTTGGTGTCATCCTCGACTCCGCTCTGTTGTTCACCCCTCACATCCAATCTGTCACCAAAACCTGCTGGTCTCACCTCTGCAACATCACCAAGATTCGCCCTTTCCTCTCCATCCAAACCAGTACCTTGCTGGTTCAATCTCTCATCCTATCCTGACTGGATTACTGCATCAGCCTCCTCTCTGATCTCCCATCCTCCTGTCTCTCCCCACTTCAGTCTATACTTCACGCTGCTTCCCGGATCATCTCTGTGCAGAAATACTCTGGGCATGTTACTCCCCTCCTCAAAAATCTCCAGTGGCTACCACTCAACCTATGCATCAAGCAAAAACTCCTCACTCTCAGCTTCAAGGCTGTTCATCACCTAGCCCCCTCATCATCATCATCATCATCAATCGTATTTATTGAGCGCTTACTATGTGCAGAGCACTGTACTAAGCGCTTGGGAAGTACAAATTGGCAACATATAGAGACAGTCCCTACCCAACAGTGGGCTCACAGTCTAAAAGGGGGAGACAGAGAACAAAACCAAACATACTAACAAAATAAAATAGAATAGATATGTACAAATAAAATAAATAAATAAATAAATAAATAGAGTAATAAATATGTACAAACATATATACATATATACAGGTGCTGTGGGGAAGGGAAGGAGGTAAGATGGGGGGATGGAGAGGGGGACGAGGGGGAGCTTTTAAGATGCTTTACGATGCTTTTAAGCAGCTTTTAAGATGGCAGCCTGTATTTATAAGTTCAAAGAAATGTAACATATATATACACACACACCTCACCCTCCTACCTCACCTCTCTTCTCTCCTTCTAAAGCCCAGCCCACACCTTCCATTCCTCTGCCGCTAACCTCCTCATTGTACCTTGTTCTTGCCTGTCCCACCATCAACCCCTGGCCCACATCCTCCTCCTGGCCTGGAATGCCCTCCTTCCGCACATCTGCCAAGCTAGCTCTCTTCCTCCCTTCAAAACCCTACTGGGAGCTCACCTCCTCCAGGAAGCCTTCCCAGACTGAGCCCCCTTTTTTCTCTCCTCCTCCCCACCCCCCCTTCCTCCTTCCCCTCCCCAGAGTACCTGTATATATGTTTGTACAGATTTATTACTCTATTTATTTTACTTGTACACATTTACTATTCTATTTATTTTGTTAATGATGTGTATCTAGCTTTATTTCTATTTATTTTGATGACTTGACACCTGTCCACATGTTTTGTTTTGTTGTCTGTCTCCCCCTTCTAGACTGTGAGCCCGTTGTTGGGTAGGGACCGTCTCTATATGTTGCCAACTTCCCAAGTGCTTAGTACGGTGCTCTGCACACAGTAAGTGCTCAATAAATATGACTGAATGAATGATGCTGTCCTAGTTTGTCACAGAATGTGCCAAGCAAGCACTTTCTGATTAGAATAAGAGGGAAGCAGCTTGGCCTAGTTCATTCATTCATTCATTCATTCAATTGTATTTATTGAGCATTTATGGTGTGCAGAGCACTGTACTAAGCACTTGGAAAATACAATTCAGCAACAAATCGAGACAATCCCTGCCCACAACGGACTCACAGTCTTTCTAAAATGGAGACAGACATCAAAACCAGTAAACAGGCACCAATAGCATCAAGCTTGGAGTCAGAAGGATGTGAGTTGTAATCCCAGACTCTGCCCCTTCTCTGCTGTGTGACCACGGGCAAGTCACTATACTTCTCTGTGTCTCAGTTACCTCAACTGTAAAACAGGGATTAACAATGCAAGCCCTACGTGGGACATGGACTGTGTCCAACCTGATTAGCTTGTATCTACCCCAGTGCTTAGTACAGTACCTGGCTTATAGTAAGAATTAACAAATCTTGTCTTATACTGTCGAGTCATCTTCGACCCATAGTGACTCATTCATTCATTCATTCATTCAATCATATTTATTGAGCGCTTACTGTGTGCAGAGCACTGTATTAAGCACTTGGATAGTATAATTCAGCAACAGATAGAGGCAGCCCCTACCCAACAACGATCTCACAGTCTGGACTCATCTTTCCCAGATGCCCCACCTCCATCTGCAATCATTCTGGTAGTGTATCCATAGAGTTCTCTTGATAAAAATACCAAAGTGGTTTACCATTGTCTTCTTCCACGCAGGAAACTTGTCTCCACCCTTGAAACTCTCCCATGCTGCTGCTGCCCAGAATAGCAGAGTTTTGAGTCATAGGAGATTGTGTCCACTAGCTAACCACTGCCCAAGCTAGGAATGGAATGGGTAGGCCTCTGCTTGACCTCCTGTAGTTGAGACTGGTAGAGTACTGGAAACTCTCCAGGTAAAATCCTGAGAGGGTGCTTAATAAATACCATAAAATAAATTTTAAAAAGTTTTGAAGCCAGGAATTGAGTCATTTCTGCTACCTTCAGCATGTGAGTTCTTTGAACAGAGGGTTATAGTCCATTTGGCTCAGTGGAAAGAGCAGGGGCTTTGGAGTCAGGGGTCATGGGTTTGAATACCAGCTCTTTCAATTGTCAGCTGCGTGACTTTGGGCAAGTCACTTAATAATAATAATAATAATAATGGCATTTGTTAAGCGCTTACTATGTGCAAAGCACTGTTCTAAGTGCTGGGGAGGATACAAGGTGATTAAGTTGTCCCACGTGGGGCTCACAGTCAATCCCCATTTTACAGATGAGGTAACTGAGGCTCAGAGAAGTTAAGTGACTTGCCCAAGGTCACACAGCGGACATGTGGTGGAGCCGGGATTCGAACCCCTGACCTCTGACTCCAAAGCCCGGGCTCTTTCCACTGAGCCATGCTGCTTCTAACTTCTCTGTGCCTCAGTTCCCTCATCTGTAAAATGGGGATTAAGACTATGAGCCCCCTGTGGGACAACCTGATCTCCTTGTAACCTCCCCAGTGCTTAGAACAGTGCTTTGCACATAGTAAGTGCTTAATAAATTCCATCATCATTATTATTATTATTTACCAGGTGTGATAGCGGAGCATCATGCCTGAAAACGAACACACAATAGTCAGAAAGACAAATTTGACGTTTTCCCCAGGAGCACTGTGCCTGGCATCCCTTACCCTCATAGCGGTTTTGAGCGTCACTTATTGTGAATGCTTTTAAATTTAGGTAGGTCTCTGTCTAATGTAGGAAAAAAAAAATTAATATAGTCTTCTACATACAATCTTTTTTAGCGGCCAAAAGTGTGATAACACATCTGAATAAACAGCGTGCTGTTTATTTTATGTGTGAACAAAGTGTGAAAATAAAATTAAAAGAGAAATACCAGAAAGTTTGATGATTTTACCCGACTCGCATCTATGGGAGTGGAAGAAGCCCTCAGATCTGGACTGTCACTCGGGTAGGTGAAGCTCCTAATTTGGGCTCGGTTAATGACTTAGCTTGCAGTGACTGGGGTCAAATACAGACTGTGACATGCTTTACGGCCTCATTTGGCTCCTTGTCCTGCCTTGACTACGATCTAATGACGTTAAATAAGGTAAATGAAGAGCTGTTTCCTGACCTGGAACTTGACGTCCTGGAGAAGTCACCCAAATCACCTTTTCCATAAAGTAGACCGAAGTCCTCTGAGACTCTAAAATAAATGGCAGGACCCAACACACATGCCTTTCACATTTCTGTCCCCCGGGTTATTGGCCAAATTATTTATCTAGTGAGAGAGAAATTACAGTCCTCTCTCCGGTACCAAGGGTGCGTCTTGGGACACTGTCATTTTTATCTGGCAATAAACTACTCTTGATATGTGGGCCTAACTGACTTTCCCAAAGTCACACAGGACAAGTTAGACGAAAGGCAAGAACAGCTTTGGGGGGTTCCTAGCCTCTGGTGCCCTTGTTTGGATGCTGGGGGGAGGCCTGCTTTAGGAAAAATGAGAAACAGCATGGCTTAGTGGAAAGAGCCTAGGATTGGGAGCTAGAGGTTGTGGGTTTGAATCTCACTCTGCCACTTTCAGCTGTGTGACCTTGGGCAAGTCAACTTAATTTCTCTGGGCCTCAGTGACCTCATCTGTCAAATGGGGATGAAGACTGTGAGCCCCATGTGGGACAACCTGATTACCTTGTATCTCCCCCAGTTCTTAGAACAGTGCTTGGCACATAGTAAGTGCTTAACAAATATCAACATTATTATTATTATTATTATTATTATAAAGAACAGATTTGTCCAGGGGATGATGGTAATAATAATAATTGTGGTATTTGCTAAGTGCTTATTATGTGCTGGGCACTGTACTGAGCATTGGGGAGGATATAAGCCAATCAGGTTGGACACAGTCCCTTTCCCACGTGGGGCTCACAGTCTCAATTCCCATTTTACAGATGAGGTAACTGAGGCACAGAGAAGTGAAGTGACTTGGCTAAGGACACACAGCAGACAAGTGGCAGAGCTGGGACTAGAGCGCATGACCTTCTTACTCCCAGGCCCATGGTCTATCCATTTCACCATAGGGGAGATGAGAGAGGCCTTAGACAAGACCGCCCAGTAGTCTGGGGTTAAGAAGGCCAAAGAAATGGCTCCAACAGACTTTTTGGGCCTACATCTGAGCAATGGAAATGGCCTATGAAACTGGAGTTATACCGTACACTCTCAAGCATTTAGTACATTGCTCTGCACATAGTAAGCGCTCAATAAATACCTTCGATGATGATGATGGTGAGAAAGCAAAGCCCCCACTCACTTCTGCTACCATGGCCAGTGCCACCACTGGGTGTGATGTCCCTGGTGACTAGCTGGACAATTTCTTCATTCATTCATTCAATCGTATTTATTCATTCAATCATTATTTATTGAGCACTTACTGTGTGCCTCTGACCCTGCCGCTTCTGACTGTGAGCCCGTTGCTGGATAGGGACTGTCTCTATATGTTGCCAATTTGTACTTCCCAAGTGCTTAGCACAGTGCTCTGCACACAGTAAGCGCTCAATAAATACAATTGAATGAATGAATGCAGAGCTCTGTACCAAGCCCTTGGGAAAGCGCAATACAACAATAAACAGTGACATTCCCTGCCCACAATGAGTTTACAGTCTAGAGGGGAAGAGATGGAAATCAATAAAAATAAATAAAATTACAGTAATTAAAAATTACTTCTTCTATCCTATCCCATTGTGCAGGACAGATGGCAATGTGTTTCAGCTTTGTGGAGAAGGCAGTTGAGTGTCCCCCACAGTTAGGACATACGTGCAATGGGTCATTGCCCTTCTTTCCCTGTCTGGTAGCACATACGTGAGTCATCTGTAAATGCCCTGTGACTTGGATTAATCACTGTCCCTAATTAGCTGGAGAACTTTCTTTCCCTTCAACCAATCAATAGTATTTCCTGAATGCCTGCTGCGTACAGGGTTCTGTATTAGAGAAGCAGGATAGTGTCATGGGTAGAGCACGGCCCTGGGAGTCAGAAGGTCATGGGTTCTAATCCCAGCTCCGCCACTGCTGTGTGACCTTGGGCAAGTCGCTTCACTTCTCTGGGCCTCAGTTACTTCATCTGTAAAATGGCGATTGAGACTGTGAGCCCCACATGGACAGGGACTATGTCCAATCTGGTTTGCTTGTGTCCACCCCAGCGCTTAGTACAGTGCCTGGCTCATAATAAGTGTTTAACAAATACCATAATTATTAGTATTACTAAATGTTTAAGAAAATAAAAGTACAAGACTCAATTCACACCTGCAAGGGGTCTACAGTCTAGCTGGGGAGACAGGCACAAAAAATTACACATAAGAATGAAGAGAATGGAAAGAAGGATGGAAAATGGAGGTGAAGGGTGGCAAAAAGGAGACAGCGGGGGAGGGGGAGTGAGGGAGGGTGAGAGAGGGAGAGGGCATACTGGTTTGACTATTGAAGTTTTGATTTTTTAAAATATTTATAATAAAAAGATGCCCAGGTCCTTTGGCTCTTTCCATTCAGGTTCCATTGGATGGAGATTTCGTGCCTAAGCTGTGGTCAGCCCTGGGCAAAGTGCCATCCCAAATTATAATGAAAACGTGACAGTCTTGTGCTTTCAAAAATGACTCATCCCCTGGAGTCATATCAAGGCTAGATTAATTATGCTAATCAGTAACCAGTGGCTGCAAGGTTGTTGGTTTAGCTATGCATGAAATCAATTGTGATTTTTAAAATTATTACTATTATTCAAATCCTCAAACCTGCTTCGGCAACCCTTAAACCCTGACATGCAATGTATTAGGAGACATGAGCTTCAGGAGTGAAAAAAGAAACCACAAAGTCCCTCATTACTATGTATTTAGAGATTTGTTGGCTTTCCTGAAACTTGGCTTGTTAAGTGTTCAGTGCTATCTTCAAAGGGATTTCTACAACTGCTAAGACCAACTCTTTTTGATGTGATCCTGAATTTAGAGTGTCAATTCACAGGCCTTAAATCATGCCTAATACCTTGGAAGCCGTACCTGAAAGTGGTGGGAAATATCCATTCCTTCATTCCTTCATTCAGTCATATTTATTAAGTGCTTACTGTGTGTAGAGCTTGTAATAAGCACTTGGAAGAGTACAATATAACAAGAAACAGACACAGTCCCTGCCCACAGTGAGCTTACAGTCTAGAGGGAGAGACAGACATTCATATAAATAAATAAATTACAAATATATTCATAAGTGCTGTGGGGCTGGGGCGGGGGGGATGAATAAAGGGAACAAGTCAGGGTGACGCAGAAGGGAGTGGGAAAAGAGGAAAGAAGGACTTAGGGAAGGCCTCTTGGAGGAACTATGCCTTAGATAAGGATTTGAAGGAGGGGAGAATAATTGTCTGTTGAATTTGAGGAGGGAGAGAGTTCCAAGTCAGAGGCAGGATGTGGGTGAGGGATCAGCGGTGAGATAGATGAGATCAACATACAGTGAGAGGTTAGCATTAGAGGAGCAAAGTGTGCAGGCTACGTTGTAGTAGGAAAGTAGTGAGGTGAAATAGGAAGGGGCGAGGTGACAGTGTTTTAAAGTCAATGGTGAGAAGTTTTTCTTTGATGCAGAGGTATATTGGCAACCACTGAAGTTTCTTGAGAAGTGAAAAATATGTCCTGAAGGTTTTTATAGAACACATATCCGATTAGCAGAGTGAAGCATGGATTGGACTGGGAAGAGACAGGAGGCTGGGAGGTAATCAAGGTGGGATAGGATAAATGATTGGATTAATGTTTTATGCTCTTCTCCAGTTCACTCCACTTCCCTCTCCCCAAGCTCTTAGCTCTTTCTTAGTAGAGAGAGGGATAGGTTATCTATCAAATGTGGCTTTGTCCCTGGTTTCTCTGCCTTGTCCCATTTTAGGAGAAATATCTGCCAGAAGGAGATGTGGGCTGTGCCAGACCTGTGACCCAAGCAGGACTAGAGGGCAGAGAAAATCAGGCTGCTGCCAGGGTTCCAAATTCTCCAAATGGAATTTATTTTTTGTATAGTATTTATTAAGCATTCACTATGTGTCAAGCACTGAACTAAACACAGGAGTAGACTCAAGATAATCAAGTTGGACACAGTTCCCATTCCACAATGAACTCATAGTCTCAGTAGGAGGAAGTAGGATTTATGCCCCAGTTTACAAATTAAGTAACAGGCTCAGGGAAGTGAAGTAACCTGCCCAAGGTCACCTAGCAGACAAGTGTTGGAGCCGGCATTAGAACCCAAGTCCTCTGACTCTTAGGCCCAAGCTCTTTCCACTAGGCCTTGCTGCTTCTCAGATCATATAAATGAGAAAGAAGGCGAGCAAAAAGCTGCTCCAACCCTCCCAACTGGCCCATCTCCCTCCCTCACCTCAACTTTTACTTCCTACTTCTGTGTCCCTAAGGCCCCAATTCAGCACCCTGCTGTCCCCAGAATTACAGGGACATCAGGAGGAAGTCCTGGGTAGGCCTTAAAGGGACTTTTACATCAGATATGTGGCTGTTCTATCCCAGAAGAAGCGGCGATGGCCTATCTCAGGGTGTAACCCCTTCCCACCCATCACAATTCCCACCTCTACCTCAAGGCTCATTCCTTTACCCTTGACATGCCCCCGCCCTCAGGTTGGAAGAGTCTTTGCTCTATTAGGGAAGGACTGATAATGTGTTCTTTTAAATTTCCTACAAGAGTCACATAACAGCAGGGCTCCACTTCCTGTACTAGGATCTATTCGAAGTCTACCATCCAGTTCCCTCTAGAATGTAAGCTCACTGTGGGCAGGGAACATGTCTACCAACTCTGTTGGATTGTACTCTCCCAGTAAATACAGTTCGTTGATTCAGAGAAGATACACCACTAAGGTTATTACTAATAATAGAACAAGTCTTCAGATGAGAGCACATTCCATAGCATTTTATCATAGTACGGGTAGTAGGGCTAAAGTGACTTAGGGATTCAATCCCAAGGAAGGGAAAGAGAATGGATGTCGGCCTAGTGGCTAGACCACGGGCCTGAAATTCAGAAGGACCTGGGTTCTGATCCCTTCCTGCCACTTGTCTGCTGTGTGACCTTGGGCAAGCCACTTCACTTCTCTGTGCTTCAGTTACCTCATCTGTACAATGGAGATTTAGACTGTGAGCCCCATGTGGGACGTGGACTGTGTCCAACCTGATTAGCTTATATCTACCCCAGCTTTTAGAACAGTGCTTGACACATAGAAAGCATTTAACAAATACCATCTTATTACTAATCTATCCATATTCAATATATATACATAGAGAGAGAGAGAGACAGAGAGACAGAGAGACAGAGAGACAGAGAGAGAGAGAGTATACGTATCTACATAATGCACATTTTGTTTGGGATAACACTGTTGACAGATCCTCCCAGGGTATGCAGATAATAGCTGAAAAAATGGAACAAACCAGTAGCCAAAGTGGCCAGTGGAAAGGCTGACTATACAAACCAAAGAGGCCCATAGAGACACTTACTGAAAAAGGAGAACACTAAAATACCCTGAATAAAATGAAGCCTGTTGGCAAGGATACCCTCTCCTGGCTTCTCTGCCTCAGGGACATTTCATTGCAGAGACACTGTAATGATTTTATATTACTGACTCAGTTTCCATTTGTTTTCATCACTGTCCCTTGAAGTACTGTGGCCTCCTGAGGCTAAAGCGATTAAAATATGATTTTTAAAAATGGATGAGGTAGGTGGTTTGAGGCCTGTGAGCCTGGCTCATAATATCACAATTATTTTTAAACTTATATAGCCTCTTTCATAGAAGGATCTGGCTCTTTAGGCACATAACTTAATTCTTTCACGGTCTCTAATGCAGGTATTGTCACCACTTCTTTATAAGTGAGGAAACTGAAATGTAAAGTGGATCTGCAGCCCTAGAACTGAGGTGGATAAATTAAGACTTAAGCTTCTCTGTGACCAGATGGTCCCCATCAAGGCAGGCAAGTAGTTTTGGAATTATTTTCAATCCATGGCCTCACCCTATAAACCATAAGGACTACCTAGGCCCACCAAATTCTCTTCCACAGCGAAGCAGCATGGTCTAGAAGAAAGAGCATAGTGTGGGAGTAAGAGGACCTGCGTTCTAATATTGGCTCTGCTACTCATCTGCTCTGTGACCTTGGGCAAGTCACTTAACTTCTCTGTGCCTCAGTTACCTCACCTGTAAAATAGGGATCAAGACTGTGAGCCCCATGTGGGACATGGACTGTGTTACAACTCGATAGCTTGTATCTACCGCCGCACTTAGTACAGTGCCTAACAAAGAGTAAGTGCTTAACAAATACAATAAAAAGGCCCACAAAATGAATCCCTTGATATCCCTACAGATCGGAGACTACATTATAATAGAAGAAGAAAAGCGAAAATGTTTTCTTTTTTCATTGGTTTTTACTGATCATATGTGGCTCTGTGATTTTGGTTTACTCATCTAACAAATTCTTGTCTTCCAGACGAAATTCAGGTGAGGAAATACAAATGTCCAAAACATCAAAAAGGTAAATGTATCTTTTCAAAGATGTCTTCATAGTTTTTCACTTTCCCACCTGTTCACGTGTCAGTGTCACCTAGTGGGAAAGAAAACGAGAACTTAGTCAACTCTTCGAGAATCTCGGAAAGGAATCTAGTTATCATCAGTATCAACAACTCCACCGTCAGGCCTGGGTATAAATCTGGTTTCATTTGTTTCTTAAAAAGCAAATTTCCCGTGGATATAGCTCCATTCTCTGTAGTCATAGAGCCATCTTGTGGCTCTATATAGTATTTGTAACCTGTCCATAGAATGCAATGCAGTGCTCATTGCCCATAATACAGCAAGACTACTGAGGCAGCTTTCTGTTGAGAAAGTTTCTCCCAGGGCATGTTTTGAACTGGAAATGAACAATTGGACCCCAACGGATTGAAAACATTAGAAATTACCCAGAAAAGAACTGGGAGTCGGGAGAACAGTGCCAGGAACTGAAAAGATTTGAGTTCTGAGGGAAATCTGAAGCTCCAGAGAAACAAGGTCATCTCTCCGTGGCCCGAAAGAAATCATTTTTCTGCTGAGACAGGAGGAAAACTATCTGGCCTTTTCTGGGTGACAGGAAGATTTTGACAACGGAATTCAGAATGTCCAACTATTTTCCCAGATCTGAAGACTACCTGCCTTGCCGGGAAAATAAATTTCAATAAATCTGACCATATTGCTTCCCTTTGTAATGTTTCTGTCAAATGCTGCACGTTAATGTCAGGGTTCCCAGAATGTAATATTTATAAGTCTCTTCTTTGCTTGAAATCACTCTTTATTTCAAGGAATAAAGTTCAGGGCTTCCTGCCTACTTACTGTGTGGCCTTTATTTTGGATGTGCTTTGTTTTGAACAACAGCTGGGGTGGTTAATTATGAATGTGCTATAGTCTGGAAAAAAAGACTAATAAAAACTTTCACAGATCCTTAAAATGGATCCTTGCTTGAAGAACACAAGAGCACAGCCTGAAAGTGATAAGAAACTGAAGCTTCAGAAGAATTCTGGAGATAGATTGTAAGCTCCTCACTAGACTGTAAACTCCTTGAAGGCAGGGATCGTGGCTACTAACTCTGTTGAACTCTCCCAAGCTCTTACTTCAGAGTAAGCGCTCAATAAATACCATTAAATTGAAATGGCCTCATCTAATGGAAACTTATAAATATATCATTTTTTCCCTATAAAGCTCTCAAGGGATAGCAAAATTCCAACTCTGTTATAATGTCCAACTCTGTTATATTGTACTCTCCCAAGCACCTACAGCAGTGCTCTGCACACAGTAAGCACTCAATAAATACAATTAATTGATTGATATTTTTAAAGAAGCTTTAATGCGGGCACAAGTTCAATACAAAACACTGCTGCCCTGTAGGTTTTTAGGACATTCAGAACCAGCCCCTTACCATATTATTAGGACACCCCTCTACTTACCTATTCTGCTCACTTTGCTGGGATCCCCTGGAAACTGTACAGCCAAGGGAAGACATAATAGATAAGTATTTGTTAAGTGTTTACTATGTGCAAAGCACTGTACTAAACAGTGGGATAGATACAAGATGCCAATCCCTGTCCCATATAGGTCTCATAGTCTAAGTAAGAGGGAGCATAGGATTAGTGTACCCGTTTTACAGATGAGGAAACCGAAACATAGAAGAATTCAGTGACTCATCCAAGGTCACACAGCAGGTAAGAGTCATAGCTGGGATTAGAACCCAGGTCCTCTGATTCCCAGGCCCAAGCTCTTTTCAACTGGGCCACATTATTTCCCTGGCATGGGAGCCAGATTTTTGGAAGGCTCAGAATATTTTCTTCCAGGTGCCCAGGATCTACCAGCCAGGTCCAGGTAGATGGATCTACCATCTACATGATGGGGAACTACAGATACTCAGGATGCCATCTTGGAATTCCCTCTACCATCTTTCGAGCATGTGCTCTAACTCACCCAACCCTTTATCTAATAGGTAGGATAGCATTTAATTGAACAATGGCATGGCTATAAGACTACAGGAAGTGTCCAAGTATGTGGGAAGATGCCAGCATCTTGGCAGACCCTGGCTACCCATTGGTGTCCAGTAGATAAAATGATACCCATTGGTGTCCAGTAAGTAAGGTCCATTTAAATGGATCCAATTCCTCATTATAAACTTTGTAAATTATCCAAGGCTTGACTTTTCCCTTCACCCTCCTGCTCCCCATCTGTTTCCATTTCCCTTTTTGTGAAGAACTCCAGAAAATGATGCACATTAGCAGCTGGGGTGGAAGGTTTGGTGAATGAGTTCAAAACTGTTAGCTAAAATGAGATTTTTGGATGATCTGTAGCTTTCAATTATCTACGCAATCTGACTCCATCCTGCCCCTCCCCTCCTTGAACTATGAGTGTGGAGTTGACAGAAAATAATTACCATATAGGGAACAAAATTTTCTTTGTGTTACAAGCATTTAGTGATCGTGGTTTGAAACCCAACATTTTATCGCAGAGTAAAATCTGGAACCCTGGCATGAGAGCTCAGATAATAATCTTTTCTGCAAGATAGAAATTATGAAGGTTTAGTTTTGCTTCAGTGACCCTATTAAAGGAAGCAATCATAAGCTAATGGCCTGTCTGACCATAATTCATTGGAAAATTGAAAGCATGAAAAAAAGAGTAAAGCCAATCAACAACTCTTGAGATGCAAATGAAGTCATTCACATGGCAAACAATTAATTCAGATTGACTGTAATTTTGCATGTGAAATGGGCCAGCAATCTCCCTTAGTCTTATCGAGATAGAATAATAACACTACCAGTTATTGGGCCAATTTCTAGCTTCTTGGTATATCAGGAATGAATTTGGAAATCACGACAGGGTTAAAAGGACAATGTACTTATACACTTTCATTTTAAACCATGTTCTCCTCTACAAAACTGAAATGGATAAGAATCATTTTATTTTTCAAATTACACACATTAGAAAAAAAATACACACTGACTGGGTGGGCATCTTTCCCAGAATGATCTTGATCTTAGATGGGGAGAGCAGCATTTTGCTGGATGTCAAGGAGGAATGAGTTCCAAACAGTAGGGAGGGTGTTAGCAAAGAGGTGACAACAAGAGAGATGAGATGAGAGTGAGGTACAGTGAGAAAGTTGGCTTGAAAGAAAGTAATTTTTATGGTACTTTTTTAAGAGCTTATTATGTGCCAGGCCCTGTTGTGTCAGGCTCTGGAGTAGATACAAGCTAATACAAGCTTATGGTTAATTGCAATATTGTACTTTCTAAGCGCTTAGTACAGTGCTTTGCACACAGTAAGTGCTCAATAAATAGGACTGAATGAATGAATTGGCCTCAGTTGCTGCATCTGTAAAATGGGGATTAAGAGTGTGAGCTCCGTGTGGGACCGGGACTGTGTCCAACCTACTTAACCTGTATCTATCCCAGTGCTTGGTCAATGCTTGGCACATTATAAGTGCTTAACAGTACCATAATTATTATAATTATCACTGGGCAGATACAAGATAGATAGGTCAGCACAGTCCAAGTCCCTTTCCCACCTGGTGCTTCACAGTCTTAGTGGAAGGGAGAACAGGTATAGAATCCCCATTTTACAGATGAGGAAACTGAGGCACAGAGAAGTTAAGTGACTTGCCCAAGGTCACACAACAGACAAGTGGCAGAGGAGGGATTAGAGCCCAGGTCCTCCTGACTCCCAAGCCGGAGCTCTGTCCAATTGCCAAGAAACCTCTGATGACCGAGAGGGACCATGAAAGAAGGGCACAAGAAGGATTGAGGGGACCTACTAGCTTCTTGTCTGTCTTTAACGTGACCGTTTACCCTGCTTTATGAAGGAGAGGCCTGAGGCAAGTCAGGAGATGGGGGAGTGCTAAGTTCTGTTTTCCCCTGGCAGGAAGGAGAAAACCCAGATTTGGGGTAGCCACCTCCTAAAAGCAGCAGTCAGGAGGCCTTACCTCCACTTCTCCTCTTCCTCAGTGACAGTGGATATCTGCACTACTCATTCATTCATTCATGCATTCAATCATATTTATTGAGTGCTTACCGTGTGCAAAGAACTGTACTAAGCACTTGCGGGAGTACTATATAACAACAAACAGACACATTCTCTCCCTATTCATTCATTCATTCATTCATTCAATCGTATTTTTTGAGCGCTTACTGTGTGATCTTACAGTCTTGAGGAGGAGGCAGACATTAGTATAAATAAATTACAGATATGGACGTAAGTGTTGTGGGGGCTGGAAGGGGGGTTGAATAAAGGTAGCAAGTCAGGGCGATTCAGAAGAGAATGGGAGAAGAGGAAAAGAGAGCTTAGTCAGGGAAGGACAGACGGACAGACAGACATCCCCCCACACACACACACGCTCACATACACAGACACACACGTGGAATCACCACAGCTGTAAAGGCTGCTTCCTGGAATTTCCTGAAGGAATCTGGGACCGATACTGTGACACAGCAGTAACCGAGCAGATGTTCACAGCTGAAGTCTAGGAGCCCCATTGCCCAGGGTCTGCCCTGCTGTCTACTGTCAAGAAGCAATATACCCACCCAGGTAATAACAATACTCATAATAATAATTATGTTATTTGTTAAGCACTTTTTGTGGCAGCACTATACTAAGTGCTGGGGCAGGCACAAGATAAGCAGGTCAGACACAGTCCCTGTTCCACAGGAGGCTCAGAGTCTATGTAAGAGGGAGAAGAGGGATTGGATTTTGGGGAAGTCGCCCTGCTACCCAGGCTGGGCTAATAGGGGTCTTGCTGCCATGGTCCAGCTAATCAATCAATCAATCAATCGTATTTATTGAGCACTTACTGTGTGCAGAGCACTGTACTAAGCTCTTGGGAAGTACAAGTTGGCAACACATAGAGACAGTCCCTACCCAACAGCGGGCTCACAGTCTAGAAGCTGAGTGCCCATCAGTGTGAAGCAGTGTGGCCTAGTGGAAAGAGCATGGGCCCGGACTCGGACAATCTGGGTTCTAATACTGGATCCATTACTTTTCTTTACGGGATTTGTTAAGCGCTTACTATGTGTCAGGCACTCACTGTACTAAGCGCTGGGGTAGATACCAGCTAATCAGTTGGAACAGTCCATGACCCATGGACTCAGTCTTAACCCCCATTTTACATATGAGATAACTGAGGCACAGAGAAGTTAAGTGATTTGCCCAAGGTCACATAACAGACAAGTGGCTGAGGTGGAATTAGAACCCAGGACTTTCTGACTCCCAAATCCGTGCTCTACCCACTAAGCCACGCTACTTCTCACAGCTGCTTCTTGTAGCCAGAAGCCCAAGACTGTGAGCCCCAGAGGATCTAGTCAAAGGGCAAAGGGAGTTTTATTCTTACGCTATCCCTCAAATCATTGGCTGGAGAATTGGGTTAGTGTAGACACTTTGAGGATGAAACTTGAATGTTCCAAATTAGACATGCATAACTCCATTATGTTCTACTACAATCAATCAATCAATCAATGGTATTTACTGAGCACTAGTATGAAGAGCACAGTAGTAAGTGCTTGGAAAATTATTGCAAGCACGAAGATATCAACAATTGGCTTGACTGTGGTATGAGGTTCATTCATTCATTCATTCAGTTGTATTTATTGAGTGCTTACTGTGAGCAGAGCACTGTACTAAGCGCTTGGGAAGTACAAATTGGCAATGTATCATAATGAAAATGATAGCGTCTCCAATCAAGACTAACAGCTAAGCCTTGTTCTTGAGGCATCAGGACCAAGAAGCTGTGGGATGAAATCGATTCAGAATGATTCTGGATTGTTCAGTGCCATCTGTCCCCTCTCTTCCTTCTCTGTTGTGATGTGATAGAAATAAATTTCCCCTGGGGCAGGGTGCGCAACAAGAAAGTAGCTAGCTAAGTTATAAGATTCCTGAGGACAGGGCTCATGTCTAACCTACTCTATTGTCCCTTCCCAGGTGCTTAGTATGGTGCTCTATACACAGTAAGTGCTCAGTACATAATAACAATAACTGCGATATTTGTTAGCACTTACTATGTGCCAAGCACTGTACTAAGCACTAGGATGGATACAAGCAAATCGGGTTGGGCTCAGTCCCTGTCCCATGTGGGGCTCACATTCTCAATCCTCATTTTGAAACTGAGGCACAGAGAAGTGAAGTGACTTGCCCAAGGTCACAGAGCAGACATGTGGTGGAGCCAGAATTAGAACCCATGACCTTCTGACTCCCAGGCCTGTGTTCTATCCACTACGCCGTGCTGCTTCTCAAAAAAACTATTGTTTGATTGATTGATATTTAGATAGGTGATCAGGGATGCAGTACATTGCAAAGGGCTGTCACATTTAATAAAATGCTGTGATACACTGGCATAAGGAGGGTGGCAGAAAGTCTAAAAAGTCCCAGGGCCAATCATTTTGGCAGAGGTATTCTTTAATACAGCCCTACACTAAAGCAATAGAGAAAGAGGGAGAGATTAGGTTAATTACTGAAAAACCCCATAGCAAGTTAGTTCATTTAAACACTAGAGAGGAAGGAGTTCTGTTTGTTTTCGGTTTAACTAGCTACCCACCCCAGGGTTATTGCAATTAAGAAGGAAGAAGGGGCAAAGGAGAAGTAATTTAGCTAAAAGCCTCCCAAACCTCTTTAGGTAAATCAGGAGGGTGGGTTATTCTGAGTCTATTGAATCCAAATGGAGGTCTAGGAAGAACCCATCACCTGAGGACTGGGGAAAAGGGGTTTAGGTTGTGAAAAGGAGGTATAAAGGGAAAGATGGAAAAATCAGTTTAGGGAAGTGGGGAGCGAGTTGATTAATGAAGCCCTCCCTGACTAAGCCTTCATTGCCTGAATCCATTATCTTCTCTGCATCTTAAGAAGCAACACAGCCTAGTGGCAAGAGCACGGGCTTGGAAGTCAGAGGTCATGGGTTCTAATCCTGGCTCTGCCACTTGTCTACTGTGTGACTTTGGGCAAGACACTTAACTTCTCGGTGCCTCAGTTACCTCATCTGTGAAAATGGGGATTAAGACTGTGAGCCCCACATGGGACAACCTAATTACCTTGTACCTACCCCAGCGCTTAGTACAGTGCTTGGCACATAGTAAGCACTCAACAAATACCATTATTATTATTATTATCCCTTAAGAACTGTGGTAGTCACACCAATCCCACAGCACTTATGTACTTATCCTTATACTCTACAATTTCTCCTATCTGTAATTTCTTTTAATGTCAATCTGTCTTCCACGGACTATAGGCTTCTTGCTATTTTTATTATGGTATTTGTTAAGCACTTACTATGTGTCGAACACTGTTCTAAGTGTTGGGGTAGGTACAAGTTAATGAGGGAGAGACACAGTTCCCATCCCACATGGGACTCGCTGTCTAATTAGGAAGGAGAACAGAATCCAAGGGAGAACTTCAGATGCAGGAATAACATCTACCAACTATACTGTGTTGTATTTTCCCAAGCACTTAGCACAGTACTCTGTAGACAATAATTCCCTCAAAATGTTATTGGCTGATTGATTAACTGATTGACTGAAGTGACATTTTCCCTTCCCAAAAGGAGCTTACAGTTTAATGGGTGGCAATCATCAAAGACATTTACAATTTAAGGGGTCAAAATAACTCAGTAGAGCAGTCCTACTTACATAAATGTCAAGGAGGCTGTAAATAAGTTCATAAGTACTAGAGATGGCTGAAGAGATGACATAGTTCAGGGTTCTGGGAAGTTGATCTGGGAAAGCTTGTGGGAGGAGGTGAGGTTTTAGGAGGGATTTGTGTGGTGAGCCCACTACAAGCTGCCTTATTAGTGATGTGACCCTGTGAACAACAAGGAAGAGACTTGCAAAGGAACTGTTGGGCTCCACCTGAGACAGGTGATTAATAATGGTAGCATCTGTTAAGCACTTACTATGTGCCAAGCACTGTTCTAAGCGCTGGGGTAGATATAAGGTAATCAGGTTGGCCGACATGGGGCTCACAGTCTTCATCCCCATTTTACAGAAGAGGGAACTGAGGCACAGAGAAGTTAAGTGACTTGCCCAAGGTCACACAGCAGACAAGTGGCGGAGTCGGGATTAGAACCCACGACCTCCCAAGCCCGTACTTTTTTCACTGAGCCACTCCTCACTCTCGGCTTCAAGGCTGTCCATCACCTCGCCCCCTCCTACTTCACCTCCCTTCTCTCCTTCTACAGCCCAGCCCGCACCTTCCGCTCCTCTGACGCTAACCTCCTCACTGGACCTCATTCTCACCTGTCCCGCTGTTGACCCCTGGTCCACGTCCTCCCCCTGGTATGGAATGCCCTCCCTCCACACATCCACCAAACCAGCTCTCTTCCTCCCTTCAAAGCCCTATTGAGATCTCACCTCCTCCAGGAGGCCTTTCCAGACTGAGCCCCCTTTTTCCTCTCCTCTTCTCCTCCCCATTGCCCCCCCTGCCCTACCTCCTTCTCCTTCCCACAGCGCGTGTATATATTGGTACATATTTATTACTCTATTTGTTTTACTTGTACAGATTTACTCCTCTATTTTATTAATGATGTGCATATAGCTATAATTCTATTTATTCTGACAGTTTTGACACCTGTCTACATGTTTTATTTTGTTGTCTGTCTCCCCCTTCTAGACTGTGAGCCTGTTGTTGGGTAGGGACCGTTTCTATATGTTGCCGACGTGCTTCCTAAGCGCTTAGTACAGTGCTCTGCACACAGTAAGTGCTCAATAAATACAATTGAATGAATGAATGAATGGTGATTGCTAGCCTTTGGAGGAGGAGCATGGAGGGAGGGGTGGCTTTCTCTCCTTGTTCTACCTAGTAACGGGCCTGGACCACTCAAGGATGGCCATGTAGAGCCACAGCTGCAATGCCTAAGGCAGATAAAAGGTGCTCATTTTGAATCACTGAGGCACCCAGAGGCATGCAGAGAGAAACAGTACAGAGCAATGCTGAAGAAGCAGAGGGAAGCACCTGAAGCAGAGAGCAGCAGAAAGAAGAAGCATTAGTAGAATGGGCTTCCTTGACCAGGAGACTGGCATTAGACCCTTGGTGAAGTGAGTGAGTGTGTGTATGTGTCACTCCCTTGCATGTTGGTAAAACTAAGTAAAAAAACTTTCCACAGTAACCTTGGTGATCAGAGGTGTGATTTGACTTCTACTATGTGTCACCGAGGCTCCCCCGGTCCAGGAAGGTCCTGGTTGGTATAAACAGGGGACTCGGAACAATTTGAATTTTGAATGTGAGAAATGCTATGGTTTGACTTACATGGGATGGAGGGAGTTCTAAGGCTGAACAAAAGCATGAGCCAGAGGAGAGAGACAGGACATTTATATGAATGTCTGACTCCCTCTCTAGACTGAAAGTTCATTGTGGGCAGGGAATGTGACTGTTGTACTCTCCCAAGCATTTTGTAACAGTGCTATGCGCACAGTAATTGCTTAATAAATACAACTGAATGAATGAATGTTGTGAAAGACATAGGGAACTAGTGGAGGGTTTTAAGGAGAAGAGAGAAGCAGCATTGTCTAGTGGAAAGAGTAAAGGTCTGGGAATCAGAAGACCCGGGAATCAGTCATTCATTCAATCGTATTTATTGAGCACTTACTGTGTTCAGAGCACTGTACTAAGTGCTTGGGAGAGTACAAAACAACAATAAAAAGATATATTCCCTTCCCACATCTATCTTGCAGTCTTGTGGGGGTGGGGGAAAGGCAGACGTTAATTAAAATAAATTACAGATATAGTCATAAGTGCCGTGGGGCTGGGAGGGGAGATGAACAAAGCAGGCAAGTGAGGGGGATGTAGAAGGGTGTGGGACAAGAGGAAAAGTGGGCTTAGTCAGGGAAGCCCACTTGGATGAGATGTGCCTTCAATAATGATAATAATAATAATGATGGTATTTGTTAAGCACTTACTATGTGCCATCACTGTTCTAAGTGCTGGGGTAGATACAAGGTAATCAGGTTGTCCTATGTGGGGCTCACAGTCTCAATATCCATTATACGGATGAGGGAACTGAGACAGCACAGAGAAGTTAAGTGACTTGCCCAAGGTCACACAGCAGGCAAGTGGCAGAGCCAGGATTAAAACCCATAACAATAATAATAATAATAATAGCATTTATTAAGTGCTTACTATGTGCAAAGCACTGTTCTAAGCACTGGGGAGGTTACAAGGTGATCAGGTTGTCCCACAGGGGGCTCACAGTCTTAATCCCCATTTTACAGATGAGGGAACTGAGGCACAGAGAAGTTAAGTGACTTGCCCAAGGTGACACAGCTAAGTAGCAGAGTCAGAATTCGAACCCATGACCTCTGACTCTAAAGCCCGTGCTCTTTCCACTGAGCCATACTGCTCCTCGACCCATGCCCTCTGACTGCCAAGTCTGTACTCTTGCCCCTAGGCCACGGCTTTTTAGCGGGGGAGAATAATTGTCTGTTTGATTTGAGGAGGACGGGCATTCCAGGCCAGAGGCAGGATGTGGGCAAGGGGTCAGCAGTGAGATAGGTGAGATCAAGGCATGGTGAGAAGGTTAGCACTAGAAGAGTGAAGTGTGTGGGCTGGGTTGTAGCAGGAGAGTGAGGTAGGAAGGGCGAAGGTGATGGAGTGCTTTAAAGCTAATGGTGAGGAGTTTTTGTCTGATGCAGAAGCGGATGGGCAACCGCTGGAGTTTTTTGATGAGTGGGGTGACATGTCCTGAACGGTTTTTGTAGAAAAATGATCCAGGCAGCGGAGTGAAGTATGGACTGTAGTGGGAAGAGACAGGCGGCTGATGTAATGATCCAGACAGGATAGGATGAGTGATTGTATTAATGTGGTAGCAGTTTGGATGGAGAGGAAAGGGCAGATTTTAGCGATGTTGTGAAAGTGGGGCCAGTAGGATTTGGTGACAGATTAAATACGTTGGTTGAATGAGAGAGAGGAGTCGAGGATAATGCTGATGTTACAGGCTTGCGAGACAGGAAGGGTGGTGGTGCTGTCTACAGTGATGGGAAGGTCAGGTGGAGGACAGGGTTTGGGTGGGAAGATAAGGAGCTCTGTTTTGGACATGTTAAGTTTGAGATGATGGAAGGACATCGAAGTAGAAATATCTTGAAGGCAGGAGATGTGAGACTGGAAAGAGTGAGAGAGATCAGGGCTGGAGATGTAGACTTGGGTATCATCTACATAGAAGTGATGTATGTTTCTACAGAGAGGCAGCGTGGCTCAGTAGGAAAGAGCACGGGCTTTGGAGTCAGAGGTCATGGGTTCAAATCCTGACTACCAATTGTCAACTGTGTGACTTTGGGCAAGTCACTTGACTTCTCTGTGCCAGTTACCTCATCTGTAAAATTGGGATTAAGACTGTAAGTCCCTCGTGGGACAAGCTGATTACCTTGTAACCTCCCCAGCGCTTAGAACAGTGCTTTGCACACAGTAAGCACTTAATAAATGCTATTATTATTATTATTATTATTAAGTGGTAGTTAAAGTCATGGGAGTGAATGAGTTCTCCAGGGGACTGGGTATAGAAGGAGACCCAGAACTGAACCTTGAGGGACCCCCACAGTTAGGGGGTGGGAGGCGGAGAAGGAACCCATGGAGGAGACTGAGAATGAATGACTAGAGAGATGAGGAGAACCAAGAGAGGACAGCGTCGGTGAAGCCAAGGTTGGATAACATTTCCAGGAGAAGGGGATGATCCACAGTGTTGAAGAAAGCTAAGAGATCTAGGAGGATTAGTATGGAGTAGAGGCCTTTGGATATGGTGAGGAGGAGATCATAGTGACCTTTGAGAGAGGGGTTTCTGTGGAGTGAAGGGGACAGAAGCCAGATTGGAGAGGGTCAAGGAGAAAACTGGAAGAGAGGAATTTTAGACAGTGGATATAGACAACTTGCTCAAGGAGGATAGAGGAGACATGGGCATGTTTGAAAGAAGTGGGGAAGAAACCATTGGAGATTAAACAGTTTAAGATGGCTATTAGGGAGGGAAGAGAGATTTGATAAAATGTGAAGGAATGGGGTCGGATGCACAGGAGGAGGGGGTGGATTTTGAAAGGAGGCAGAGGACTCCTAGAGATACTGCTGAGAAGGATGGGAGAGTTGAAAGGGGAGGGACTGAGGAAGGGCAGGGGTGATTTTAGGGAGCTCATGCCTGATACTGTCAATTTTCTTAATAAAGAAGGTGGCCAGGTGACCAGCAGTTTTGCTAAGAGTTAACTGCTGATTTTATTTATTTTTCTTATGAATTTCCTTGGGAGAAATATGAAAAATGTTCTCTACTTATGTTGTCGAGTCATCTTCAACCCATAGCTACACCTTGGACATGTCCCTCCCAGAATGCCCCACCTCCATCTACAATTGTTCTGGTAGTGTATCCATAAAGTTTTATTGGTCAAAATACCAAGGTGGTTTACCATTGCCTCCTTCCATGCAGTAAACTTGAGTCTCCGCCCTCAACTCTCTCCCATGGCCCTGCTGCTCAGCACAGGTGAGTTTGGACTTGTAGCAGATTGTCTTCCATTTGCTAGCCCCTGCCCAGCTAGAAATGGAATGCATATGTCTCTGCTTGACTCTCCCTCCTTCACTGGAGACTGGAAGAGTACTGGAACCTTGTTCTGTACTTTTTTGCAAGAAATTACTCCCATGGTTTCCCTAGTTAAAATGAAGGCTGAATTAAAAAAAAAAAATCAAATACTTGCTACAGAGTTCTCCACCAGCTCCCTCACCACTCTTCTCCCACTGTGTTTCAGCAAACATTCTACTCTTCCCCAAACTAACCTTCTAACTTCCTCTAGTGAATATTCAGTCTCCCATCTCTCACCCACTGTTTACCCTTTCCCCTGAGTAGAACTCCCTCCCCTTCAAATCTACCAAACCCCAATCCCTTCTCATCTTCACTGACCAAAAAGTCACCTCCTCCAAGATACATTCCTCATTTAATCACTCCTTTCTGGTCATGTCATCCCATCACTCTTGTAATTAGCTCTTGTAGATCTACTTACCTAATTATTTGTTGGATGCATCAACCAAGGTATTTATTAAGCACTTCACAAAGTACACTGAACTAAACACTTGGGATAGTACAATACAATAGAGTTAGCTGAACAGTTCCTCCACTGAAGTAGTTTACAGTCTAGAGGCACATACTTTTGGTTTTACCATTTGGATCTCTTTTATAATAATAATAATAATGGTATTTAAGTGCTTACTATGTGTCAGTCACTGCACTAAGCACTGGGGTGGATACAAGCAAACTCGGTTGGACACAGTCTCTGTCTCCCATGGGGTTCACAGTCTCAACCCCCATATCAGAGATGAAGTAACTGAGGTACAGAGAAGTGAAGTGACTTGCCCAAGGTCACACAGCAGACAAGTGGCGGAGTCGGACTAGAACCCATGACCTTCTGACTTCCAGGTCTGGGGTCTATCCACAACTCCATGCTGTTTCACTATTATTTTATCTTTTGTAATCTCCTCCAGAGTAGTAACTGAATCTTTTATTTCTATTTGATCATATACACCTAGTACAGGGACTCACACTCAATAGGTGTTTAAATAGATGCCACTGATAAGCACTTAGTACAGTGCCCTTCTCACAGTAAGCACTAAAGAAATGCTATTGATTGATAACAATTTAAAATGGTAATTTGCTCTGTAAAGTCGGGAATTTTGTTAACTACTTAGAAAAAAGCTTGGTAAATTATTGAAACCAAGATAGACATGATTATTTTAATGGAATGTAATAAAAAAGATGTTGATAGCAATCAGTTATACTTATTGAGCATTTACAAAGCACTGTACTGTTTGGTATCCTTTAAGTGGAGATTAAGAACATATTCACACTGATATTTGGCTATATAGTAATAATAATGACAATTATAGTATTAAGCACTGTACTAAGTGCCGGGGTAGATAGAAAATAATAAGATCAGATGCAGTCCTTGATCACATTGGCTTCAGCCAGTAATAATAATAATTGTGGTATTGGTTAAGTGCATACTCTGGGGTAGACAAAAGATAATCAGGTGGGACATCCTAAGTGAAACAACAGTCGAACGGGAAGCAGTGTGGCCCAATGGATAAAGTAAGGGCCTGGGAACCAGAGGACTTGGGTTTTAATCCAGGCTCTGTCACTTGCCTGCCATATAACCTCGGGCAAATCACTTCACTTCTCTGTCTCAGTTTCCTCAACTGCAAAATACCTGTTCTCTCTCCTACTTAGACTGTGTACCCCATGTAGGACAGGGACTGTATATGGCCTAATTAACTTGAATCCTGATTAACTACCCCAGCACTTAGAACAGTGCTTGATACATGGTAAGTGCTCAACAAGTACCATAAAATAGTTTCCAAGTCATCTGCAGCAATTAGGACATATTTCGAAGTACTACCTTTTTCCATGGTAGTAATTTGCACTCTGAAATAATTCTGCCACGTGAACTGCAGTTTAAGTGTTTGCATGAAAATTAGCTTGTTTTTTCTTTTTCTGGCTGGAATTTTCAGCTGAGTATTACACAGGTGAGAATTTTATTTTTAGTTTTTACTTAGCTTTGGATTTATTTCTCTAGCTTTGAAATAATCATGTTTCATGCATCTTATTCATTTGGCATTTCAAGAATTCCTTCTACCTTGCTGGGTTCTTCGTCTTCATTATGCTGTCAGCAGTTATTTTGCTGACCTGCTGTCAAGTTTTGATAAGGCTTAAATTGTCCTCCTCAAGTAGGAAGACCTTCACACTAAGTGATTTTGCTGAACCAAAAACCATTCCCTTATAACTGGTGATGCAAAACAAGTACACCGAGCGCTCATGCCTACCAAAACATACTTATCTATCACTGTAAACATTTTGCTAGGAAAAGAAGCATAATTTCAATTATTTTTAGATCAGTTTAAAAGGCTCTCTTTTAAAGGATTATTCAGATAGCCTTGCTCTTTCATCTTGGTGTACACTTTTTTTATCACAGAAGATGAATTCACAGGTAATTGTTCTGTGATCTTTCCATTTCCATAACACTTGATTTTAGGGTTCTTTCATTCAGTCATATTTACTGAGTGCTTACTGTGTGCAGGGCTCCTACAAAGAGCTCGGGAGAGTAGAACAGTTCTGTGTTTTCAATATAAAGTACCTTAAGCTGCAATTTGTATTTTGATGAAAATGAATGGCTTTGAAAACTGATATTCAATAGGCAGACAAGGTGATTTCAGTTTTGTCAAAGTTATCTTTTTTTCTTATAAAGGGATCATTAACTTAGACTCTGTTTTGAGTAAGACCCTGTTCACTGATAAACCCAAAGATGATAATGTAATGTTGGTAAATAGTACAGCTGTATTCATACTACTTCGACGTCTTGTCGACACCTCAAACTTATGTCCAAAACAGAACTCTTCATATTCCCACCCGACCCTTATCCTCCCTTTGATTTTTCTCATCACTGTGGACAGCACCACCATTTTCCCTATTCCACAAGCCCAAAACCTTGGCACTATCTTTGATTCGTCTCTCTCAATTCAACACACAAATTCAATCTGTCACCAAATCCTGTTGGTTCTACCCTCACAACATTGCTAAACTCCTCCCTTGTCTCTCCATCCAAACTGCTACTGCATTAATCCAAGCACTTACCCTATCCTGCCTTGATTAGTGCATCAGCTTCCTTGGTCAACCTCCATGCCTCCTGCCTCTCCCCATTCCAGTCCATACTTTTCTACAAAAATGTTCAGTCCATGTTTCCCCACTCCTCAAGAACCTCCAGTGATTGCCCATCCACCTCTATAACAAACAGAAACTCCTTTCCATTGGGTTTTAAAGCACTCAGTCACCTTGGACCCTCATACCTTTCCTCCCTGCTCCTCTGCTACAACTGCTAATGCCAACCTACTCCCTGTTCCTCGATCTCCTCTATCTAACCGTCAACCTCTTGCCCATGTCCTGCCTCTGGCCCGGAGCACCCTTCCTCTTCATAGCCAACAGACGATCACTCTCCCTACCTCCAGAGCCTTATTAAAAGCAAACCTCCTCCAGTAGAACTTCCCCAACTAAGCCCTCTTTTTCACTTCCTCACTCCCTTCTGCGTCGACCTTTCAACTGGATTTGCACCCTTTATTCTTCCCTCCATTAGCCCCTCAGCATGTACAGTTCCATAATTTATTCATTTATATTTTCTGTCACCCCCTCTATACTGTTAGCTCATTGTAGACAGGGAATGGGTCTACCAACTCTGCTATATTGTACTCTCCCAAGTGCTTAGTACAGTGCTCTACAAGCAGTAAGTGCTCAATAAATATAATTGATTGATAATCAGGGGAGAAAAAACCCTAATCTCATTTCAAAGAAAAATAAAAGTTCACAAACATCCAATTTTCAGACGCCAAATAATCCAAATTTTTGCACTGAGGTTATTTCAGATCCAAGCTGTTAATCAGAATACCTAGTGGATTAGGGTATCATACAAAGCAAATATATATATGTGTGCGTGTGTATATATGTATATATTGGCACTCAAGAATGTTTTACCAGCTTGTGAAGCTTCACTTATTTACTAACACTGACTTTTTATTTAATAGCACCGAGCATTAGTCGTTCAGTTCATCATGCTGATTTGAGTTTTTAACATGTGTCTGAACCAGCCACTTGATATGGCTAAATTCCAGCTGTGTGCAGAAGTAATAATTATAATTATGGTATTTGTTAAGCACTTACTATGTGCCAAGCACTGTTCTAAGCACTGGGGTAGATACAAGGTAATTGAGTTGCCCCACGTGGGGCTCTCAGTCTTTATCTCCATTTTACAGATGAGGTAACTGAGGCCCAGAGAAGTTAAGTGGTTTGCCCAAGCCACACAACTGACAAGTGGCACAGGCAGGATTAGAACCCATGTCCTCTGACTCCCAAGCCTGTGCTCTTGTCACTAAGCCATGCTGCTTCTGTGTCAGCATCCACAAGTGCCAGCATCAGCTTGGACTGAGCTTCATTTGATTTCATTACCTGATTAGTTACTTTGACGGCAGCCGAACTGTACTGTCTCCTCCATTCTGTCCTATTTAACCATCTGGAATTTTTTTTGTTTGCTTGTTTGAATAGGCCACTGTGTAAAATTCAGCCTTTAGAGATTTTTTTTTTTTTAATTTCTTCACAACCAAACTCCTGGATTAAGTTTTGCCAATAGTTCCCCATCTATGAAACCATTCAGCTCTAGGTTGCCAATAAAGATTTTGGTGGGAAAGGTTTCCCAGTGACAGGCTGATATATTTATTCAGTTTGCATCAGTCTGTAGCCCTGAGCTGGTTTAGAAAAACAACTCATCATCATTTGCATGTCCCATGCCTCCCCTAGTTACCCTGACTTGCTCCCTTTGCTCTTCCGCCCACCTCCCACCCCCACAGCATATTCATTCATTCATTCAATCGTATTTATTGAGCACTTACTGTGTGCAGAGCACTGTACTAAGCACTTGGGAAGTACAAGTCGGCAACATATAGAGACGGTCCCTACCCGACAATGGGCTCACAGTCTAGAAGGGGGAGAGGGGGCATATGTATATATCTGTAATTTTATTTATTTATATTAATGTTTGTTTACTTGTATTAATGTCTATCTCCCTCCTGCCCCCCCCTACCAAGACTGTGAGCTCACTGTGGGCAGGGATTGTCTCTCTTTATTACTGTATTGTACTTTTCCAAACACTTGGTACAGTGCTCTGCAAACAGTAAGTGCTCAATAAATATAATAATAATAATGATGGCATTTATTAAGCGCTTACTATGTGCAAAGCACTGTTCTAAGCACGGGGGAGGTTACAAGGTGATCAGGTTGTCCCACGGGGGGCTCACAGTCCTAATCCCCAATTTTACAGATGGGGTAACTGAGGCACAGAGAAGTGAAGTGACTTGCCCAAAGTCACACAGCAGACAATTGGCAGAGTCGGAATTTGAACCCATGACCTCTGACTCCAAAGCCCGTGCTCTTTCCACTGAGCCACAGAAATATGATTGAATGACTGAAGGACAGAGGAAAGGAAGGCAAGTATGAGGGAAGAAGAAAGTATGTGAAAGAGAGAGTTTGGTGGGAGGAAGAGAAGCCTATCTGCTTCTTGGGAGGGGATGAGAAGGAGAAAGGGGTGCCTCCAGGGTCTTCATGGTGTCTCAGGTCACTCCAGGGTGACAGGATTGAACAGGGCTGGCGGAGACAGTTGGAGTTAGGGAGTTGGTGAGGAAAAGGATGAAAAAACCAGGGGAAGGGAAATGCTGGTGGGCTGGCTTGTGCTAAGAGAGGATCAAGGAATGGGGGTGGTGGTGTTTGCATTATGCCAGACTTTAACCCTCCTTGCTTTGGCCTCCTGAGTCTTCCTCTCTCATGGTTTGGGCCTGGAGTGCCCTCCCTCTTCATATCCAATAGATAATTATTCCCCACCTTCAAAGCCTCATTGAAGGCACATTTCTTCCAAGAGGCCTTCCCTGACTCAGCCCTCATTTCCTCTTGTTCCCACTCATTCATTCATTGTCAGTCATATTTATTGAGCACTTATATGTGCAGAGCACTGTACTAACCGCTTGGAAAGTACAGTGAAGCAATACAGAGAGACAATCCCTGCCCACTCCCCTCTGTGTCGCCCTTGCAATCTCTCCCTCTTTTTTACCCCTCCCTTAGTCCCCAGCACTTAGGTACATAACTGTATTTTATTTATTTACATTAGTGTCTGTCTCCCCCTCATTCTGGGCAGGGAACGTGTCTACCAATTCTGCTATGTTGTACTCTCCCAAGGGCTCTGCAGTACAGTTCTCTGCAACAGCAAGTGCTCAACAAATACGAGTGATACTGATACTGCATTCTCACACACCTGGACTCCAAGGATCATGTGGCCTCTGTTGGAAACAAAATTCCGGATTGGATGCACAATAGAACTAGTCCAGGAATGGTGCTTCTTATGGTCTTTTATTCTCAAGTTCTAAAAAAAAAAAAATTATTCCAGGGTCTTAGGATGTGTGTGCTTGGGCGCTCAAAATGAAGAATGAAGCTGTGGAGCTCGGATAATCTATGGACACTTCCCAACCCAAGTTGAGAGAACCAACCCATCTCTCAGTTTTTCCTTCGATGAAATCCAACCACCAACATACTCAATCCGCTTAGTACAGTGCAAGTGCTTAGAACAGTGCTCAGCACACAGTAAGTGCTCAATAAATATGATTGAATGAATGAGTATCCCAGGGTGTTCCTCACCTCTCTGGAGGCAATGGGCTGCACCAAGTGATATATCGAGCAGGGGGCCTAGATGTCCAGAGGACCTGGGTTCTAATCCTACTCCACCATTTGTGTGCTATGTGACCTTGGGCAAATCATGTACCTTCTCTTTGCCTCAGTTACCTCCTCTGCAAAATTGGGATTCAATACCTGCTTTCCCTCCTATTTAGACTGTGAGCTACATGTGGGATCTGATTTTCTTGTATCTACACCAGTGCTTGGTACAGAACTTGACACATAGTAAGCACATAATGAAGACCACAGTTTTTATTCATTATTATTGTCAAAGTCCTTACCAGCTTTTCTTTTCTATGAAACAGCATCCAGGGACTGGCTTAGCAATCACCGATAGTTTGTGGGTAAATGGACCACTGTACCTTTTTAAGTCATCCATGTTTTTCCATCTCCCTCATTTCACAATGCTTTTCCTGCTGAAAAAGCTATCTGACAGAGAGCACTGTCTTGTGGTCTTGACTTTTTGTTTCTTTCTGTCTAGCTGCTTTTGCTTTTATTAAGGCTTCATGCTACTGAACAAACATTCAGCAATCTGCTCTTAACTCTTGTACTCCAGCTCCCTGGGTAATCGTTCATAAATTTGTCAGGAAGCCATGTCTAGCATATCGACCCGTTGATGTCGCGTTCTCAGAGAACAGATGGTGAAGAATCATATGATCTGATACCAACACAGATGAGTGTGCAAACATACTTCCTTTGTTTTTGTTGTTAATATCTATTAGGCACTTTTTCAAACGGAGACCTCCTCAGGGAAGCCAAACTCAGAAACTAAGAAGCAAGACACTAATCTCCACCTCTTGAACTGTCAGGTGCCACTAGTGGGAATGGGCGAGGTGTCCTGTAATCACAATGTTCCAATATACATCTGTGTATTACATGATAACATTTACGATGGGGCCAGGTCTGCAAGGAGGAGGGAAAGCAAATGGGGGACAAGCAGGGATTTTTTTACTTTCGGTAGTTAAGTGCATATTGTGTGTCGAGCCTTGTTCGAAGCACTGGGGTACATACAAGTCAATCAGGTCAGATACATCCCTGACACAGTCTAAGTAGAAAGGAGAACAGGTATTGATCCCTATTTTGCAGTTAAGGAAACTTAAGCACAGAGATTAAGTGATTTGCCTAAGATCACACAGCAGGTAAATGGCAGAGGGGAGATTAGGACCCAAGTCCTCTGGCTCCCAGGCCAGTGTTCTTTTCACTAGACCATGCTGCTTCCCAATTTAGAATGTAAGTTCTGTTATCTTCTCCCTTCACCTCCTCTCCAACATGCAGGGGTCGCAAAAGATAGTCCACTGCCTCCATATGTGGTAGGTTGCCCCAACCGCCCCTGAGCAGTGGTATCAGATGGTTGTCATAGAGAAGGGAGATAGGGGATGACTGACCTTCACTGGCCAAGTTGGGCATGGAAGGCCTGCCATAGGTTTGGGAGTCAGAAGGTCATGGGTTCTAATTCTGACATCACCACTTGTCTGCTGCGTAACCTTGGGCAAGTCACTTAACATCTCTGTGTCTCAGTTCCCTCATCCATAAAATGGGTATTGAGACCGTGAGCTCTACGTGGGACAGGGACTGTGTCCAATCCGATTTGCTTGTATCCACCCTAGTGCTTAGTACAGTGCCAGGCATATAGTAAATGCTTAACAAATACCATTATTATTATTATTATTAGTTATTATCTTAACAGTGCTTGGCACAACGCAAGCACTTAAATACCATCATTATTATCTTCCCCATATTCATTCATTCATTCAATCGTATTAATTGAGTGCTTACTGTGTGTGGATCACTGTGCTAAGCACTTAGGAGAGTACAATACAACAATAAACAGACACATTCTATGCCCACATTGAGCTTACAGTCTAGTGGGGAAGACAGACACTAATGCAAATAAATTATTACAGATATATTAATTACATTTATTACCCCAAAGAAAAACTATCTGGAGTCCTAATCACTAGGAGAGGATGGTACTTCAGGGCATGAGGCTCGGGAAACTATCTCAAATGAGTTTTTGGATGTAATAGTATGGCACACAATTCATTAAATCTTGTTAATTTGAGATTTAAATCCAGCATGCATTAAATCATTAAAGTCTTGCTGAAAATGATGGTGTTTCTTAGACCTCTGCTGTCAAGTGATGGCATTTATTAAGCACTTACTGTGTTCAGAGCATTCTACTAAGCACTTGTGGAAGTACAGTACAACAGAATTGGAGGTTATAGTCTACTGGAGGAGACAGACATAAAAATAAATTACAAATAGGGGAAACAGTAGAGAATAAGGATAGGCATATCATGCTGTGGAGCTGGGATGAGCAACAAAGTGTTTAAAGGATACACATCCTAGTGCACAGGCAACTAGGAAGGGTGAGTAGGGGAAAATGAGGGCTTAATCAGAAAAGGCTTCTTGGAGGTGATGTGATGTCAGGAGAGTTCAATGGATCTCATGCATATTTACAGTAATACACACCAACCAAAGCTTGCTTGCAGGCATTTTTAAAGAAAAATAATCAACCAGGTGGAAACACACACATTTTCATACATCCTATGTGAAAGAAGCCACAACTTAGTTGCAGGCAGATCCTTATAGGTTGTGCATCACCATATTCTAGGCATCGTGCTAAACATGGGGGCCGATATCATACAAGATAATCATGGTAACCAAATTTTACTGGCACAATCCTTTAACCTCAGTGAAAGATAGTTGTACCTGAAGCGATTGCCCTTTGGCTGTTATTTGCATCCTTGACTTCATTCCATCTCCATCTTCTCATTCTCTTTTTCCTCCTCTTGGTTCTTTCTCTACCCTCTTATGAGGACAAATAAAGTGCTTTGGGAAAACACAGAAGCTATTCAGATTCAAGGAATTATCTGCCTCTGCCTGCCTCCAGATCTCTTCTTCTGACTCAACTTTTCTCCCATTATCTCTTGCTAAATAGATAAAGGATGAAAATTTAAAACCCAGATCATCCAATGTCACCTTCCTTCCCCACTCCCTTGCATCTTGAACCAAAAAAATTGACTCTACATCAGTTATGTGTTCACTAGGTATGTGATCTACTGGTACAAATTCTTTGAGATCAGGGAATAGATGTTTCATCGTGATTCTGTTCAGGCTGTTGGCACAGCGCCATGTAAATAGAGGTACTTAATAAATTCTGAGCTGGAATTCTGCCCCCTAAAGATAGGGAAGATGATTGTCTTAAGCCCAGGTACCCAAGCGCTCAGTACAGTGTTCTGCATACATAAGTGCACAATAAATATGGCTGAATGACTGAATGGCCAAGGGGACTTGAGAGAGAAAACAAGAATAAGGGAAAGGAGAGGATAGAATGTGTTTACTCTGGCCCCTCGCAAACAAATGCAAAGATATTCCTGGCATGTGGAAAATAATAATAATAATGGCATTTATTAAGTGCTTACTATGTGCAAAGCACTGTTCTAAGCGCTGGGGAAGTTACACGGTGATCAGGTTGTCCCACGGAGGGCTCACAGTCTTTAATCCCCATTTTACAGATTAGGTAACTGAAGCACAGAGAAGTTAAGTGACTTGCCCAAAGTTACACAGCTGACAATTGGCAGAGCTAGGATTTGAACCCATGACCTCTGACTCCAAAGCCTGTGCTCTTTCCACTGAGCCACGCTGCTTCTCTACCATGGTGTGTGTGCCTATCAGGGGCTAGGCAGTTCAGGGGAGAGAGGACTCAAAACATCTGGTGAGGAGGTAGGAGAGAAGGCCTGAGAATGGGGTAGAGATCGATTGATTGACTATTGGTTCCCCTCTCCCCACACTATACCCCTGCCCCAACTTCCTCTGGCATCTCACTGTGCTTCAAAAGGCAAGGGGGCAATCCTGGACGATAAGGAATAGAGTGGTCACTATTCCTACTTAGAGCACCAAGGTCTCATGTTCATAATAATAATAATTATGGTATTTACTAAGCACTTACTAGGTGCCAGGCACTGCACTAAGCACTAAAGTCTGTTGAGGCATACAAAATGATAAAGTGAAAAAGGCTTAGGAAGAGAGGTAGTGGAAAGGAGGTGAAGCAAATTAAGGTGAGATTGCCTCTACTCAGATGGTCCTAATTAAGCCAAAATCCTAAAATGTCAATTTAGTAGGTGAAATTTCTGGTCTTCCCCTGGTCTCCCCCACCACCCATCCAGCAGTCTATCAGAATGACAGGGAGTCTGGAACAATTACACTTCTGCAAGACGTCAGATCCAAAATGGATCTGGCTTGACTTGGACCTCTCTGTGGTGCCTCCCCACTCAGAGAAGATCCCCAAAATCGTATTCCCAGGCTTACAGGGTATGCTCAAGGTGGGCTTGGGAGTCAGGAATCCCCAGTGCCAGTCCACACGGAGGGCTTCTTTGTCACTGTTTTTGCCAGCCCCAGGGAATCTCTCAAAGGGTTTGGTGTCTCCCTTTGAGGGTACTTGTATACATCAAAGGTCAAGAATATAGCACTTTCTGTAAGCCATTCCAGTGTCTTTCCAGTCCACCCTGGCCCTGGGTATATATTAGATTTACATGCCTTCTGAGTATGTACAGTAGTTTCCCACACTATATAGAGCACCAGTCATTCATTCATTCAATTGTATTTATTGAGCGCTTACTGTGTGCAGAGCACTGTACCAAGCGCTTAGGAAGTACAAGTTGGCAACATATAGAGATAGTCCCTACCCAACAATCAATCAATCAATCAATTGTATTTATTGAGCACTTACTGTGTGCAGAGCACTGTACTAAGTGCTTGGGAAGTACAAGTTGGAAACATATAGAGACAGTCCCTACCCAACAACGGGCTCACAGTCTACAAGGGGGAGATAGATAACAAAACATGTGGACAGGTGTCAAGTCATCAGAATAAATAGAAATAAAGCTAGATGCACATCCTCTCTGTTTCAATAGCCCATAACCTTGGTGTTATCCACAACTCGACTCTTTCACTCAACTCTCATTTTCAATCTGTCACCAAATCCTGTTGGTTCAGCCTTTGCAAAATCGTGAAAATCTGCCCTTTCCTCGCCACGCAAACTGCTACCATGTTAAACCAAGCACATATCCTATACTGCTTTCATTACTACATCTGTCTCCTTGCTGACCTTCCTGCCTCTTGGCTTTCCCCACTCAAGTCCATACCTCACTCTGCTGCCTGGATCGTTCTTCTACAAAAACATTCAGTCCATGTTTCCCCACTCCTCAAGAACCTTCAGTGTTGGCCCATCGGAAACTCCTCACCATTGGCTTTAAAGAATTCAATTACCTTTTGCCCTCCTATCTTACCTCCCTGATTTCCTAATGCCAGCACAACCCAGCCCATACACTTGGCTCCTCTAGTGCCAACATACTCATTGTACCTCAAACTTGCCTAGCTCATCGCTGACCTCTTGCCCACATATGGCCTCTGGCCCGAAATGCCCTTCCTCTTCATATCTGACAGACAATCTCCCCTCCTTCAAAACCTCACTGAGGGCACATCTCCTCCAAAAGGTCTTCTCAGAATAAGTCCTCATTTACTCTGTTTATTGTACTCTTGCCATTCCCTGGAAACCACCACACAATTGACAAGTTCCCCCTCCCACAGAAGTTTCTCCATCATAAACTTATTAAAACAGAGAAACAGTGTGACCTAGAGGAAGGAGCCCAAGTCTGGGAATCAGAGGACCTGGGCTGTAATTCCATTTCTGTCAGTTGCCTGCTCCTTGACTTTTCACTTCTCTGTGCTTCAGTTTCCTCATCTGTAAAATGGGAATTAAATGCCTGCTCTCCCTCCCCTTTAAACTGGGGATCCCATATGAGACAGAGACCGTGTTCAACCTGATTCAGCCTCCTCTCCGATCTCCCATCCTCTTGTCTCTCCCCACTTCAATCCATACTTCATGCCACTGTCCGGATTGTCTTTGTCCAGCAACGCTCTGGGCATGTTACTCCCCTCCTCAAAAATCTCCAGTGGCTACCAATCAACCCATGCATCAGGCAGAAACTCCTCACCCTCGGCTTCAAGGCTCTCCATCACCTCGCCCCCTCCTACCTCACCTCCCTTCTCTCCTTCTACAGCCCAGCCCGCACCCTCCGCTGCTCTGATGCTAATCTCCTCACCGTGCCTCGTTCTCGCCTGTCCCGCCGTCGACCCCTGGCCCACGTCATCCCCCTGGCCTGGAATGCCCTCCCTCCCCACATCCGCCAAGCTAGCTCTCTTTCTCCCTTCAAGGCCCTACTGAGAGCTCACCTCCTCCAGAAGGCCTTCCCAGACGGAGCCCCCACCTTCCTCTCCCCTCCTCCCCCTCTCCATCCCCCCGCCTTACCTCCTTCCCTTCCCCACAGCACCTGTATATATGAATATATGTTTGTAAGTATTTATTACTCTATTTATTTTACTTGTACATATCTATTCTATTTATTTTATTTTATTAATATGTTTTGTTTTGTTATCTGTCTCCCCCTTCTAGACTGCGAGCCCACTGCTGGGTAGGGACCGTCTCTATATGTTGCCAACTTGTACTTCCCAAGTGCTTAGTACAGTGCTCTGCACACAGTAAGCGCTCAGTAAATATGATTGATTGATTGACTGATTGATTATCTTGTATCTACTATAGTGCTTGGCATGTAGTAAGCGCTTTTTGCAAGTACCACATTTAGTATTAGTAAACTGCCTTTGGCCTCATGTGAATTCTTTCTGGAATCTATGCCACCAGCTCAGATTCAACTCTACTTAGTCTCTCTGATGGCTGGAGAGGTAACATGACATGATCCTTCTCCCGTGATTCCTCCTTTTCTTCCTCCCATGATTCCTCATTCTTTTCTTCCTCCTGTGGCTCCTGCTTCTCCCATGATTCCTCCTCCTCCTCTTCCTGTGACTCCTCCTCCTCCTGTGGTTCCTGCTCCTTCTCTTGTGCCTCCTCCTCCTCTTCCTGTGGTTCCTCTTCCCCCCCTCCCCTGGCTCCTGCTCCTCCTCCTCCTCCTCCTCTGGCTCCTCCTTCTCTGCCCAGGGCTCCTCCTCTTCTTGTGGCTCCTCCTTTTCTTGTGGCTCCTCCTCCTCCTCCTGGAGAGTGCCAGTTGTCCAGCCAATGGTCCTTCATCCCAGATTGCTCCCACTAGGAGTCACAGGAAAAAGTAAACCTTCCCTTCAAGGAAACAGCCACCACCAAGGTAGACCAGCTCCGATCTTGCCATGAAGAGGCACTGAGAATACTGAAATGAAGATGAAAAGTGTATACACCTCATACAGGATGAATATAACCAGCTGAATAAACACTTCTACTAGAAAACTTTCTTTGTTTAGGGAAAAAAGATTTGTCACTCCAAGCATAATAAAACCAGCATTTGTCACAGGAGCCAGCACGTTGTTATTTCAAATGAGCTTATTTGAATATGTGACTTAAAGATCTTTGGAAATTGCCCAAGACTCTGCTACAGGTGGGGGTGAAATCATTTACCACTCTTGTGGGCTGGCACAAAAATAGGAGAGCCATTTAAAACAGGAGCAGAATTCAAGGAAGGGAAAGAGCAGAAAGAGACAAAGAAAAGAGTGGAAATTGTGGCCAAAGCTGGCTTGGTGGAGAATTGCTTATGTTGTTATTTTTACCTAAAAAGAAAAGCAAGCAACATCATAGCTGTGGCAGCAGCAGATTGACAGTTAGGAGGCCCTGGTTCTCTCTGTGGGTTCTGACTTCTGAAATGCCATCATGACACCTGAAATCTGGTCTTTGCTCCAAGCTTCTCTGGCTGCCCCCGGGCCTTGGCGTATTCCCAATTCTTCATTTTTTTCAATGATAATAATAATAATAATGGTATTTGTTAAGCACTTACTATGGTCCAGGCACTGTACTAAATGCTGTGGTAGATACAAGCAACTAGGATTGGACACAGTCCCTGTCCCACATGGGGCTCACAGTCTTGATCACCATTTTACAGATAAGCTAACTGAGATACAGAGAAGAGAAGTGACTTGCCTTAGGTGATACAGCAGACAAGTGATATTTGTGAAGTGCTAACTGTTAGGCACTCTACTGAGAGCTGGAGTAGATATTCATTCATTCAATCATATTTATTAAGTGCTTACTGTGTGCAGAGCACTGTACTAAGTGCTTGAGCACTGTATTAAGATATGAGATAATCAGGGTGGATGTAGTCCCTATCCCACAATGGGGCTCACAGTCAAAGTTGGAGGGAGGAGAATTCAATCCCCATTTTACGGATGAGGGAACTGAGACACAGAGAAGTTAAGTGACTTGCCTAAGGTTGCACAGCAAGCAAATGGTGGAGCTGGAATTTGAACACAGGTTCTCTGACTCCCAGGCTCTTTGCACTAGGCCATGCTGTTTCCCCAACCTCATTCCCACTTTCTTTTTCAAGTTTCCCTCCACCCCACCCTCTGAAGTTCAAGAAGGGTGGGTTTAGCAAATCTGGCCTCAATCAATCAATCAGTCATATTTATCATATTTATTGAGCACTTGTGTGTACAGCACTCTACTAAGTGCTTGGGAGAGTACAATACAACAGAGTTAACACATTCCCTGCCCACAGTGAGTTTATAGTCCAGGGGTGGGGGATATAGACATTTACATAAAGAAAAAAAATTACAGATATGTATCTAAGTGCTGTGGGGCTGAGGAAGGGGTGAATAAAGGATGTGAATCCAAGTGCAAGGGTGTTGTAGAAGGAAGTGGGAGAAGAGGAAATGAGGACTTAGTGAGGGAAGGCCTCTTGGAGGAGATGTGCAGTAAATAAGGCAGTATAGGATACGGGCTCAGATTAACATAGTAACACATTGGATATGTGCTTTGAATGAGAGAGATGAATCAAGGATAATGCCAAGTAAAACAGAGAAGATGGTGGTGCTGTCTACAGTGATGGGAATGTCATGGGAAGGACTGGGTTTGGTTGGGAAGATAAGGAGTTCTTTTTTGGACATGTTAAGTTTGAGGTGTCAGCAGGACATCTTAGTAGAGATGTCCTGAAGGCAGGAGGAAATACAAGACTGCAGAGAAAGAGAAAGATTAGGGCTGGAGATGTAGATTTGGAAATCATCCACATAAAGATGGTAGTTGAAACCATGGGAGCGAATGAATTCTCCAAGGGAGTATGTGCAGATGAAGAATAGAAAAGGACCCAGAACTGAACCTTGAGGGACTTCCATAGTTACGGGGTGTGAGTATGCAACCGAGACTGAGAAGGAGTGGCCAGAAGGATAATGATGGCATTTTATTAAGCTCTTACTATGTGCAAAGCACTGTTCTAAGCACTGGGGAGGTTACAAAGTGATTCGGTTGTCCCACGGGGGGCTCACAGTCTTAATACCCATTTTACAGGTGAGGGAACTGAGGCCCAGATAATAATAATAATAATAATAATAATAATAAGGAGAAGTGAAATGACTTGCCCAAAGTCATACAGCTGACAATTGGTGGAGCTGGGATTTGAACCCATGACTTCTGACTCCAAAGCCCGTGCTCTTTCCACTGAGCCACGCTGCTTCTCATAAGGATAAGGAGGAGAAAAAGGAAAGGAGAAGAGGGTGGTAGACAGTGTCTAGGGCAGCTGAGAGGTCAAGGAGGATCAGGAGGGAATAGATGCTGGTGGATTTGGCAAGGAGAAAATCATTAGCGACCTTTGAGATGGCAGTTTTGGTGGTGTGAAGGGCGTGGAAGCCAGATTGGAGGTGGTCAGGGGGAGAATTGGAGAGGAAGTGGAGGCAGCAGGTGCAGACAATTCATTCAAGGAATTTGGACAGAAGTAGTAGAAGGGAGATAAGGCGATAACTGGAGGGAATTGTGGGATCAAGAAAAGTCTTTTTTTTAGGGCTAGATACATGAGCATGTTTGAAAGCGATGGGGAAGAAGCCATTGGAGAGTGAACAGCTAAATATGGTGATCAGGGAGGGGAGAAGGGAGGAGTCACGGATATTTATGAGGTGCAAAGGGATTGGGTTAATGGTGCAGGTGGAAGGGATGGATTTTGAGAGGAGGGGAGAGATCTCCACTTGATATTTTGCAAGGAAAGATGGGAGAGTGGAAGCAGCATGGCCTAGTGGAAAGAGCACAGGCCTGGGAGTCTAATCCAAGCTTTGCTAAATACTTGCTCCATGACCTTAGGAAAGCCACTTAACTTCTCTGTGCCTCAGATCTCCTGTTCTCCCTCCTACTTAAACTGTGAGCCCCATGAGGGACAGGGACTGTGTCCAACCTAATTCACTAGTATCTATCCCAGGACTTAGAACAGTGTTTGACACACGGTCAGTGCTTAACAAATGCCATTTAGAAATGAAAAACAAAGAAGGCAAACAGGAGGGAGAGACTGGAGAGAAGCAGGAGACATTTTAGGGAGAGCACGTCCGATGACTTCTATTTTCTTAATAAATTTCATGGCCAGGTCATTAAGGGCAAGAGGCAATAATAATTATGGTATTTGATAATTGCTTACTATGTGCCAGGCTAAGTGCTGGAGTAGATAAAAGATAATAATAATAATAATAATAATAATAATAATAATAACAATGGCATTTATTAAGCACTTACTATGTGCAAAGCACTGTTCTAAGCACTGGGGAGGTTACAAGGTGATCAGGTCGTCCCATGGGGGGCTCACAGTTTTAATCCCTATTTTACAGATGAGGTAACTGAGGGACAGAGAAGTTAAGTGACTTGCCCAAAGTCACACAGCTGACTCCAAAGCCCATGCTCTTTCCACTGAGCCACACTGCTTCTCATATTCAAATTGGACACAGTCCCTGTCCCACATAGGGCTCATAGCCTTAACCCCCATTTTTCAGATGAGGGAACTGAAGCACAGAGAAGTTAAGTTACTTTCCCATAGTCACACAGCTGACGAGTGACAGAGCCAGGATTAGAACCCATGACCTTCTGACTGCCAGACCAGTGTTCTATCCACTAGGTCATGCTGCTTCTGTAGAGATGTGGCTGGGGTGGGGTTGCATGGTGGGGAGACAGGGGATTTGAAGAGGGAGATAAAAATATGAAACAACTGGAGAGGGCAATGGGATTGGAAGTCAATAAGGATGGAGAAATAATGTTGCCGTGTGGAGGAGAGAATAGAATTAAAGCAGGCAAGGATGTAGTTGAGATGGACAAGGTCAGTGTTATACCTAGATTTCCACCAGCAGTGCTCTCTGGCTCATGCACAGGAGTGAAGGAAGTATAATGTGGAGGTGATCCTGGGCTGTGGGATAGTGATATGAGATCAGTGGAGGGATAGAGGAGCAAGTGACTTGAATTCAGTAATATGGGTGGTGTTGAGGTTATCAATTTTGTTGTCAGGGGAGTCTAATTGGGGCATGGTGACTTGAGGCCTTCCCAGACTGAGACACCTTTTTCCTCTCCTCCTCTCCATCCCCCTCGCCCTACCTCCTTCCCCTCCCCACAGCACCTGTATATATGTTTGTACAGATTTATTACTCTATTTTACTTGTACATATTTACTATTCTATTTATTTTGTTAATGATGTGCATTTAGCTTTAATTCTATTTGTTCTGACGACTTGACACCTGTCCACATGTTTTGTTTTGTTGTCTGTCTCCCCCTTCTAGACTGTGAGCCCGTTGTTGGGTAGGGGCCGTCTCTATATGTTGCCAACTTGTACTTTCCAAGCGCTTAGTACAGTAATCTGCACACAGTAAGTGCTCAATAAATACGATTGAATGAATGAATGAATGAATGAGAAAATGTATACGAGTAAAAAGATCGGAGTTCTCTGTGGAGGGAAGAGGACGACCTCCTTTTCTAATCCCCCACCCTCCTGTCTCTCCCTGCTTCGGTCTATACTTCACTCTGCTGTCCGGATTACCTTTCTACAGAAACACTCTGGGCATGTCATTCCTCTCCTCAAAAATCTCCAGTCGTCGTCTTTCAACCTTCATATGAAGCAAAAAAACTCCACACTCTCAGTTTCAAAGCTCTCCATCACCTTGCCCCCTCCTACCTCCCCTCCCTTCTCTCCTTCTACAGCCCAGCCAGTACACTCCTCTCCTCTGCCACTAACCTCCTCGCTGTACCTCGTTCTCGCCTGTCCTGCCTTTTACCCCTGGCCCATGTCACCTCCCTGGCCTGGAATGCCCTCCCTCCGCACATCTGCCAAACTAGCTCCCTTCCTCCCTTCAAAGCCCTACTGAGAGCCCACCTCCTCCAGGAGGCCTTCCCAGACTGAGCCCCCCTTCTCTCCTCAATCAATCAATCAATCATATTTATTGAGCACTTACTGTGTGCAGAGCACTGTACTAAGTGCTTGGGAAGTGCAAGTTGGCAACATATAGAGACGGTCCCTACCCAACAGTGGGCTCACAGTCTAGAAGGGGGAGATAGAGAACAAAACCAAACATATTAACAAAATAAAATAAATAGAATAGATATGTACAAGTAAAATAAATAAATAGAGTAATAAATATGTACAAACATATATACATATATACAGGTGCTGTGGGGAAGGGAAGGAGGTAAGGCAGGGGGGATGGAGGGGGGAGGAGGGGGAGAGGAAGGAGGGGGCTCAGTCTGGGAAGGTCGCCTGGAGGAGGTGGGCTCTCAGTAGGGCCTTGAAGGGAGGAAGAGAGCTAGCTTGGCGGATGTGGGGAGGGAGGGCATTCCAGGCCAGGGAGATGACATGGGTCAGGGGCCGACGGCGGGACAGGTGAGAACAAGGCACGTTGAGGAGATTAGCGGCAGAGGAGCGGAGGGTGGGCAAGCAAGAAGGAATCAATCATATTTATTGAGCGCTTACTGTGCGCAGAGCACTGTACTAAGCGCTTGAAGGAAGCCAACTCCTCCCCACTTCCCCTTGAGTCTGGGGGAGTGGGAAAAGATGAGGCCCCCTCTGAGGAGAGCAGCATCAGGGGAGATAGCGTTATCTGGGGAGAGCCAGGATTCAGAATTAATTGCTAAATGTCCACTTGAATATACATAAACATTCAAATGAGGAGGAGGAGGGATATCAATATAAAATGACTTATGGGGTTGATTGGACCTGGGTTGTTAAGAATTGACTGGGGAGGAATAATTGGTGGGGGTGGGATGGGTTGCTGTCAGGATGGCTTTGAAAATACGCCAAGCCAGGTATAAAAACTTCTCCCACATACTTTCAGTCCCCTCCATCACCATCGAGAAAATCACTATGGTCACTGCCCCTTTCCCTTCAGCTGCTGAGGCCCCTTGGCCTTGGCTTTGTGGAATATGCTGGGCCAGGGACAAAAACTGCTCCTGCATGCTCTTGGACCTCTCCATCACCGCTGAGAAAAGCATTATGGTAATAACGACCACCTTCTTTCCTACCACCAAGGCCACTTATTCCCGGCAGGCTCCAAGTGCTCCAGGATGGAGATAAAAGCTGGTCCCATGTGCTCTTGGACTCCTCCATCATTTCTGAGAAAAGCATCATGGTAATAACAACCACCTTCCCTCCTATGATGAGGGTCCCTGCTCCCAGCATACTTTGTGTGTACTGGGCCGAGCATTAAAAAGCAGCTACCATGCACCCTGGACTTTGGAGACCCAAGACTTTGAGCCATCAAGACACTGAGGCTTCAGTCCCCATCTTTGTATGCTCTTCCGGTGCTTAGTACAGTGCTTTGCACAGGGTAAAGGCTTAAAAAATGCTATTGCTTCTACTACTCGGGGCGTTGAGGTCTGCTGGATTTGTGGGGGTGAACATACATAATAATAATAATAATAATAATAATAATGATGGCATTTATTAAGTGCTTACTATGTGCAAAGCATTGTTCTAAGCGCTCGGGGGATACAAAGTAATCAGGTTGCCCCACATGGAGCTCACGGTCTTTCATCCCCATTTTACAGATGAGGTAACTGAGGCCCAGAGAAGTTAAGTGACTTGCCCAAAGTCACACAGCTGACATCTTCATCCCCATTTTACAGATGAGGTAATTGAGGCTCAGAGAAGTTAAGTGATATGCTCAAAGTCACACAGCTGACAAGTGGCGGAGGCAGGATTTGAACCCATGACATCTGTCTCCAAAGTCTGTGTTCTTTCCACTGAGCCACACTGAGTGTTGAGCTTGCCCCAAGAACTCCAAAATCAACACACCAAACCTAATTTACAGAGAGCATTTCAGATTTTCCCACCCCAGAATGACCGCAACATTCAGAAGGAAGAAGGCAGCACATTCATTCATTCATTCAATCATATTTTTGAGCGCTTACGGTGTGCAAAGCTCTGTACTAAGCATTTGGAAGAGTACATTATAACAACAAACAGACACATTCCTGCCCACAATGAGCTCACAGTCTAGAGGGAGAGACAGACATTAATATAAATAAATAAATAGATAAATGAATAAATTACAGCTATATACAGATTTATACATATATACTGTGGGGATGCCCCTCTCAGGGTTGCAGCTGGAGTGTCTAGTACTCTACCGGTCTTGACTACTGGAGGGAGAGTCAAGCAGAGGCATACCCATTCCATTCCTAGCTTGAACAGTGGCTAGCCAGTGGAAGGCAATCCGCTACAAGCCCAACTCAACTGTGCTGGGCAGCAGCGACATGGGAGAGAGTCGAGGGAGTCTTTTAGACTGTGAGCCCACTGTTGGGTAGGGACTGTCTCTATATGTTGCCAATTTGTACTTCCCAAGTGCTTAGTACAGTGCTCTGCACATAGTAAGCGCTCAATAAATACGATTGATTGATTGATTGAGGGAGGAGACGCAAGCTTACTTCACGGAAGGAGGCAACGGTAAACCACTTCTGTATTTTTACCAAGAAAACTCTAGGGATACACTACCCAGAACGACTGCAGATTGAGGTGGGTCGCTCTGAAAGGGATGTGTCCATGGCATCGCTATGGGTTGGAGATGACTCGACGGCATAAGATAAGACTATGGGGATGGGAGGGAGGATGAATGAAGGAGCAAGTAAGAGCGGTGCAGAAGGGAGTGGGAGCAGAGGAGTGGAGGGCTTAGTCGGGGAAGGCTCTTTGGAGGAGATGTGCTTCAATAAGGCTTTGAAGTGGGGAAGAGAAATTATCTGTCTGATATGAGGAGGTTGGACATCAACTGAGAAGGATGTGGAATGACCTTGGCTCACAGTGGGGTGTCCTGCACTGGACCATAATGATACTGATCGGGACACCTTGAGCTCAAGTAGTATCTGCACCCATGGCTGGGTAGAGATGGACTGGTTGACTGTGCTAACACATGGCTGTAGGCTGGGCTCCTGCCCTGGTACAAGGGTATTAGCAATCAATCAATTCATTCAATTGTATTTATGGAGCACATACTATGTGCAGAGGATTGTACTAAGCACTTGGAAGAGTACAATATAATAATAAAGACACATTCCCTGCCCAATCAATGGCATTTATTGAGCACTTATGGTGTGCAGAGCTCTGTACTAGGCACCTGGGAGAGTACAATACAACAGAGTTGGTAGACACATTCTCTACCCACAGGGAGCTTCCTGCGGTCGTGTGGTTTAACTGACTCGGTCAGGTCCTGGGAGTTGCTGAGGTGGTTCCATGCCAGTCCTGGCAAAACCAGCATTCAAATGTCCATTTTTCAGTTGGGAGAATCCAACCTTTGTCTTAACTCTCGGCCTGTCTTTTGTTTCCTCCTGCTTTAATTAAAGATTAGTGGATATTTGGAATTGAGAGTAATTGAAAATAATTAACAGGATTGTCAATAATTATTGACAATTTATAGCAATGAATTTTAAATGAGAACTAGAGAATTGACAGAACACTTGGCTGAGGAGCTATCATGTTACTCACAGATGGGAGCTTGGATGAAGATACACATTTGTAGTCGCCTTGTGATCATAGCAACAGAATTAAATTTATTTGCCAGAATCCAATTTGTTGGAAGCAAGTCTTGAACTGGAGAAAACTGAAGGGGAGTTTTACAATTCTTCTGATTTAAATGTAAAATGTAGATGTTTAGTAGAGCACATGACTGGAAATCAGAAGATCATGGATTCCAATCCTGGGCTCTGCCACTTGTCTGCTGTGTGACCTTGGGCAAGTCACTTCACTTCTCTGTGTCTCAGTTACCTCATCTATAAAATGGAGAGCAATTATAATAATAATAATTGTGGTATTTGTAGGAGTAATGGGGAGTAATAATAATAATAATAGCTGTAGTATTTTTTAAGCACTTACTAAGTGCCAGTCGCTGGGATAGATACAAGGTAATCAGGTCAGAAAACAGTCCCTACTTGGGGCTCACAGTCTTAATCCCGTTTGACAGATGAGGTTACCGAGGCACAGGGAAGTTAAGTTAGAGAAGCAACATGGCTCAGTGGAAAGAGCACGGGCTTTGGAGTCAGAGGTCATGGGTTCAAATCCCAGCTCCGCCACTTGTCAGCTGTGTGACTTTGGGCAAATCACTTAACTTCTCTGGGCCTCAGTTCCCTCATCTGTAAAATGTGGATTAAGACTGTGAGCCCTCCATGGGACAACCTCACCACCTTGTAACCTTCCCAGCGCTTAGAACAGTGCTTTGCACATAGTAAGTGCTTAATAAATGTTATCATTATTATTATTGACTTGCCAAATGTCACACAGCAGCCAAGTGGCAGAGCCAGGATTAGAACCCAGGTCCTTCTGACTCCCAGGTCCGAGGTCTATCCACTAGTCCACACAGCTTCTCTGAAGCCACGCTAACAAATACTATAAAAAGAAATGAACCCAAGGAGCATTTGAGATTTCCTCTACTATGCATTTGCCAGAAAAACCTTGATTCTAAGTATAAATTAGAGAAAGAGTTGCAATTTACTATAAGATTGATGTTCTAAAACTAATTATTCCTTACAAACATACCATTTTATATCAACTTCTGTTCTGAAGTGTGCAGTCCTTGTCTTGAAATTCGCTCAATCAATCAATCAATCATATTTATTGAGCACTTACTGTGTGCAGAACACTGTACTAAGCGCTTGGGAAGTACAAGTTGGCAACACATGGAGACAGTCCCTACCCAACAGTGGGCTCACAGTCTAAAAGGGGGAGACAGAGAACAAAACCAAACATACTAACAAAATAAAATAAATAGAATAGATATGTACAAGTAAAATAAATAAATAAATAAATAGAGTAATAAATGCTTTCTGGGACAGGGAATTCTCAAAAAAAGTGTTCTTAATATTATGTTTATTACTATAAATAGTCATAACAATCATAATAATAACATTGGTTAAGTGCTTGCTATGTGCCACGCACTGTACTGAGTGCCTGGGCAGATCTAAGATAATCAGGTCAAACACAGTCCCTGCCCTTCCTCGGGTTTACAATCTAAGTAAGATGGAGAACAGATATTTAATCCCCAGATGGGGAAACTGAGGCATTGAGAAGTTAGTGATTTGCCCAAGGTCACAAAGTAGGCAGGTGGCGGAGTCAGAATTAGAACTCAAGATTAGAACTAGGTCATGCTGCTTCTTGCTTTCTTTAGCTATAAATGATATTGCATTTGACTCTCTATCCTCCCTTGTCACACCATCACAGAAGTGGGGGAATTTTTTATTTGCGACTTTCAGCCAACTTTATTATCTAGGAGGGGCCCTATTTTTAGATATGAGCCTCCATCTGGCCAGTGACCACATAGAGACTTCTGCCCAGCAGTTCTTTGGGGTGCTATTTGCATAATTGACATTTGATTGGATTTATGAATGTGTCTGGGCACCCCATCCATCTCTCTGTTCTACCTCCAAATAGTTGAAGGGTTAATTTATGACCTGCTAATGAGCTAAGTCTTCTGGTTGGTTTGCCAACTCTGTTGTACTGTACTCTCCCAAGTGCATAGTACAGTGCTCTGCACATAGTAAGAGCTCAGTAAATACAATGAGGACATTGAAGATGATGACAATGAGTTCCTGCAAATTCGTTTTGAACCTCTGTCAGTCCCACGATGCAATCTGATGCGGGCGATGCCTGATCAGCCGATCGATCATACTTATTGAGTGCTCACTGAGTGCAGAACACTGTGTTAAGTGCCTGGGGAGTAAAATATAACAATGTAACAGACACATTTCCTGCTCACAAAGAGCTTACACTCTAGAGGGGGAGACACACATTAATATAAATAAATTACGGGTATGTACATAAGTGCCATGGGGCTGGGAGGGGTGGTGAATGAAGGGAGCGAGTCAGGGTGAAGCTGAAGGGGGTGGAAGAAAAGGAAATGAAGGCTGAGACGCTGAAGACCTCCTGGATATGCTTTCAGTAAGGCTTTGAAGGTGGGGAGAGTAACTGTCCATTTGCATATGGAGAGGGAGGGTGTTTTAGGGCAGAGGCAGGATGTGGGTGAGAAGCCAGTGGTGAGATAGATGAGATCGGGTATAGTGAGAAGGTTCGCATTGGAGAAGCGAGGTATGTGCACTAGGTTGCAGTAGGAGAGTAGCGAGGTGAGGTGGGGGGGCACAAGGTGAATTGTGGCATTTGTTAAGCACTTAGTATGTGCTGAGCACTGTTCTAAGCACTGGGGAAGATACAAGGTAATCACGTTGTCACACGTGGGGTTCACAGTCTTAATCCCCGTTTTACAGATGAGGGAACTGAGGCACTGAGAAGTCAAGTGACTTGCCCAAAGTCACACAGCTGATCAGTGGTGGAGCCGGGATTAGAACCCACCACCTCTGACTCCCAAGCCCGTGCTCTTTCCACTAGGCCACGCTGCTTCTTTAATTATGTTACAGCTGGTTATGAACTTGTGAGACAGGAACAATGGTGGCATTGTCTACAGTGATGAGAAAATTTGGGGGAACACGGGGTGTGAATGGGAAGAGTTCTGTTTTGGGCATTTTAAGATTGAGGTGATGGTGGGACATCCAAGTAGAACTGTCTTGAAGGCAGGAGGAAATGTGAGGTTGCAGAGAGAAAGATAGATCAAGGCTAGAGATTTAGATTTGGAAATCATCCACATAGAGATGGCAGTTGAAGCCATGGGAGTGAATGAGTTCTCCAGTTGAGTGGGTGTAGATGGAGAATAGAAGGGGACCCAGACTGAACTTTGAGGAACTTCTCGGTTAACGTGTAGAAGGCAGAGGAGGAGCCTTAGAAAGACTGTGAATAAGCAACCAGAGAGGTAAGAAGAGAACCAGGAGAGGTCATTGTCAGTGAAGCTGAGGTTGGATAATGTTTCCAGGAGAAGGGGGTGGTCCACAGTGTCGAAGGCAGCTGAGAGGTAGAGGAGGATTAGGATGGAGTAGAGGCCATCGGATTTGGTAAAAAGGAGGTCATTTGATTCAGTTTATTAAATAGGGTAGGGGGAGGGAATTGTATCTGGTGGCTGCCACTGGTTGGGTCATCTTGAAGGATTCGCCTGATACATGCATTGTAACTCAGATTGGCACTAATATTTCATGGAACCGTGATCAGCTCACGGTAGGTGTCAATGAATACTATAGAACACATTAAAAGGAAAAAAATCCATTACAGATCATCCAAACTCTGAGTTTTTTGCCCATTTCTTGCTTGGATTTGGCAGTATTTCTTTGTTTATTAACATTTCAACAAGTGACTGCTCAGAAGAGAAAGATGAAGCCAATCAGTTTTGTATTTTTTTAGCCATTCTGGGAGACATTTAGGCTGGGGAGAAGGGTTTTTCATTCATTCAATCGTATTTATTGAGCGCTTACTGTGTGCAGAGCACTGTACTAAGCGCTTGGGAAGTACAAGTTGGCAACATGTAGAGATGGTCCCTACCCAAAAACAGGCTCGCAGTCTAGAATGGGGAGATAGACAACAAAACAAAATATGTAGATAGGTGTCAAAACTGTTAGAATAAATAGAATTGTAGCTATATGCACATCATTAAAAATAGAGTAGTAAATATGTACAAGTAAAATAGAGTAATAAATATGTACAAATATATACAAGTGCTGTGGGGAGGGGAAGGAGGTAGGGCTGGGGGGGCAGTGGGGAGGACTATGTGTCAAGCAGTGTTTTATGCGTTGGGGTTGATACAAGTTAATCAGGTCGGATAAAGTCCCTGTCCCACATGGGGCTCACAGCCTAAGGGGGAGGGAGAACAGGTACTGACTCATTTTACAGATAGGAAACTGAGGAACAGAGAAGCTAAGTGATTTGAAATGGTTGAAATGAATATCTAGAATGGAGATTCAGGATTACTTGTGGATTTCACTGATTCATGCTATTATCTTCAAGCTCCATTTCTATAGTTAAGGCAGTTGGTAAAATTTCTCCAATAAGAATTACTTATTGGAATTCTTGAATGTGTAGGAGAAGCAGCGTGGCTTAACGGAAAGAGCACGGGCTTGGGAGTCAGAGGTTGTGGGTTCTGATCCCAGCTCTGCCACTTGTCAGCTGTGTGACTTTGGGTAAGTCACTTAACTTTCTGTGCCTCAGTTACCTCATCTGTAAAATGGGGATTAAGACTGTGAGCCCTGCGTGGGACAACCTGATTACCTTGTATCTACCCCAGCACTTAGAGCTTGGCATATAGTAAGCGCTTAACAAATACCATTATTATTATTATTATTTTCATTAGACTTCCAACTTTTAATTTGATGTTTCTAAAATTTAAAGTTACAGCTGCTGGTCTTCAGAAAAAGAGTACTAGTAGTAGAAGTAATGAATCAATCAAGGCATATTTATTGAGCACTTACAGTATGCAGACCACTGCACAAAGCTCTTGGGAGACATCAGGAGTAGTAGCAGTAGTAATAGTGGCTTTCTTTTAAGTGCCTAGTTGGTGCAGTGCACTCAGTGCTTGGGAAATACAGAATAAAGAAGTTACAGATTCCCTACGCACAAGGAGTTTTCACTCTAATTTGATGGGGGAGGGACAAATATAAAAATATTTACAGGGGCATAAGTGGTTACCCAAACCGTTTTTTTATGGTGTTTGTTATTAATAATAACAATAATAATAATGATAATGATATCTGTTACATGCTTACTATGTGCCAGACACCATAATAATGATAATAATACTGGTATTTGTTAAGCACTTACTATGAGCAAAGCACTTCTCTAAGCACTGGTGAGGTTACAAGGTGATCAGTTTGTCCCACATGGGGCTCACAGTCTTCATCCCCATTTTACAGATGAGGTAACTGGGGCACAGATAAGTTAAGTGACTTGCCCAAAGTCACACAGTAACTGGGGCACAGATAAGTTAAGTGACTTGCCCAAAGTCACACAGCTGACAATTGGCGGAGCCGGGATTTGAACCCATGACCTCTCACTCCAAAGCCTGTGCTCTTTCTGCCGAGCCACGCTGCTTCTCTACTAGTAAGCGCTGGGGTGGATACAAGCAAATCAGGTTGGACACAGTCCCTGTCCCACGTGGGGCTCACACTTTCAATCCCCCATTTTACAGATGAGGTCACTGAGGCAAGAAAAGTGAAGTGACTTGCCCAAGGTCACACAGCAGACAAGTGGCAGAGCCGGGATTAGGACCCACGACTTTCTAACTCTCAGGCCCGTGCTCTATCCACTACGCTATGTTCAAACACTGTTCTATGCACTGGGGTAGATACAGGTCAATTAGGTTGGTCACAGTCCCTGTCCCTCATGGGGCTCACAGTTTCAAAACACCTACTAGCCCACAAAATTCTCACGAACCCCATGCTTACTCAAGCAGATTTTTTGCTTGGAGAATTCGACATTCACAACTTCACGCCGTTTTTTTTTTTTAATGCTATTCGTTCAGCATTTACTACTTGTCAAGCACTGTTCTAAGTGCTGGGGAATATACAAGTTTATCAGGTTGGACACAGTCACTATTCAACATGGGGCTCACACAGGCCAAGTTGGAAGGAGGATTTAATCCCCATTTTAGAAGGCGAAACTGACTAGACTGACTAGACTAGACTGTGAGCCCTTGTTGGGTAGGGACCGTCTCTATATGTTGCCAACTTGTACTTCCCAAGCGCTTATTACAGTGCTCTGCACACAGTAAGCACTCAATAAATATGATTGAATGAATGAAACTGAGGAACAGAGATGTTTAGTGACTTGACCAAAGACAAACAGCAAGCAATTGGCAGAGATTGGATTAGAAATCAGGTCCTCTGATTCCCAGGCCCCTGCTCTTTCCACTAGGTCCTGCTGCTTCTCCTAGCAGATCAATCAGTCCATCAGTTGTATTTGTTGAGTGCTTACTGTGGGCAGAGCACTGTACTAAGCACTTGGGAGAGTACAACACAAGAATATAACAGACACATTTATTTATACATATTTATTCCATAAATACGACTGAATGAATGAAATTCCCTACCCACTACGAACTTAGTCAGTCATTAAATTGTTTTTATTGAGCTGTTATTGTGTGTAGAGCACTGTACAAGTGCTTGGGAGAGCACAACATAACAATAAACAGACACATTCCCACAATGAGCTTACAGTCTAGACAAGGAGACAGACATTAATATAAATAAACTATAGCTATGTGCATAAATTCTGTGGGGTGAATAAAGGGAACAAGTCAAGGCAATGCAGAAGGGAGTGAGAGAATAAGGATAAATTCTTTCATTCATTCATTCAATCATATTTATTGAGCACTTACTGTGTGCAGAGCACTGTACTAAGCACTTGGGAAGTACAAGTCAGCAACATAAAGAGACAGTCCCTACCCAACAACAGGCTTACAGTCTAGAAGGAGGAAACAGACAATGAAACAAAACATATAGACAGGTGACAAAACTGTCAGAACAAATAGAATTAAAGCTATATGCACATCATTAACAAAATAAATAGTAAATATGTACAAGTAAAATAGAGTAATAAATCTGTACAAATTAATATTATAATGTTGTGATTATACAACCATATAGAAATATAATCGCACTCTTCCAGTTCATACGGATTTAAATTAAACATAATGTTTACCAACTTGCTGACTAAATATAGTGACTCAACTATTGTAGCTCTTGCGCTTTCACCTCCTCTGGCAGGAAGGGTCTCATTGAGTCTCCTGACTTCCTTCGAGTTTCCCTTTCTTCAGCCCACACTACCAGCAACAAGGATGAGTCACCTTTCTGGAAAGTCAGCTGGTCCACATCAATCCTCTCCTTCAAAGTCTACTGTGGCTCTCAGTCTCCACTGGCATCTTACTGGAGCTTCTCAACATTAGGTCCAATGCCCTGCCAGGCACCATAGTGAACTCCATAAAAAAAATCACATTTAAGGGTTAGACACAGTCTCTGGTCTTCCAGGGGCTCACAATCTACAAATAAGGTGGGGAAGGGTTTGGCTAAAGAACCGGTAGGAAAGTTGGCAAAATTTAAATACCAAACAGGGTAATAATAATTGTAGTATTTGTTAAGTGCTTGCTATGTGCCAGGCACTGTACTAAGCACTAGAGTAGATACAAGCCAATCGGGCTGCACACAGTCCCTGTCCCACCTAGGGTTCAGTCTTAATTCCCATTTTACAGATGAGGAAACTGAGGCACAGAGAAGTGAAGTGATTTGCCCAAGGTCACACAGAAGACAAGTGGCAGAGCAGGTATTATAACCCCATTCCTTCTGACACCAGGCCTGTGCTGTATCCTCTAAGCCATGCTGCTTCTCAAGTAAAAGACCAAGTTTGAAGTACAGTAAATCCATGTCCCTCCCTTCCTTAAAAAGCCACCTCCTTCACTGACTAAAGTCACTCTCCTGGTCTTGTCACCTACTGTGGCCTAGTCCCCATTTCTATTCAGATCTGTGCTTTCAGGCCTATATTTCATGTGCAGGTGTGTTTCCTCCCCTTAGGCAGCAAATTATTTGAGGACAGGGAACTGATTTCCTGTGATTCTCCTCAGCGACTAATTCTGAGCATTGCCTATCAGGTGAAAATACCCCATGACATTTATTAAGTGCTCACTACGTGCTAAACACCCTCTTACCATTCCTCTCCAAACTCCTCGAGCAAGTTGTTTACACCTGCTGTCTCAAGTTCCTCTCCTCCAATTCTCTCCTTGATCCCCTCCAACCTGGCTTCTGTCCCCTTCACTCCACAGAAACTGCCCTCTCCAAGATCATCAGTGATCTCCGTCATGCCAAATCCAACGGCCTCTACTCCATCCTAATCCTCCTCGACCTCTCAACGGCCTTCGGCACTGTGGACCACCCCCTTCTCCTGGAAATGTTATCCAACCATGTCTTCACTGAATCGGTCCTCTCTTGGTTCTCCTCTTATCTCTGGCGGTTCATTCTCAGTCTCCTTCTCAGGCTTCTCCACTGCCTCCCACTCCCTAACTGTGGGGGGTCCCTCAAGGTTCAGTTCTGGGTCCCCTTCTATTCTCCATCTACACCCACTCCCTTGGAGAACTCATTCACTACCACGTCTTCAGCTACCACTTCTATGCAGATAATACCCAAATCTACATCTCCAGCCCTGATCTCTCTCCCTCTCTCCGGTCTTGCACCTCCTCCTGCCTTCAAGACATCTCTACTTGGATGTCCTCCTGTCACCTTAAAGTTAACATGTCCAAAACAGAGCTCCTTACCTTCCCACCAAAACCTTGTCCTCCCCGTGACTTTCCCATCATTGTCAACAGCACAACTATCCTTCTAGTCTCGCAAGCCCATAACTTTGGTGTTTTCCTTGACTCCTGTCTCTCATTCAACCCACATATTCAATCCGTCACCAAATCTTATTGGTCCCACCTCACATCACATCACATTGGTCACATCATCGCTAAAATTTTCCTTTTCCTCTCCATCCATACTGCTACCATGTTAATATATTCACTCATCCTGTCCTGCCTGGATGACTGCTTCAGCCTCCTTGCTGACCACCCGGCCTCCTGTCTCTCCCCACTCCAGTCCATACTTCACTTGGCTGATCGGATCAGTTTTCTACAAAAACGCTCAGGGCACGTCACCCCGCTCCTCTAAAAACTCCGGTGGTTGCCCATCCAACGCCGTATCAAACAAAAACTTCTAACCATTGACCTGTATTAATGTCTATTTACTCATATTGACGTCTGTCTCCCCAACTCTAGATTGTGAGCTCCTCGTGGGCAGGGATTGTCATGGTTTATTGTTGTATTGTACTTTCCCAAGTACTTAGTACAGTGCTCTGAGCACAGAAAGTGCTTAATAAATACAACTGAATGAATGAATACCTCACCTTGCTTCTCTTTCTACAACTCAGCCTGCACAATTTGCTTCTCTAATGCTAACCTTCTCACTTGTGCCTCTTTCTCACCCTTCTTGCAGCTAACCCCTAGCCCAAGTTCTGCCTCTGGCCTGGAATGCCCTCCCTCACCAAATCAGATAGACGATTACTCTCTCCCCTACTTCAAAGCCTTATTAAAGGCCCATCTCCTCCAAGAGGCCTTCCCAGACTAAGCCCCAGTTTTCCTCATCTCCCACTCCCTTCTGTGTCGCCCTGACTTGTTCCCTTTGTTCTTCCCCCCTTCCCAGCCCCAGAGAACTGATGTGTCTGTAATTTTATTGATTTGTATTGATGTCTTTCTCCCCCCAAAGGCTGTAAGCTTATTTTGGGCAGGGAATGTCAGCATTTATTGTTGTATTGTACTTTTCTAAGTGCTTAGTACAGTGCTCTATGCACAGTAAGTGCTCAATAAATATGATTGAATATTAAGTGCCTTTAATATTATATGCACCCTAGTGAAAGCTCACTTCCTCCAGGAGGCCTTCCAAGACTGAGCCCCCCTTTTCCTCTGCTCCTCCTCCCCTCCCCATAGGTAGGGACTGTCTCTATATGTTGCCAACTTGTACTTCCCAAGCGCTTAGCCCAGTGCTCAGCACACAGTAAGCACTCAATAAATATGATTGGATGAATGAATGAATCACCCCTACTCCCTCCCTCTGCTCTACCCCCTCCCCATCCCATAGCACTTGTGTATATTTGTACATATTCATTATTCTATTTATTTTATTAATGATGTGTATATATCTATAATTCTATTTATTTATATTGATGCTATTGATGCCTGTCTGTTTTGTTTTGTTGTCTGTCTGCCTTCCCCACTTCTAGACTGTGAGCCTGTTGTTGGGTAGGGATTGTCTCTGTTGCTGAACTGTACTTTCCAAGAGCTCAGGACAGTGCTCTGCACCCAGTAGGCGCCCAATAAATACAACTGAATGAATGAATGAATGACTACTGTACTAAGCACTGGGATAGATACAAGATAATCAGGCCGGGCCCACCCCAAATCCCACATGGAGCTTACAGTCCAAGGGGGATGGAAACTGGTATTTAACCCCCCTTTTACGGATGAGAAAACTGAGGCTCAGGGTAGTGCAGCGACTCAGCCGAGGTCCCAGGGCAGGCAAGCGGCAGGGCTGGGGTTAGAACTGGGGTCCCCTGACTCTCACTTCTGTGCTCTATTATATTACTAGTAGTGGAAAGGGCACGGGCTTGGGAGTCAGAGGTCATGGGTTCTAATCCCAGCTCCACCACTTGTCAGCTGTGTGACCTTGGGCAAATCACTTAACTTCTCTGTGCCTCAGTTACCTCATCTGTAAAGTGGGGATGAAGACTGTGAGCTCCATGTGGGGCCATCTGATGACCTTGTATCCCCCCCAGCGCTTAGAACAGTGCTTGGCACATAGTAAGCGCTTAACAAATACCATTCGTATTTCCTAGACTGTGAGCCCGTTTCTGGACTGCGAGTCCCTGTTGTTGGGTAGGGACCGTCTCTATATGTTGCCGACTTGTAATAATAATAATAACGATGGTATTTGTTAAGCGCTTACTATGTGCAAAGCACTGTTCTAAACGCTGGGGTAGATACAAGGTTATCAGGTTGTCCCAAGTCCAGGAGGCCTTCCCAGACTGAGCCCCTTCCTTCCTCTCCCCCTCATCCCCTTCTCCATCCCCCCCATCTTACCTCCTTCCCTTCCCCACAGCACCTGTATATATGTTTGTACATATTTATTACTCTATTTTACTTGCACATATCTATTCTATTTATTTTATTTTGTTAGTATGTTTGGTTTTGTTCTCTGCCTCCCCCTTTTAGACTGTGAGCCCGCTGTTGGGTAGGGACTGTCTCTAAATAGGCTTCCAGTCTAACAAAACAAGTAGACAGGTGTCAAAACCATCAGAATAAATAGAATTATAGCTATATACACATCATTAATAAAATAGAGTAGTAAGTATGTACAAGTAAAATAGAGTAATAAAGATGTACAAATTATACAAGTGCTGTGGGGAGGGGAAGGGGGTAGGACAGAGGGAGGGAGGGGGGTGATGGGGAAGGGAGGAGGAGGAGAGAAAAAAGGGGGGGCTCAGTCTGGGAAGGCCTCTTGGAGGAGGTGATCTCACAGTAGGGCTTTGAAGGGAGGAAGAGAGTTAGTTTGGCGGATAATAATAATGATGACACTTTTTAAGTGCTTACTATGTGCCAAGCACTGTTCTAAGCACTGGGGTAGATACAAGGTAATCAGGTTGTCCCCCGGGGGGTTCACAGTCTTCATCTCCATTTTGCAGATGAGAGGACTGAGAGCCCGCTGTTGGGTAGGGACCGTCTCTATGCGTTGCCGACCTGTACTTCCCAAGCGCTTAGTACGGCGCTCTGCACACAGTAAGCGCTCAATAAATACGATTGATTGATGTGTTGCCAACTTGTACTTCCCAATCAATCAATCATATTTATTGAGCGCTTACTATGTGCAGAGCACCGTGCTAAGCGCTTGGGAAGTACAAATTGGCCACATATAGAGACAGTCCCTACCCAACAGTGGGCTCACAGTCTAAAAGGGGGAGACAGAGGACAAAACCAAACCTACTAACAAAATAAATAGAATAGATATGTACAAGTAAAATAAATAAATAGAGTAATAAATAGGTACAAACATATATACAGGTGCTGTGGGGAAGGGAAGGAGGTAAGATGGGGGGGATGGAGAGGGGGACAGGAAGGCCTCCTGGAGGAGGGGGAAGGCGCTTCCCAAGCGCTCAGTCCGGCGCTCTGCACACAGTAAGCGCTCAATAAATAGGACTGATTGATTGATTGATTGATTGATTGATTGGGGGGTGGGGGCCCGCCAACTGGGCCCGGGGGTCAAAGGTCAGGGCCCGCCCCGTTTTCCCCCCCCGCTCGGCGTCGGGGCCGCTCCCTCCCCGCCGAGGCTCTGCCCCCTCGTTGCCCCTCCTCGTCCGGGATGATGCTGCTGCCGCTGCTGCGGAGTAGCTGCTTCCCTTCGTCTGCCGGTGGCGGCGGCGGCGGCGGCGGCCGGGCGGGAGGAGCGGGGGCCGGGCGGGAGGCCGGGGGACCGGGACCGGGGCCGGGGCCGGGGCCGAGGCAGGGCGGGCCAAGGGGACCGTATGCCTGCATGGAGCCGGCGGCCTCCCTGCAGCGGCGCGGCGGCGGCGGCGGAGGAGGAGGCGGAGGAGGAGGAGGGCCGGGCCCGGCGTTGGGCTCCCCGGCCCCTCCGGGCGGCCCGTCCCGGCGCAGGAAGCAGCCCCCGCGGCCGGCCGACTTCAAGCTGCAGGTCATCATCATCGGCTCCCGCGGCGTCGGCAAGACCAGCCTGATGGAGCGCTTCACCGACGACACCTTCTGCGAGGCCTGCAAGTCCACCGTGGGTAAGGGAGGGACGGAGCCCGCAGGCCCCAGCGGATCCTCGCCCCCGGGCCCGGGGCTCGCTCGCTCGCACACACACACACACACACACACACACACACACGTGCGTTCAGCCCTCGACCCTTGGCCAGTTCACCGCCTGCCTTGCCAAGGCCCCTTCTCTCTCTGGATCCCGCGTCTCTTTGACCTTAATCACCCCCGCACTCTCTCCGTGCCCTCTCCTCCATCCGCCGCCCCTGCAAACTCGGCCTCCCATGCCCTCCTCACCATACCCGTCTTCTCCCCCCCTGCCCTCCTCACCATGCCCGTCTTCTCCTCCCCCATGCCCTCCTCACCATGCCCGTCCTCTCCCCCCCCGCCCTCCTCACCATGCCCGTCCTCTCCCCCCCGACCTCCTTACCATGCCCGTCCTCTCCCCCCGACCTCTTCACCATGCCCGTCCTCTCCCCCCCTGCCCTCCTCACCATGCCCGTCCTCTCCCCCCCTGCCCACCTCACCATGCCCGTCCTCTCCCCCCCCCCGCCCTCCTCACCATGACCCTCCTCCCCCCCCCCGCCCACCGCACCATGCCCGTCCCCCCAGTACCCTCCACCTCCTCCATGATCCCCGGTTTAATCTAGGCCGCAGGGCAGCCCACTGCTGAATAGGGACTGTCTCTATATGTTGCCAACTTGTTCTTCCCAAGCGCTTAGTACAGTGCACAGCACACAGTAAGCGCTCAATAAATACGATTGATTGATTGATTCCGTGAAACCCCCCCCCTCCTCCCCTACCCCACCAGTCCCACCACCTCCCCCATGTTCCCCGGTTTAGTCTAGGCCGCAGGGCACGGAGGTTTCCGTGAGACCGCCCCCCCCTCCCCCTGCCCCACCATTCATGCATTCATGCATTCGATCGTATTTATTGAGCGCTTACCGTGTGCAGAGCCCTGTACTAAGCGTTTGGGAACTACAAGTCGGCAACATATAGGGACGGCCCCTACCCAACAGCGGGCTCACAGCCTAGGAGGGGGAGACGGACAACAAAACAAAAGATATCAACAAAATAAAATAAATAGAATAGAAAATATGTACAAGTAAAATAAATATGTGCAAACATATATACAGGTGCTGTGGGGAGGGGAAGGAGGGGGCTCAGTCTGGGTCCACCAATTGGGCCCACTCCGACTTGGCGGGGGTCGAGGCCATTGCCGCCCCTGGGGTAGCCGGACATCTTTGGAGAAACTACTACCGGGCGGTTTCATCTCAGACCGTCCCCTCTGCCTCCCGCCGGGACAGGCAGGACTTCGGCCATGGCCACAGGGCCCCCTCCACCTCCTCTTCCAGTCACCCCCTGACCCTCCACACACGCCCCGGCCTATATATGTTTGTACATATTTATTACTCTATTTTACTTGTGCATATCTATTCTATTTATTTTATTTTGTTAATATGTTTTGTTGTCCGTCTCCCCCTTCTAGACTGTGAGCCCACTGTTGGGTAGGGACTGTCTCTATATGTTGCCAACTTGTGCTTCCCAAGCGCTTAGTACAGTGCTCTGCACACAGGAAGCGATCAATAAATATGGTTGATTAGAGTGGGCCCCCCCGACCCTGTGTCCCCCAATCTCTCTGAGCCGGGGGGGTAACCCTCCCTCGCCCCGGGCCGCGGCGGCCTGGAGGGAAACCAGTAGCCCTGTTGGGAGGGGACGGTGGCCATGGGCAGCCCTCAGGGATGACGCGGAAGTGCTATCTCGCCCGAATGGCCCATGGCCCGCCGTGGCCTGCCTTCGCCACCCGCTTGGGATTTCTCCTTTTACCTCAGGAAAATGGCAGCGGCCAAACAGGGGCAGGGCTGCATCGGGAAAACACCATATGCTAGGATACTGGGAGCTTTACACTATTTAATTCATTCAATCGTATTTATTGAGCGCTTGCCGTGTGCAGGGCGCTGTACTAAGAGCTTCCTTTAAAAATTCATTCAGTCGTATTGAGCGCTTAATGTGTACAGAGCACTGTAATAATAATAATAATGTTGGCATTTGTTAAGCGCTTACTATGTGCGGGAGGATACAAAGTGATCAGGTTGTCCCACGTGGGGCTCACAGTCTTAATCCCCATTTTACAGATGAGGTAACTGAGGCTCAGAGAAGTTAGGTGATTTGCCCAAGGTCACACAGCAGACGTGTGGCGGAGCCGGGATTCAAACCCATGACCTCTGACTCCAAAGCCCGTGCTCTTTCCACTGAGCCACGCTGCTTCGCTAAGTGCCTCACTGTAGCACTTAGAACAGTGCTTTGCACATAGTAAGCGCTTGACAAATGCCCTCATTATTATTATTATTATTATTACCAAGCGCTTGGGAAGTACAAGTCGGCAACATATAGAGACGGTCCCTACCCAACAGTGGGCTCACAGTCTACAAGGGGGAGACAGACAACAAAACATATTAACAAAATAAAATAATTCCTGTAATCAAGACTTTGTGCATACGGTTCTTGAGGGCTATGGAGTCCGAGTCATGGGTTCAAATTCCAGCTCCGTCACTTGTCAGCTGTGTGACCTTGGGCAAGTCACTTAACTTCTCTGTGCCTCGGCTACCTCATCTGTAAAATGGGGATTAAGGCTGTGAACCCCAAGTGGGACAACCTGATCACCTTGTTTCCCCCCCAGTGCTTAGAACAGTGCTTTGCACATAGTAAGCACTTAACAAATACCACCATTATTATTATTATTATATTATTATTATTATTATTATTGTTACAGAGCACTGTAGTGCTTAGAACAGTGTTTTGCACATAGTAAGCGCTTGACAAATGCCATCATTATTATTATTATTATTATTATTACTAAGCGCTTGGGAAGTACAAGTCGGCAACATATAGAGACGGTCTCTACCCAGCAGCGGGCTCACAGTCTACAAGGGGGAGACAGACAACAAAACAAAACATATTAACAAAATAAAATAATTCCTGTAGTCAAGACTTCGTAAATACGGTTCTTGAGTAGCTCAGTGGAAAGAGCACGGGCTTTGGAGTCCGAGTCATGGGTTCAAACCGCGGCTCCGTCACTTGTCAGCTGTGTGACTTTGGGCAAGTCACTTAACTTCTCTGGGCCTCAGTTCCTTCATCTGTAAAATGGGGATTGATTGTGAGCCCCCTTGGGACAACCTGATCACCTTGTAACCTCCCCAGCGCTTAGAACAGTGCTTTGCACATAGTAAGCACTTAATAAATGCTATAAAAAAGTCACTTAACTTCTCTGTGCCAGTTACCTCATCTGTAAAATGGGGGTTGACTGTGAGCCCCCGTGGGACAACCTGATTCATTCATTCATTCAGTCGTATTTATTGAGTGCTTACTGTGTGCAGAGCACTGTACTAAGCGCTTGGGAAGTACAAGTTGGCAACATATAGAGACGGTCCCTACCCAACAGCGGGCTCACAGTATAGAAGGGGGAGACAGACAACAGAACAACACATTAACAAAATAAAATAAATAGAATAAATATGGACAAGTAAAATAAATAGAGTAATAAATACATACAAATATATACATATATACAGGACCACCTGATCACCTTATATCCTCCCCAGCTCTTAGAATAGTGCTTTGCACATAGTAAACACTTAATAAATGCTATCATTATTATTATTGAGCGCTTACTGTGTGCAAAGCAATGTAACAATAACAATGATGGTATTTATTAAGCGCTTACCATGTGCAAAGCACTGTACTAAGCACTTTCTTTAAAGATTCCTGTAGTCAAGACTTTGTAAGTACGGTTCTTGAAATAGCTCTCAGGGCCTATGGATGGAAGATGTTGGTTAAAAAAAATTGGTTAAAAAAAATTTAGAAAAGTAAAGCTGCTTAACTCCAAATAACAAATAAAACATTTCATATGTGGATTTTTTTTTTCAGCTTGCTCCCAATCTAGTTCCAAACCCTGATCTGCCACATAATAATGATATTTGTTAAGTACTCAATAATAATAATTGGGGTTCTGTTAGGCGCTTACTATGTGCCAGACACTGTACTAAGTGCTGGGATGGATACAAGTAAATCGGGTTGGACACAGTCCTTGTCCTGCATGGGGCTCACATTCTTAATCCCCATTTTATAGATGAGCTAATTGAGGCACAGAGAATAATAATAATAATGGTGGTATTAAGTGCTTACTATGTGCCAAGCACTGTTCTAAGTGCTGGGGTAGATACAAGGTAATCAGGGTGTCCCATGCGGGGCTCACAGTCATAATCCCCATTTTACAGATGAGGTAACTGAGGCACAGAGTGAAGTGACTTGCCAAGTACTTTACTAAACAATGGGGGGTAAATACAAGATAATCAGATTGGACCGACCTTATTTTCCATATGAGGAAACTGAGTCCCAAATAAATCAAATGGCTTGCCCAAGGTCACACAGCAGGCAAGTGGTGAAGCTGGAATTAGAAACCCAGGTTCCCTAACTCCTACTTGTCTGCGGTTTGACCTTGGGTAACTCACTTGACTTCTCTGGGCCTCAGTTTCCTCTTCTGGAAAGTGATTAAATATCTGTTCTCCCTCCCCCTTGGACTGTGAGCCCTTTGGACGATAGGGATGTGTGTGATCCAATCGTGCCTATTCCAGTGCTTAGCACAAAGTGGGTGCTTAACAAATACCTTTACTGTTGTTATTACTACTGCTAATATTAACTCCATTAATCGCTGCTCCAGGTCAGAAGGTTGGACATTCCTGTATCAAACTGAAACTGTAGGGACAGTTTAAGGAAGGTAGTACCTCATTGTGAATGTGATCAGAACATTAGGATTAACGTATGTGCTCTTTTGGAGTGGAAAAGCCCCTTATGAGGTATAATGACCTCAAGCCAACAGGACTTTTGTTGCTCATATGATCAAGGGCACTATCCCCTTCAACCGAATAGAAAGGATATTCTGTAACTCTGAAGGGAAATTACATAGAAATCACAAGCAATGAGGGATTTTCCCAGGGTAAGTTAAAGGAACATTGAACTTTATACTTTAAGGAACCATTTAAAAAATATCCAAAGGGAGATTTCATTTTAATAACATGGCCATATATCAAGTTCAGTCAGCAGCAAGGATCAGAGAGAAAGGCCTTGCTAATTACATGGACATTTTTATCAGCTTTTATTTGGCAACTTGATTGTTCATCTTCAAATTCTACAGTATTTGTGTTTGAGTGTGGCAGAGAGAAACCTGCATAATTTTAATTTGTCATTAGAAAACTACCCTTGGAGCTGACAATTTTCGTATCATAGCTGACATCTAAGGGGCCTATGATAAGGGAGATTTAAAATTTGTGAGCTTCAGTGAAGTTTTCAACAGTCTATAGTTTCTAAAAATAATGCAAAATAATGGTACTACTTTGTAAATGTTTAAGAATAATCCATCTAAGATTAATTTCTCTTAAAATTAGAGTTATTTTAATGCACTTCCATATTCAAGTGTTTAGTACAGTTTTCTGTACACATTAAAGCACTCAATAAATAATTATCTTATGTTTCCCCCTTTATAGCTTATTTGTTCCAGGCCTCCTGAGTGTTTTTTAGAATTGATCCAACCAATAGTATTTATTTGTTTACTTTTTTTAAGGTATTTGTTAAGCGCTTACTATGCGGCAGGTACTGTATTAAGCACTGGGGTAGATAACTAGTTCATGTCATTCATTCAATCGTATTTATTGAGCGCTTACAGCGTGCAGAACATGGTACAAAGCGCTTGGAAAGTACAATACAGCAATAAAGAGAGACAATCCCTGCCCTTAATGGGCTCACAGTCTAGAGGAGAGGCAGATAGCAATACAAGTAACAGCATCAATGTAAATAAATAGAATTATATATTATATGTATGCATGCATACATAAGTGCTGAGAGGAGGGGTGGAAGAGCAAAGAGAGTGAGTCTTGGTGATGCAGAAGGGAGGGGAAGCTGAGGAAAAGGGGGCTTACTCTGGGAAGGCTTCTTGGAGGAGGTGTGCCTTCAGTAGGGCTTTGAAGGGGGGAAGAGTGATTGTTTGGCAGATGTGAGGAGGGAGGGCATTCCAGGCCAGAGGAAGGACGTGGGCCAGGGGTCTATGACTTGACACCTGTTCACATGTTTTGTTTTGTTGTCTGTCTCCCCCTTCTAGACTGTGAGCCCGTTGTTGGGTAGGGACTGTCTCTATATGTTGCCAACTTGTACTTCCCAAGCGCTTAGTATAGTGCTCTGCACACAGTAAGCGCTCAATAAATATGACTGAATGAATTAGACAGGCAAGATGAAGGCACAGTGAGGAGGTTAGCACCAAAGGAGCGGAGTGTGCGGGATGGGATGTAGAAGGAGAGAAGGGAGGTGAGGTAAGAAGGGGCAAGGTGAAAGAGAGCTTTAAAGCCAATAGTGAGGAGTTTTTGTTTGATATAGAGGTGGATAGGCAACCACTGGAGATTTTTGAGGAGGGGGGGGTGACATGCCCTAAACATTTCTGTAGAAAGATAATCCGGGCATGTCCCACAAGGGGCTCAACAGTTTTAATCACCATGTCACAGATGCAGTAGCTGAGGCAGACAGAAATTAAGGGACTTGCCCAAGGTCACACAGCAGACAAGTGGCTGAGCTGGGATTAGAACCCAGGTCTTTTTGACTCACGGCCCGTGTTCTTTCACCTGGGCTGTGCTGCTTCTACTGTTTGCAGATCATTGTACTAAGCACTTGGGAGAGCCCAAGATAATAGAGCTGGTGTACACATCCCCTGCCCACAAGGAGCTCAGGTCACAGTCTAAAGGGGGCAAAAGACATGAAAAATAAATGGATAAATTACAGCTATGTACATAAATGCTGTAAGGCTGAGTGAGGTACTGTCAAGTACTTAGATCCAAGTGCATAGGCAAAACAGAGGGAGTAGCACTGAGGCTTTGAAGGTGGGGAGGGTGATGTTCTGTTGCATCTGAAAGCAGAGGGTTCAGGCCAGAGGAAGGATGTGGGCATGGTATCTGTGGCAAAAGAAATGAGATTGAAGGGGCCTTGTGGCTTTGAAGGTGGGGAAAGTGATGTTTTGTTGCATATAAAAGGAGAGGGGATTGCAGGCCAGAGGAAGGATGTGGGTAAGGTAATCTGCCACAAAATAGATGAGATTGAAGTACAGTGAGAAAGTCGCAGTTCCAAGAGCAAAAGCTGTGTGCACATGGTTGTAGTAAGAAAGGTCGGTAGGGATGAGCTGATTGAGTGCTTTGAAGCCAATAGTCAGGAGTTTCTATTTAATGTGGAGTCGCATAGGCAACCACTGGAGTTTCTTGGGGAGTGAGGAGATGTGGCTGGATTTTTTTTTTTTTTTTTTTTAAGAAAAATGATCTGGTCAGCGGAATGAAGTAAGAACTGAAGTGGGGAGAGATTGGAGGCAGGGAGGTCAGTGAGGAGGCTGAAGCAATAGTCAAGGCAGAATAGGATAAGTGGATAGTAAAATCAGTAGGGCAGTAGTTTGGATGTAGAGGAAAGGGAGCTTTTATGCAGTGTTGTGAAGGTTGAACTGACAGGATTTGGTGACCAAATGAGAGGGATAAGTCAGGGATAATACCAAGGTTGTGGGCTTGTGAGACAAGGAGGACAGTGGTGTTGGCTACAGTAATGGGATAAACAGGGAGAGGACAAGATTTTAGTGGGAAGAGGAGAAATTCTGTTCTGAAGATGTTTAATTTTAATTTGAGGTGGCAGCGGGACATCCAGGTAGAGATATCCTGAAGGCAGGAGGAAATGCAAAACTTCAGAGTAGGAAAGGTCAGGGCTAGAGAGGTGGATTTAGGAGTCATCTGCATAAAGGTGGTAGTTGAAGCCATGGGAGTGGGTGTAAATAGAGAACAAAAAGGTATCCAGTAGTGAGCCTTATGGAGTCCCGGTGTTGGAGGGTGAGAGGCAGTGGAGGAGCCTGTGAAAAACTGAGAAGGAATAGGAGGAGAACTAGAAGAGTTCAGTGTCAGTGAAGCCAAGGTTGGATAATGTTTCAAGGAGAAGAGGGTGGTTCACCATGTTGAAGGCAGCCAAGAGGTCAAGAAGGATTAGGATGGAGTAGAGGCCATTAGATTAGGCTAGAAGGAGATTAATTGTGACCATAGAGAGGGCAGTTTCCACGGAGTGAAGGGGGGTAGAGGCCGGATTTGAGAAGGTCAGGGAGAGAATTGGAGAAGATGTGGAGGCAGCAAAGGTAGACAACTCGCTCCAGGAGTTTGGAGAGGAATGATAGGAGGGGGATGGGGTGATAACTGGAGGGAGTCATGGGGCCAAGGGAGGGTTTTTTTAGGCTAGGGGGTACGTGAGCATGTTTGAAAGCAGCAATTCATTCAGTTGTATTTATTGATTGCTTACTGTGTGCCGAGCACTGCACTAAGCACTTGGAAAATACAATTCAGTAACAGAGACAATCCCAGCCCCCAGTGGGCTCACAGTCTAGAAGGGGGAAGACAGGCATCAAAACAAATAAATAGGCATCAGTATAAATAAGTAGAATTATAGCTATAAATAGAATTACAGAAGAAGCCATTGGAGTGTGAACAGTAGAAGATGGTGGTCAGAATGGGGAGAAGGGAGAGGGCAAGTGTTTTGTTAAGACGCGAAGGGATGTGTTTGGCGGCACCAGTGTAAGGCTTCTTTGTACTTAAATACAGAATTGATATAAAGGAAAAAAGTTATTTTCGAAAGGGTGCGTTCACATGTTCTTTTCTTATTGCCCAAGAGTGAGCAATAGTGAGATTTGCAGGTTGTTATGCTTTCATTTCCTAAAGGAGGCACCCATTAGTGTGATAAATTAGATGTAAAGCTGCTAGTATTGAAAGTGATCCTTACTTCCCCAAACAGATGTATTGTGGAGTAAAGACAGATCTGATATAGAAAAGCTAAGGGAAATGGCTGGGAAATTTTACATCCTAGCCTGAATTGTTTGTGGCCCTTCATCAAGCCATTTATCTCCTGCCCCTTTTTCCGTTTTTAAGATTAGGATGATAAAGGTTGATTTTTTTTCTCCTCACAGGAATAGTGTACAGGAGAATTAATTTCTTAAGTTATTTGGGAAAAAATACTAAAAATATACAAGATATTGTAGTGTCTTGAGTTGCTTGTTTTCCAAATCTTACCCTGCTTGCTTAGAGTAAACATCCTTTTACTTGGAATAAATATAAATTGGGAATTAACTTTCTGAGTCAGTTGTGCTGTAAGTCTTTCTTTCAGACTTTTAAAAATCATGGTTGTTACAGTGTGATTAGGACCACAAACTCATATGGTAAAATCATGTTTACTGCATAATTCGCAGGGGTTTGACAAATCTAATTAATAATCCTATAATATTAACTGACCTACTTAGAGCAGAATATGTTGGTCTGACATTTCAAAATGGGATTTCCTGTTAAATGAATTTGGGTTGACCATTTCGTGAGACTTTTATGCAGACTTTGTAGCATGGAAAAGTGGTAGATTGTAAATCATTCTTTACAGGCTCCAAAAGCACACAGCCATTAGTGTCCTCTTTGACAAAGAATAGCAAGATCCTGTATTGAAACTTCACTATAGAATTTAGGAAGAGGTTGTTTAGATTTGCTATAGGAAGTATAGTGACAGCTTTTTGAAGTTTGAAATTATTTTCAAGACTGACTCTTGACGTGGCAAAACACTGGATTGCCTAAGAGTATCAGGTTCTGCAAAGCTGCGCCTACCTACGCCATTAGCCTTTTTGATTCTTGGTGGGAGAACAAGAGGAAAAGAAGGTTGTAAAAGGTCAGTGACCCTTCCATCCCTCTCCCCCTTTCTTTGGGAATAGGGGGACATAACTTCAGCATTGCATATCCCCTCCTTCCCTGTCTTTTCACCTTTTGGGAATTGTAGCTCTGTCCCTGTGAACACTAGTGGACACGGAGGCAGATGAGTAAGCAATTATAAAGCTGCTATTAAAAAGTTGACCTATTTCTCACGTGGCTCTCAAAGCTATATGATTTCCTTCTCAAATCCCAAAGATATCAGTAGGTAAATGAATTGGGAAGTTAACTTTCAGTGTGCAAGAACAATAGTGTGAGGTTCTTTTGTAATATTTACATTATTATTATTATCCTCATCATTAGTACTGTGATCTGTTAAGCCACTTAGTGTGCAAAGCACTGCCCAAAGTGCTGGGGTAATTTTATGAGAATGCATTAATATACAGTCCCTGTTCTGTAAAGTATTCATAATCTAAATTGGGGAGGACAGGCACACATAATGATGGGAATGTAATCCAGTCATCAATAAAACAAATTTAAATCAAAATCTCAATAGTAGAATATGGGCTGTAATCATTCAATGTAAATTAAACAATATTTGGAGGGGGAAGCCTTCAGGTATGTCACCCCTCAGGCCAAACAGTGCTGAGGGAAGAATTACCACAATTGTTCCAAACTTACATACTGGGGCCTCTTCCCACTGCTGACTTTTTCTCAGAACTTAGATGGGAAGGGGAAAACTGCCTTGGCCATTGGGGATTCCCCCACCTAGACCCTGGAGTTTCTGGGGCCTCTGGTTGGAAAGGTGCCAGCTTCTACTTGTCCTGTGCTGTGTGACTGGGCAAGTCACTTCTTTGTGCCTCCGTTTCCTCATCAGTAAAATGGGGAGAAAATACCTGCCCTCCCCACCTCTTATCATCATCATCATCATCAACATCATCAATCGTATTTATTGAGCGCTTACTATGTGCAGAGCACTGTACTAAGCGCTTGGGAAGTACAAATTGGCAACATATAGAGACAGTCCCTACCCAACAGTGGGCTCACAGTCTAAAAGGGGGAGACAGAGAACAAAACCAAACATACTAACAAAATAAAATAAATAGAATAGATATGTACAAATAAAATAAATAAATAAATAGAGTAATAAATATGTACAAACATATATACATATATACAGGTGCTGTGGGGAAAGGAAGGCGGTAAGATGGGGGGGATGGAGAGGGGGGGCGAGGGGGAGAGGAAGGAAGGGGCTCAGTCTGGGAAGGCCTCCTGGAGGAGGTGAGCTCTCAGCAGGGCCTTGAAGGGAGGAAGAGAGCTAGCTTGGCGGATGGGCAGAGGGAGGGCATTCCAGGCCCGGGGGATGACGTGGGCCGGGGGTCGATGGCGGGACAGGCGAAGCGAGGTACGGTGAGGAGATTAGCGGCGGAGGAGCGGAGGGTGTGGGCTGGGCTGTAGAAGGAGAGAAGGGAGGTGAGGTAGGAGGGGGCGAGGTGATGGAGAGCCTTGAAGCCCAGGGTGAGGAGTTTCTGCCTGATGTGCAGATTGATTGGTAGCCACTGGAGATTTTTGAGGAGCGGAGTAATATGCCCAGAGCGTGAGTCCCATGTGGAAAAGGGACTGTGTCCAATCTGATTATTTTATATCCACCCCAATACTTAGAACAAAGCCTGGCACGTAGTTCACACTTAACAAATACCACGATTATTATTATTTCCCAACCCAAGTTGCAAATACCATACATCAATTTCAAGTCCCTACTGTGGAAGATGTGATCCAAATTTAAATGCTTTAGGCAGTACTAGGGCATTGTTTCTCCAATGGACCCTTAGGTCCCCAGAGAGATTGAGACCACAACTGTAGCTCCCTAAACCGCTGTTGTTGGTGACAGCGTTGGTAACATCTTAAATTGAACAGTAGGCTTCTCTCTTTCTCTAAAACAATAACAATACCGTTAATTGTAGGCTCAGTGGAGAGAGCACAGGCTTGAGAGTCAGAGGTCATGGGTTCTAATCCCTACTCCACCACTTGTCAGCTGTGTGACTTTGGGCAAGGCACTTCACTTCTCTGTGCCTCCGTTCCCTCATCTGTAAAATGGGGATTAAGACTGTGAGCCCCACGTGGGACAACCTGATCATTTTGTATCCCCCCACTCACACTTAGAACAGTGCTTTGCACATAGTAAGTGCTTAACAAATACCATTACTATTATTATTATTATTTTTAAGCACCTTCTATGTGCCACCCACTGTACTAAGTGCTGGAGGATAGGATAATCAGGTCCCAGGTGGAAAACAAGTATCAAATTCCCCCCTCCCCGCCATTTTGCAGATGAGGGAACATAAGAACATAGAACAAAGAGTTTAAGTGACTTGCTGAAGATCACACAACAGGTAAATGGTGGAGCTGGAATTAGAAACCATGACCCCTTATCCCCAGGCCCGTGCTCTTTCTACTAGGTCATGCTAAACCTCTCTCTCTGAACTTACTTTTGGAGAGATGGAAGGAGACTTTGAAGGGTAGATAGGGCATGAGTCTTAAGTGCAGCTAGACTTCTTGGGCTTCTTTCATGGCCCAGGATGATAAACTACCTAGGGAGGAGAAAAGGTTCATGGTGCCATATTAGGAGGCACTGGAGCAGGCTCCGTAAATTCATTGTCCTTCTCCATCACCTCCAGCCCAACCTGGCCCTGTTGTTGAGCTACTGGAGCTATTTTTAGTCCTGGGGCCTTGGGTGGAATTTGGACTAGGCCTAGAAGCAGCAACTTGAGTCTGTACGAGAAGCACAAGACTTTGCTCGTATTTAAATTCAAGCTAGATCCTGCCTACTGCACAGGTCCTGGCCCAGCTGGAGAGTCTTGGCCAGTGGCCCAGGAAAGGCCCAGGCAAAGAGGAAATCCAACTCTGGCTCGGTTGGGGCCCAGACAGGAGAAGCCGGGCCACCGTTCCAGTGAGCCTCCCTGGCTCTCCATGAGGGTTTCCACGGACCCTTTAAGAGCACGGGCTTGGAAGTCAGATTCTAATCTCGGATCTGCCACTTGTCAGCTGTGTGCCTTTGGGAAAGTCACTTAACTTCTCTGTGCTTCAGTTACCTCATCTGTAAAATGGGGATTAAGACTGTGAGCCCCACGTGGGACAACCTGATCACCTTGTATCCCCCCCAGCACTTAGAACAGTGCTTTGCACATAGTAAGTGCTTAACAAATGCCATTATTATTAACTATCAGAACTGGCTCTGTGGAAGTGCAGAACTCCCATCTGGGGACCTCTTTACCTGAAGCTGCTGACAGAAACCCTTCTCATACCTCCCACTTGTGGCCTTGGATCAGCTGCTCTAGTTACACTATCAGTCGTATTCATTGAGCACTCACCGTGTGCAGATCACTGTGCTAAGGGCTTGGGAGAGTAAAATATAACAAAGTTGGTAGACACAGTCCATGCCCACAATGAGCTTACAGTCTGCCTTTTGGACCTGCCAAACATCTTTCCCATTTTCTGAGGAATAATCTTGTGCAGATATCTCCCTGGAAATTGCAGTTCCATGTTGGAAGTAATAGGGTGCCCTAGAGAGATTGCATGTAGTGAGGAAAATATCTGTTATTTTCTGCTACACTTCCTCCATTTTTCCTGGAAGCTACCTATCTACTTAGTATATATCTGTAATGCATATTAATGTTTGTCTTCCCCTCTAGACTGTAAGCTTGTAGTGGACAGGGAATGTGTCTGTTGTTGTATTCTCCCAGGTGCTTAGTACAGTGCTCTGCACACAGTAAGTGCTCAATAAATAAGATTGAATAAATGAATCCATGCTGGCAGGACCACATCATTTTGTCCTGTTTTGAGGTGCAGATTTTCTGCTTGCTCTGAGTGGCTTTTGACCTCGCCATAATTCTAGGTTTGTAGAGGATATAGGTAAAGGAAAGCAGGTGGATTGGTGCAGAGAAGAGCATATGTCGTGGTTAATAGAGTGGGATTTTTTTCAGGTATTTAAGCCCTTAGTATATGCGAGGCACCTTATTAAACACTGGAGTAGATACAAGCTAATCAGGTTTGACACAGTCCATATCCCACATGAAGCTCACAGTCTTAATCCCCATTTTACAGGTGAACTAACTGAGTCACAGAGAAGTGAAGTGATTTGCCCAAGACCACACAGCAAACAAATGGCAGAGCCAGGATTAGAACTCAGTCGATCAATCAGTCATATTTATTGTGTGCTTACTGTGTGCTGAACACTGTACTTAGCACTTGGGAGAGTACAATCCCACAGAGTTAGACACATTCCCAGTCCTTAAGGAGCTTAGCGTGGCTCAGTGGAAAGAGCACAGGATTTGGAGTCAGAGGTCATGGGTTCAAATTCTGGCTCCGCCACTTGTCAGCTGTGTGACTTCGGGAAAGTCACTTAACTTCTCTGGGCCTCAGTTACCTCATCTGTAAAATGAGGATTAAGACTGTGAGCCCCCCGTGGGACAACCTGATCACCTTGTAACCTCCCCAGCGCTTGGAACAGTGCTTTGCACATAGTAAGCACTTAATAAATACCATTATTATTATTATTATTACAGTCTAGAGGGGGAGACTGACATTCATATGAGTAAATCATTTATAATATATAGTATAAATATATTACATAGTGCTGTGGGGTTGGGGATGGGGCAGATATCCGAAGATCACAGGTTGAAGTGCATAGATGATGCGGAAGGGAGAGAGAGCCAAGGAAAAGAGGGTTTAATTGGGGAAGGGTCTCTTGAAGGAGATGTGACCTTAATAATGCTTTGAAGGGTGGTCTGGCATATATGGAGGGGGTGGGAGTTCCAGGCTAGGGGGAGGATATGGGAAAAGGGTAAACGGTGAGGTCAACAAGATTGGGGCACAGGTCCTCTGATTCCCTGGCTCGAGCCCAGTTCACCTTGAAGTTTAAAGTACCACTCTAAGGATTGGCATTTTGCTTCCAGGATTTTGGCCTGGACTTTATAAGCCAAGCACAGACATCTTTTATATACCTGCACAGGTCCTCTGATTCCCTGGCTTGAGCTCAATTCACCTTGAAGTTTACAATGCCACTCTAAGAATTGGCATTTTGCTTCCAGGATTTTGGCCTGGACTTTATAAGCCAAGCACAGACATCTTTTATATACCTGAGACAATTTCTGATTAGTTTTCATTCAGAACCAATGAGGCATTGACCACTTATTACTAATAAAACACACCCCATTCTTCAGTGAATTAAAAGCAAAATATAATTTTGACTTTTTTCCTGAAGTTATTAGTATTAGGTTCTTTTAGAGGAAAATAAAACAAAGAACAGTTGATATTGGGATACTATTAACGGAAAGCATGGTTTATTTTAATTTTCCTTATTTACGTGAGCACTATCCCAAATGCTTAGTACAGTGCTCCACTCATAAATACCATTGAGAGATCACTGATCTACTCGTTTCACTTTCGAAAGGAAGTGAGTAAAACCTTCCAGAATATTCGCTCATAAAGCCCAGAAACCTTTTTTCCTCCTTACTATTGCATTGTGCCACCTGGGTATATCTTGTGAAGTAAAAAAGGACTTCATGACATAATTATAATAATTGTGGCACTTATTAAGTGCTTACTATGTGCCAATCACTGTAGTATGTGCTGGGTAAGATTGAAGATGGGACTCACAGTCTTACATAAAAAAAACTGATCTTTTGTGGTCATTTAGTTCATACGCATTTACATTTAAGATCTGTAGTTTGATTTATTTAATGGAAGTTATTTAAAAGGACATCCTTATTCAGGAGTAAAATATCAGTCATTTCAAAATAGGCAGAATCTTTTAAAGAACGGCAGCATGTGTTGTTTTTTCATTGAGAGTTTGACTGTAATCTATTTAAAGACCTGTAATATAGACACACATTCATTGTAGGCCTGTCTTAAAGTAGATAGATTTCTTCATTTGTAATTTAGATTGATGCCACCCTTAGAGTTTACTGTTTTCCTTATGTACTTCAGGAGCTAAAATTGGCCATAATCAATCAGTGTTATTTATTGAGTGCTTACCATTTGCAGAGCACTGTACTAAGAACTTGGAGTGTAAAGTACAGTAGAGTTGGTAGCCAAGATCCCTGCCCCCCCAAGCTTACACTCTAGAGAAGGAAACAGACATTAAAATAAATTATGGATAAAGAAAATGGAAGAAAATAGGATGCATACAAAACAGAATCCATCTGTTGATTTTTAGAATTCTCCCCCTGGAGTTTTGGGGCAATCCAACTGAATCTGAAGCCCATTAGACATGAGATTTAATATTTTAATAGTGAAATTGATTGTATACTTTAAATAAACCCAAGTGCATGAAGTTTTATCTTCTGTCTTTTACATTTAGAGAACATTTGGAAATCTAAAAATTATAAGCATTAAGTACTACATTTATTTCAGTTAAAGAGCATTAAAAGCTTTAAAGCATAATATTTGTCCATTGAATTTATAATTTTACATTAGAAACCTATTCAAGTAAATCCTTGTTGGGTGATTTTGGGTTTATTCTATGTGATATATAAGGTGAAGTACCTATTTTCTCCCAATCACTTGATACTGCATTATTCTTCATTAACAGTACTGCATCTATTGAATCCAAATAACCTTTTTCTTTACCTCCCGTTTTTTTAGAATTAATATGTCTTTACTCTATGGGGATGACCCTTCAGTACACTAAGTAAATTATGAGTCTGAATATGTGCCAGACTTTGAAATCTAATTTTTACCTACACTTTTGGAAGGAAATCCAAATTAAATAGAGCCTCCTTAAAATATTTTAATAAAGGGTCATCAATAACTTCTAGTAAAATGTAGTAAAAATAAAAAATACCAATAACTTTAAGCTCCTTGTGGACAGGGATCATGTCTACCAACTCAATTGTATTATTCTCTCAAGGGTTTAATACAGTGTACACTGTAAGCACTCAATAAATACCACTGATTTGATTTTAGTTGCAAAAATTCTGAATAGTTAAGCAACCATCTCCCCCAGCCCCCAACCTTTGTTTTAATGTTTTCTTCCCTTTCGTAAGTCTCAAGAACTAGAGGGGGAAAATATCATAGATCAGTAACTCAGTTCTAAGTATACTTGTTCTAGTACAGAAAGTTTAATCAGCAAGGGCTACTGAAAAAGTGTATATTGCTGAACTCAACAGTAGACATTTGTACTTTGGAAATCAAAAGCCCTGATGAAGGCTAGCCTACAAGACCAAGAACCAAGTGTTCTAAGAGAGAAATCAAGAAACCCAGCAAATAAATAGAGAGCGTATGAGAAAATCAGTTGAAGAATGCAGTGCTTGGAGAATAGAGAATCCAAATGAAAAAAGAACTAGATTAAGCACTATAGTGAGGGAGGTTATATATTAACTGATGATACAGATACATACATAAGTGTAGTTGCTGCTTAGGGAGTATGGACCGAATGCCTGGGTGATGCACAGAGGCGGGAAAGAGGTGGGGAGATGTGAGGTAAATCAGAGAAGCCTTCCAGTAGGAGGTGAGATTGTAGTAGAGCCTTGAAGATGAGGTAGTGATGGTTTGTGAGTTTTGTGGGGCATGGAATTGATTAGGGTGAAAGCTACTGTAGGGCAGCAACCATGTGTAATAATGATAATGATGATGGTATTTGTTAAGCATTTACTATGTGCCAAGCACTGTTCTAAACACTGGAATAGTTACAGAGTAATTAGGTTGTCCCACGGGGGGCTCACAGTCTTAATCCCCATTTTACAGATGAGGTAACTGAGTCATAGAGAAGTTAAGGGACTTGCCCAAAGTCACACAGTTGACAAGTGGCGGAGCTGGAATTAGAACCCATAACCTCTTTCCACTGAGCCACGCTGCTTCTCACAGTTATGGTATTTGTTAAGCATTTACTGTGTGCCAGGCACTGTACTAAGCACTGGGGTTGATCAAGCAAATCGGGTTGGACACAGTTCCTGTCCCACATGGGGCTCATAGTCTCAATCCCCATTTTCCAGATGAGGTAACTGAGGCACAGAGCAGTGAAATGACTTGCCCAAGGCCACACAGCAGACAAGTACATACTGCTGCTCATATATTAGAAGATTTAGGGAGAACAAGAAGCAGCAGCATGGCCTAGTGGAAAGAGCGCAGGCCTGGGGAGCCAGGGGACCTGGGTTCTAATCCCAGCTCCCCCAGTTGCCTGCGTTGTCACCTTGGGCAAGTCACTTCACTTCACTTCACTTTTCAGTGCTTCCATTCCCTCAGCTGGAAATCAAATGGGGATCAAGTACCTGTTCTCCCTCCTACTTGGACTGTGAACCCCATATGGAACTGGAACTGTGTTCCACCTGATTGATTTGTGTCTGCCCCAGTGCTTAGATCATTGTTTGACATATAGTAAGCACTTAACAAATACCACACACAAAAAAAGAACAATGCCCTCCCAGCCCTCTCCCCTTATAGATTGTGTGGTGTGGGGAATAAGTCTCCACGGGGCCCCGTTGGAAGGATATAGTGTGGAGGGATGTGCTCTATTCCTTTCCTCATTAGTTGGAAAAATATCAAAGTTTTATATTGCCATTAGCTACTTCCACCCTCTTTATGACAAGGACTCTTAATGTATGAAATAATTCAAATGACACCTAGATTGTCCAACAACTTTCAGTGAATGAGGGTGTCTTCAGTGACTATATTAAGAACATTGTGTACTTAGGTATTTAATTCAACATTGAATAAACACTTCCCCCCAAATGTCCCAGATTATAGTGCAATAAATTAGTGGGTATTGGAAATAATGTGTTATTAATCTTCATAGTTGCTGAAATTGAAGATATTAGAGAAAGTTAATAAAAGATTTTAGTTGGAAAATGTGCAGCGAATAAGTCTGTTGAATCATAGTGGACTATAATGCTAGTAAGTACATCCATCCCTGATTTTGATCGTATTTAGTAGATACTGACCCTCCCAAAAATTGAAGTTCTGAATAATAATAGTAATAGTAATTATGGAATTTGTTAAGCACTTACTATGTGCCAAGCACTGTTCTAAGCACTGGGGTAGATATAATAATAATAATAGTAATTGTATTTAAGTGCTTACTATGTGCCAAGCACTGTTCTGAGCGGTGGGGGGGATACAAGGTAGTCAGGTTGTCCCACGTGGGGCTCACAGTCTTCATCCCCATTTTATGGATGAGGGAAGTGAGGGTCAGAGATGTTAAGTGACTTGCCCAAAGTCACACAGCTGACAAGTGGCAGAGCTGGGATTCGAACCCACAACTTCTGACTCCCAAGCCCATGACATTTCCACTGAGCCATGCTGCTTCCCTGGTAATCAGGTTGTCCCATGTCGGGCTCACAGTCTTAATCCCCATTTTACAGATGAGGTGACTGAGGCTCAGAGAAGTTAAGTGGGTTGCCCAAGGTCACACAGCAAACAAGTGGTGGAACCCACATCCTCTGACTCCCAAACCCGCGCTGTTTCCACTAAGCGACACTGCTTCTCTGCAGATTAGAGCCATACTTGATCCATGCCCATTTGTTCCTACTTAGTGTGTTGATGGTTCCTGAATGGATCACTTCTTACCGTGCTAGATTTTAAGCTCTTTGAAGGCTGGGATTGTAACTACCTTTTCTCCCAAGCATTTAGTACAGTGCTCTGTATACAGTTAGTGCTCAATAAATGACCCTGATTGCCACTAAAGCCCAATCCACCCACATTGCTCCTTGAACACCAAGCTACTCACTGTACCTCTCTATCCGCCGTCTTCACCAGCCCTTCTGGCCTGAAACTCACTCCCCCTCATCAGACAGATCACTGAAGACCCACTAAAATCGCCTGTCCTCTTAGGGCCCTTCCTCAACTGGGGCTTCATTCGTCCCATTCACCTTCCCTTCTGTGTTGCTCAGACACTTGGATCTGTAATCCATAAGAACCTGATATTCGTCCCAGCCCTATAGCACTCAAGCCATGTGGCCTAGTGGATAGAGGAGCATGGGTCTGGGAATCAGAAAGACCTGGGTTTTAATCCTCACATCACCACTTTGCTGTGTGACCTTGGGTAAGTCACTTAACTTCTGGGCCTCAGTTTCAGTTTTCATCCCCATTTTATAGATGAGGTGAGCCCCAGGTGGGACATGGACTAAATCCAACCTGTTTAGCTTTTATCTACCCCAGTGCTTAGTACAGGGCTTGGCACTCAGTAAGCACATTACAAATACCATAGAAAAGTACATATTCTCTACTCTCCCATTCCCCCTTCAGTGCACCTTTAGACTGTGAGCTCCTTGTGGGCAGGGGACTTATCTACCAAATCTCCTGTGTTGTTCTCTTTCAAGCACCTTGTAAAAATGCTCAGCACACAGTGAGCGTTCAAAAATATCATTGATTGGGTGATTAAAATGCTGCCCTCATCATTTCTTTACAGAATAATGTTTCCAGTAAGAGTAGGTTAGTAGGAGCCAAAGAGAGTATCAGTGCATTTCAGGAAGTTGTATGAGAGAAAAATGCCATTTCTGTACTTAATTTGGAGCCTTGCCAGTTCTTTGAAGCCAGAGACTTATATTACGTATTCTGTGGTTACTTTAATAACTAGCAAATAATGTACTATCCCAAATCTTCAAAATATGACATTTAATAGTTGATATTCACTTTTATTATCTATTATTGTCTTTTGGGACTTTTGGTAGTGATCGGTTTTGAGGATTCACACCACAGAGAGATTAGTGCAAATTCAAAATTTGTAAAATATTGCCTATAGGGCCTATAGTCATTTGAACTTCATCTTTACTAGTTGTGGTTCATTTCCTAGTTTTCTTCTGTCTTTTAAAAAATGGGAGGGAAAACTAATCTCCAAAGTAAAGTAACTGTCAGTAGTAACTTCTTTAAATTCTACTGAAGCATTCAGAAAATAAAATTTGGTATTTTATATTTACACCTAGTAATCACCTTTTCTCTTATCTCAGCACTAATCGGTTGAGAAAAATATCTTTTCTTCGGATAGAGTTCATAATAGTGCAAGTTATATCAAAAAGAGTATTTTCATCAGTGGTATTTATTGAGCATTTATCTTGGGCAGAACACAGTACTGTGTAAGCACTTTCCTAAGGAATTAATTGTAGATTTATTTATTTATTTATTTATTTTAGTGGCATTTATTAAGTGCTTACTATGTGCAAAGCACTGTTCTAAGCGCTGGGGAGGTTACGAGGTGATCAGGTTGTCCCACGTGGGGTTCACAGTCTCAATCCCCATTTTACAGATGAGGTAACTGAGGCACAGAGACGTGAAGTGACTTGCCCAAAGTCACACAGCTGACAATTGGCAGAGCCGGGGTTTGAACCCATGACCTCTGACTCCAAAGCCCGTGCTCTATTAAGTGCTTACTATGAGCAAAGCACTGTTCTAAGTTCTGGGGAGTTTACGAGGTGATCAGGTTGTCCCACGTGGGGTTCACAGTCTCAATCCCCATTTTACAGATGAGGTAACTGAGGCACAGAGACGTGAAGTGACTTGCCCAAAGTCACACAGCTGACAATTGGCAGAGCCGGGGTTTGAACCCATGACCTCTGACTCCAAAGCCCGTGCTCTTCTCCACTGAGCCACGCTGCTTCTCATACTTTGGTTTTTAAAAATTGAATTTTTGTTCAAACTATAGGGTGAGGGGGGGGAAAATATGTCACTCTTGATGGCATGCTGTACAAAGCTCATCCAGTTTTTTAAATGAATTGTATGCCATGCTTTGAAAATAGAGAAAAAGAAGTAACAGGTTCTTGTATTAGGGAAAAAAGAGTTTGATGTTTTGGCCAGAAGTAAATTTCCTTTTGTGGGTCAACCTTACAGCCTATCCACTGTTTGAATTCATTAAATGATTTATAATTAAATAAAATGTAATATGAAATTAATTAAATGTAATATTAAACTGGTGAAACAGGGCAGCCATTATTTCTACACCTAGGCAAATAGGGTTTGAGGAAATCATCAATCAGTGGTATTTATTGAGTGTTTATTATGTGCAGAGCACTGTCCAAAGTGCTTGGAAAACTGTAATTCAGTTGGTTTTCACGATCCCCTCCCACAAGAAGCTTACAGTCTCATGAGGAGCTAAATGAACTCAATTTTATTCCTAGAGTTGAATTATGAGGTAGCATCACTCTTTATTTCATTCAATCACATTTATTGACAGCTTCCAGTGTGCAGAGCACCGTACTAAGCACTCGGGAGAGTACAATACAACAGTAGTCACATTCTCTACCCACAACAGGTTTACAGTCTAGCGTGGGTGAGACAGACATAAATACCAATAAATAAAATTACAGATATGTACCAAAGTGCTGTGGGGTTGGGAGGGGAGAAGAGCTCATTGACCAAAGCAGAAATTCTCCTTTTCCAGTGCAACATTTTATCCTGTGGTTTCAACCCAAGTGCCTCGCATATTTCATCTGAGTAGATTTAATGGGCTGACGATATCCAGTCTCATTGTTTTCTGTGAATCTGTAATAAGTATGCCTTCTCTAGACGGTAAGCTCATTTTGAGCAGGGAATATGTCTGTTACATTTACTCTCCCAAGTGTAAACACTTCCCAAAGTAAGTGCTCAATAAATATGATTGATCAAATATCATATTTCTATGCAAGTGAAACTCAAAACTTCTGCAGAATGTTTGATTAGGCAAGTTTTCCCCCACTTGATGCTTCCATGAGTGTGTCTCCCTTTCTAGACTGGAAAATTGTCGTGGGCAAGGAATGTGTCTTCCAACTCTGTTATAGGGCACTCTCCCAAGCGCTTAGTACAGTGCTCTGCACACAATAAGCACGTAATAAATACCACTGGTAATGAACAGCTGATATAGGTCAGTGGTATTGAATTGTTTTGTTGTCTGTCTCCCCCTTCTAGACTGTGAGCCCATTATTGGGTAGGGACTGTCTCTGTGTGTTGCCGACTTGTACTTCCCAAGTGCTTAATACAGTGCTCTGCACACAGTAAGTGCTCAATAAATACGATTGAATGAATGAATGAATGAAGGAT